>NC_068957.1:20264677-20573288 GCF_026419915.1 Harpia harpyja | reverse complement strand
TCATGGCTAAAATTATATAGGCCATCTATACCTGGTTTTACAAAAAACATACAAAATTATTGTGGTTGATATCAAAGTAGGGGAAAACGTGTCACCGCCTTTGTCCATATTTCTTTAACAGTAACATAAATACATCATTCATGACTAGGATAGAGGCTTTGTGGCCAGGGCTGAGCACGCTGAAGACAGAGCAGCTCCGTGTTCAGCAGAGCCGAACCAACACTGACTCATTATTCTGTTTCCATTCAGGTCCCTTACTTTGGCATGTGCCATAAACCCCAGAACATTTGTATTAAAGAACATTTTAGCAGCCTCGGAAACAAATAGAAAATTAGTAAGTTAAAAGACAAAGAGAGGGCTGAGCAGGTTTTGAATGGCCACACTGAAGATAGGGAAAGAGAGTTCAACTTCTAGAAGTAAATTAAAAAATGCTGTCAGTGCCATGTATGTGCACAGAGACTATTCCAACAAAGGTAATGGAGCTGAAAAGTATCAATGTCAATTTTCAGTGTATCTGGAATTTGAAATATATTTTTTCATAAGAAAATTGGACTTTGTAGGAGGATAAACAACAGCATAAAGAAAAAAAGAAGTTGGATTCAAAAAGGAACGGAGTACTGCCCAGGGTTATTTCCAAATTGAGTGGGTCAAAATTTATTAAAAACACTTTAAAAATGAAGAGGTGTGTAATTAGGAAAACAAAAAAGGTAGCAAAGATACTAGAATATCACTGTATGTATGGAAAATGAGTACTGCTTCCCAGAAACACACCTTGGGGAAAAGGCAAACCCTTTCACGGTCCCTGTATACAATGAGAAAGGAGAACAAAAGACATGAATTCATTTGCAGAAAACAAAAAACTGTGTAAGATTACATTTTTCCTCATTGGTTCTGTTTGTCTTTTTTATTGTCACTGCATGACAGAGAAATCCTTTCCCCTCTAAATGAGAGAGGGCAGGATCCACTCCCTTTTGCTTTGGAGAACAAAAGCCACCCTTTACTTCTATAAACCAGTCTCTGTCCAATTGCTTCGAAAGACATTTACTAGCACAAAATCATCATCAGGTTTTGCAACGATCTTTCTAATATTTGTCGCTGAAACACCCCCGATACAATCTTCGATCTTCCTTGTGGTTGTCAGTATCCTCACACAGCATATTGGCTTTGGCTAATCACTTCGTAATATTCAAATCCTTTTCTTCCTTACCATAGCTCACCACAGGCATTCTTCTCAGCACATTTCTAAGTATAATCTTAATATATTTTCTGCTTCAGATAAAAGACATGGGCTTTCTCAGAATTTTATTTTGAAAATTTTACCTCTACCAATCAATCTACTACAACAAACATTTTCATGCATTTCTGAGTCACGATGTATGAAAAAATGACTACAGTTGACTTTTGTTTAGTTGATAAAAGTACAAAAACTCATGAAATACCCACTAATAAGCATTACTTTAGGGGGGAAAAAACCCTGAATACAGATTCCCTTAATACAGACAATTATATTAATAAGGCAGCAGCACCAAGCAATACATGGAAGCACTGAAGTTCGCGCACACACACACACACACGAGATTTGCAGGCCTTGTCAAATAGCTTGCTTCTGGCTATCTTCAGTCTTGTAACATTTTCACATTAATTCTGGGCAGCATGAATTATCCCACTTTTCAACAAGAAATCCTTGGGGCATTTTAAACATGCTTGAAAATAAATAATTAATGCATTGGATACTATTAATTAGCAAAACTCGGAAACAGCTACTGTTACAGATCCTGAAAAGTTTTTCTAAACTTGTCAAGCTGTTAATAATAAATAGGGTGGAAATGGCCAATTAACATACTTAAATAACAACCTTTATAAACAGTGAGAAATGCTACTTTTTCTGTTCTTTTGATACTAGAAAAAGAACATATCAACTCTGCTACTTTAGCCCTGATACTGCACTAACAGAAATGTGGGTTTATACTTTAAGGGGATCTCCATGTGAACTGGACCTATGGAACCAAACACAGCACCTAACCGTGACACTTTGTTTCAGATATCAGAAATACATGTATTTACACTTTTTGTGTGAAATAAAGTTTGTTAAAAATAACATTTGAAGGTGAAGATTTATGACCATATTTACTTACACCTACAATTTTGAAAATCACAGACCTATAGTCATACAGGTTATATTAGAGCGAAGTATGACTTCTCTAAGGCATTAAGACAAAATGTAACTAATTTGTTTGTTTTCTGGTCTTGATTTTTTTCTAATAAAGACTCACTTCCATTGTAGTACTGGAAATGATGAAATAAAAACATGATGATGATTGAGAGTAGTCAGCATGGATTTACAAAGGGGAAATCATGCTTAATGAATCTGATAGCCCTCTCCTGTGAGAAGATGGGCTTAGTGGATGCTGGGAGAGCAGTGATGATGTGTATCTTGACTTCAGCAAGGCTTCCAATGCTGTCTGCCATAATATCCTCATACACAAACTGACAAGGCATGAACCAGAGAAGCAGACAGTGAAGCCGACTGAAAACTGGCTGAACTGCTGGGCTCAAAGGTTTGTGATGAACAGCACACATTCCAGCTGGAGGTCCTACTGTTATATTAATGGAAAATAACCCACAGCAGTGTCACGTCAAGAGGATCAAGGAGAGAGAAAGATGCAAAATCAGGCAGTAGTACTATTCCTTTTCTTTCCTTCCTCCTAAAAATTAACAGATCTGGTAAAAGAGAAAATTATACAAAATTGACTGCTATAGCATTTGAGGCTTATCAATATTCATCTTCAGGTGACCAAGACACTGATACAGCTTATACACCACACTGGTATGGCATAAATCACCTACTTGACAGTCTACAAAAACTGCAGTACACTGAGCTATAATATTGTTGTTGCAGTACCAGTTCATTTATTCATGAACTGCAGAGGAAAATAAGCACGTGGAATGTATATAAATTTTCAGTTCAAAAGTTACTGCCATCAAGGGACAGCCTTAAGTTATGCACTACCTTTAAAAAAAAAGTTGGTTGTTTTTTTTCCCCAGGAATGCATGCATTGCATCTAATGAGAACACCCTTTAGCCTCTTTCTTTTGAAACAAAGTGTTCTTTTGTTGCTTGGGGCTCACACTCAGCGTAACATGGGCACCAGAAACAAAACTGGTCTAAAAGTTTTGAAATAAGTACGTTGGATTTTCTGCTTTTTTTTTCTTTTGCCAAATAGCAAGACTCCAGCTTCGCATTTAATCCTCATTGGCTACTCTTGCCTACCTGTGGTCATGCAGTAAAACCAATCTTGCATAGCAGAGTAATCCACTAAAGGACACAGACTTAAGATAAAAATAAGATTTTTAGGCAATGATCAGAGAAGAAATTCTATTTCCTTTACTCCATTGACAATACTTTAAAAGTGTAAAAATCTTGACTAGCTTCTGCAAGAATAAAGTAATCTGTATTTGAGATGCAGCTGTCCTGAATGATGTAGGGCAACTTATATTCTTTGCCTGAGCTGGCCAATTCTCAGAGCAGTCTGAAGCCTGCTGCTGTCCTGAGACCCAGCTGCCAGGCTGCCTACTAAATCCAAATACCTGTGAGACAGGAGATGTCAGAGACCATCTAGGGGGAACCTCAGACCAGGAGGTCTTCCTTATCTGGGTGAAATGATGGACTACGCAGGGTTGTTGGCAAGATGTCCGGTCCAGCAGTTCACGAAAGCTTCAATATAACAGCATGGAATCTCAGTACATTCAGGCCTTTTTTAAAGAGCCTAACCGAGATTCAATGCCTTAAGTTACCTCTGAGTTCTGACAAAAAAAGTTTAAGTCTTTGTGATAACTTCAATATCTTGGGTTTACTAATGAATAGTGCTGTGTATCAACAAAAGCATAATTCTGTGGTTTTCTGACTGTCTTATTATGCAAAAGAACAACCAATATGTATAGTTTTCATATAAAACATTGGTTAATGAATAAATGTAATTGATAACTAACAATTACAAGGAAAGATGTTTCTACCAAAGACCTAATGAAATGAAAAACCTATGATCTGTTAAAGCACCAAACATTCCGAATCAAGCCACGCTCACAGATTTTGAATAACCAAGAAGACTGCAAACATATGAAATCTTATCTATTCCAAAAAGTAATGGGTGGCGTCAGAAAAACCTAAGGGTAAACTACGTAACTATACACTTGTAATGAAGAAGTAGTATCAATGAAGGAGAAAGAGACAGAAAATATTCAATTTGCTGTTTCTCTATAAATTTCAGAACAACAAATTAAATTAATTTAATTTAAAACATTTTATACACATACCTTACCATTTTTCTAATCCTTCACTTTAGATTTCACAATGTATTAATTATTAAAACAGATTATTGAGTCAGTTCTTCGACTAAGAAAACCAAAATAAACTGCTAAGAAATGCGATTAGCATTTCCTTCTTTTTCCTTATAGTAAAAACTCTTTTACTGTAGCTATCAAAGTGTTATTACACTGCTTTATGTTTTCCTCTGTCTGCCTCATGCAAAAACAAGCACAAAAATGGGGGGAGAGAGAGATGACGAAAACTTCTGGTGTAGTTGACATCTGATCTGAATTCTGATTACCACCTGCTGTATCGTTTAACTAGAAACAAGACCTAAAATCTCTCTAGAGAATATATGACTGTGATTTAGCTAACTGACATCTGGATGCTCTACATAAATATAGCTGAAAGAACATTTTCCTGGCAGTTACAAGCCTGACTGATAAAGTAAGCAGTTTGAGCATTAAGGCTTCAGGTGGCTCATTACATCTCTATTGACAACTCAAATATTTTTTCCCTAAATCTCAAACCACTTCCTACACAAACTCTTTGCACTATGCAGTTGAGTTCTGTGACCAACTTGGGAGGGGAGGTCTTCGTCTTCTCTGGAAAAACACACCCCGGATGCACATATTACACTACGCAGGTACAGATAACCGAGGAGGCAGGGATGCTTCGTATATATCCAGTCCAAGTTATAAAAATTGTATTTTGCAAGAGGGATTCTACAGTTCATCTTCTATCCCATATTTTGCAATTCAAACTACGGTATATCAAAGTACGTGTCTACAAATACAGGTTCATTTCATTTATACATAGGTCAACAAAGACAGAATAGCACAAGCAGCAAATTCAAAGCTGTGCAGAAGTGAAATCACTAGAACAACCTGTTTAAAGTCTAAAACCTCTTTATGTTTTTATTGAAGGTTGTTTGTCACCATGATCGTCAAACACTGTGAACAGAATCAGGCAGAAGGAACATTGTTGGGCAGACCCTCTGCACTTGACAAATAAATCCAGACCCAACTTGTTCAAGCAATTCAGCATAGAAAAAACCCACATTTTCTTATTAACATCGTAAGGTCTTACTAGGAAAAGAAAGGGGACAAAATAAAGGAATAGTCAAGATAAAAGTTAGCTAATGAAAAACTTAAGAGTAGATTTATACTAAATACCTGTAAAATTACAAAACGATACACTGCTAAAATGTAAAAAAAAATTTAGCTTATGATAAAAACACTTGGAGCTAGAAATTTTGTGATACAGCTGGACTTCTTTTTTTCTGAACAGATTCAAACAGCTTTAGCAGAAATAGTTTCATTTTCTAAATTAAATATATAAGAGAAATAAAATAAATTAAATTTACCCTCTTGAATTGAAAAAAAGCCAGTTAAATGCATTTTAGAATCAGTAACAACTGCAGAATCCGCACTCCATCAAGCTGTTACCCAGTTTTTATAAAATTAAGAGATATGTTCAGAAGCCTTAATACGATAATGCATTAATATAATAGTGCATTGTGTCTCAATATCACTACAGGACAACTTTTAAAATGCAAAACAAAATTAAGTTGCAACATAACCCGATTCAATCTAATTTGTTAAATCCCATTTAGTCAAGTTTGCAAACTCTTTTCTGCCAACATCAGCTGTTTTGGTTGCCAGTTAGTAACAACATTACTACTACTGCGAGAAAAGGTGAAGCCACGGGCACCACTATGGCGCGTAGACCTCTTACTGCCTTCTGCAAATACATGCTTTCAGCAAAGGGCTGCTTAAATAGATTGAGGGTCTAACTGCTGGATAGAAGAAATCCTAATAAACTGGATATGAATCAAGTATTGCAATCCTCTAATTTACTCAAAAACTTCCATAATTTCTACTATCACAGATTTCTTACATTAATATCATCGATTCACTTGGTAGAACTGGTCGGAAAATCATAAAAGCAGTAAACATGTCCTATGAATAGGCAATAGTAGCTGGGAGTAGTTGGGAATTTTCTACTTAGTCAGCAGAGAGTATGCAGGGATGCATAGAAAATGCAGATCTTGATTTTTCTAATAGGGCAGAATACACTAGCTTTAAGTAGGTTTTTCTCAGGTCTGCTTAAAATTATAATGGGTCAATTTAGTTTACTCTGTAGTTTGATGATTTATTTTCTTCAGTTACAAAGCTGCTTAAGAATTTCTTGTCTCTGAGCTGCAGCTCACTGCTTCTCACGGGTATGGCAGATAACTGAAACTGACTGGGTTAAAAACCGTCAGATTTGTCTCAGAAGTTTAAAAAATGTCACTTTTTTGCTTTGATATTCCAGAATAATCCCACAAACAAAAAAAAATCTACATCAGCAGAGCCAAGGTGGTTGCAATGAAAACATCGCGTGTAAGTGCCCTTCAGTCAGCAGAAACCCCAAGGACACCAGGAGCTGTGACACCAGAGTGACTATTTGTTGAGTCTTGCGGTGAAATGGGTAGGAGAACTACTCCAACAAAACAACTTCTCTTTTTAAACTCATTAGTTAAACCACACCGGTTCCCCGATCCGGTTCAGAAGGGACCGTACCAGGGCCCCCAGGACGGGCACACGGGAAGGAACGAGTTACCTGGGGCAGGAGGGAGCAGGACTGCTGCTGGCAGCGGCTTTCAGCATTTGCCAAATACACCTTGCGGTGAGACCCCGTGAGAGATTTGAGAAGACGGAAGGGCTTGCTGATGTCAAAAGGAGCAATCCCGCTGTTCCCAGCTTCTCTTGCACTGGTCGCGCGGCTCATCTGACTTCTCAGGAAAGCAGTTCAGCTTTTTGCCAGCAAAATAACAATTCGGGGGCGGGGGAGAAAAGTGACAAGTGTTGGAGCTGGCACAGGAGAAGCAGGAGGAGTGCCCGGACTACAGGATGAGAGAGAGGAAGCCCAGTAGGAAGCAGCAAGCTGTTAGATGAACTCCAAGGTGTCATGAAACTTCACGCTTCAAGAAATAGGTTAAAATTGCTGTTTGAACAATTCATTATTTCAGGCACACAAGCACTTCTAGGGAAATGAAACCAAAGAAGCGAACTTCATTTAAATACAGGTTGGGAACAACTGTCAAGAGGAACAAGGTCAGCATCAGTTCCCTTGATCATACCCCTTACTGCTGTAAAGTACAAACTGCTTTTAGCTTTTAACAGTCAAACTGATTAATATGACTAGTTAAAATTGCTAGCGTCCATAGGACGAAGAGAAACAGATATATGTGAACATGTGTTGAAGATTAAAGGGTGGTAACAAGGTAAGAAATGCGTAGGCCATCCCCCCACACTCTGCAAAAAGCACAACTTCTAGTAGCCAAATTCTGAACTGTGGTTCCCAGCCTCATTTCAGAGATGCCAGCTGTGTCAGGCATGAAGATGACCTCCTTTGCACTGAAGTGTACTGCCTCGTTTTCGACAGTACTTTTGGTCTGATGAAAGATAAGATAAAAGAACTTCCATCTTTAGCCACAACACACCACCACCACCATGCTCAAAGCAACACTCAAAAAAGAAAACAAAACCAAAACAACAAAAAAAGGAGAGAGCGCTCACGGCTGGCACTGCTCTGAGACAACTCAACCACTGGCTTTTTCTCTTTCCGTTTTCACAGTATAACCCAAAATATCTTGGTTTCATCCTGATTCTTGTCAAGAATACTGCTGAGAGCTCAGAACTTTTTATAAAATAGATTTACTGGGAAGCTGGGAACAAATCCATTTAGATGAATTGTAAAATGAGGGCTTAGCATTCAGTGGCACAAAATGACAGGCACATGCTGAAATGAATTAACCCCACTGGCTGGGATGTAATACCTAGTGTCTTTAAATGTATCGTTCCTCCATTTCTAAAACTATTTAAAAAGAAAAACTCCAAAAGTGTTGTGAGAGTAAAGGAAGGGACTGAAAGAAGAATTGAGCTCCTCATTCTGGTTTTGATTTCTTAGTGATCTTAGCAAATCACTAACTCATTCTTCACTTTCTGCCTCATAAAACTGAGAAAAAACTTGATATATATCTGACACTTTTAATATGAAAAGCACTTTAGAGAAGCTTTTTGACACAGGATGAAAGATTGTACTTTGCCATACAGAATAGCTGTATTACCTGACATGCTCATTATACACTGTCAGAGAGCAACAACTTTCAGCATATTTTTCCTCTTATTATTCCTCACTCTTTGACCATGTTCAGTAATTACAGAGGGAATTTTGTAGATTACTTTAGTGACTTCGGAAAGTAATTCCCTTGGAAATGTTTTAAAGAGTCTTGAAGGTATTTGGGTAGGGTTTTTTGCAATGCAGCCTTCTCGGTCCACACAGTTTCAAAAATAGGAATCATCGTTATTTAAAATCGCTGGCATTTCTTATTGCTGTAAATGGAAAATAACCCAAATGAATTATTGTTCCTGTCTGGTGTCGCTGAACACTGCACACATGCCTACACAAGCAGCATTCACATCACAAACACAAGTATTTGTGATTTCTATGCTTATGCTTTTTGGTGTCAACTCGGAGCCAGTTTTGCTTCTTCTCCCTATTTATCTCTGTGGTATGGGCTGCACAGAGGCACAAAGATAAGATGACCACATTGTGAACATTACATGATCATTTTTGCTGCGCACATTAGCCCAGCTCCCCCGGCTGTGCTTACAGCTATTGGAATTTCTCTAGCAAATCAGAATGATTTTTGGCACACTTCAGACTCACTCTCCTTCAGCAGAAATTGGCCTGCCTATTTTAGAAACAATCAGAAAGCACCAACCACATATTTATTTGACTACCTGACCTGCCCTTCAAAACAGTCATTACCATGCAGAATAATGACATTCTGCAAAGAGGAAAGTGCCATTCTCAAAAGCAGTGAGTGCTTTTGGGAATCATTTCAGCAAGCCAAACAATGCTGTTTAGCCAATGAACTGAGTTCACTCCTAAAAATACTTCTTTGTATGTCAGTGAAAATTACACCCAGACACACTAAACAAGGAGGCTGTATGTTACTTGTGGGTGGCAGCCAGCCGAGACTGCTATCTCACTACCCATCTGCTTCTTCCACACTGCCAAGTCCTAGGACCTTTATTAAAAACGGGACTTGAATTATGCAATTTGCCAGACTCTGCCCCTTTCCTACTACTGACTCTAACATAGCGTCATACTCGTGTCTAGAGGAAGGGAAAAAAACTGCTTCTCTTCCATTGACTTTCACAGGAGGTTCAGCCAAAACACACAAGTTGCTGTTGAAAATTCTTAGAAAATTTATGGCTTCATGTATTTCTACTTCTTCAACTCCTCACGCCAGCACATTTTCTGATTTTCCTCAGAATGAAACCATTATAGAGAATAACTTAGCCAAGCGCAAAGGAATCCATAGGGATGTCTCCTAGCAAAGGTGTGTCTCCTCACAAGCGCTACACCATGGAGTACAGTGGGGAAATCACTGCAGCAGAGTACAACAAAAACATGGGCTGGAGAATGAGCTGGTGAAGGGTTCCGGGACTCCTCGCAGCTGAGATCTCCACCTGAGGCTGCCTTGGGCCTGTGAAGATACTCAAAGTTTAATTTTGCTCACACGCTGTGAACGTTGTCTGTGTCTAACAAGATGTTCCAGATTCCAGAACTATTCCAGCACGCATTCATTTCCAAAGACTTAGAGCAAAACAAAGATTTGGGAGGAATCTGGAACACTACTGTCTGCCCTTTTAACCAAAACTAAGAAGAATTAATAAAATAAATTAAAAAAAAAGGTGAATAGCTTGAATCACCTATTGAACTACAGGATTGCTATATAAACTGTTTGCATGTATTTACATGGAATTTCCAAATTAAATTTTGGGGATCAATTAACGTATTTTGTAATATTTTTACCAGCTGGACAATACCATACTACATAGAATGAATATACATTTGAAAAACATGCTATAGAGAGGTATAATTTGCTCTCGATGGCGGACACTCAAATTCGGCAACTTAATACATCATTGTATAGCTAAACGGCAAGTAACCAACACACTGCAGGACAGTCTACAACAACGTATGTTATGTTTCAGCGGAGATATTACTAAGTGCTGTAAAGCAGAACTGAGTAAGAAAGAGTAAACAAAACCAGAACGATTCCCTCCCTCCCCCTTACCCTGTTTTTGCTCCTTTGGGACTAAAGATTACTTTTTGTTTGCTCATTGCCCGTTTGGTGAAACTTTACCCCAGTCACTAGATGAAACTCTGTGTTCTGTCTTTTGGCTTAAATATTTCTGGTACTTTCAGAAGTCCTACCCAACACTTTTATCATTTATAAATGCTCCACAGGAGGCCACATTTCTGAACATTTGTACATGGAACATCGTAAGATTTTTACCTTATAATTTTGCCTTTTCACTTCTTTTTAGATTTATACCAAATAGAGAATAATTTTGTTACTGCAAATTATTCTACTTCAGACAGTAAGGAAGGTGCATGCATGGCACAAGGCTACGTGCAGTCTGAGTAGCAGAGGAAATTCCACTTTAAATGGAATATAACTAGAATAGAAATGCTTGCTAGAAAAAAAATCATGTCTAACTCAAGCCTGGCAGGGCTGCTGTGTTCTTAAATACATCAGTATTAGTGAGACCACAACAAAAAGCACAGCCTCTGTAACGGTGTTATGTTGTGTATCTTTTCCATGCATTCAAAAATATTGCATGATTATCAAAATAAAATGAAAACAAAACAGAGCAAGCTTTCTGAAGGCTGTATAAATGCACAGTAAAACTTTATATATACTCAAAACAGACAAAGTTGCAGTGGGAACGCTGAGTTTTTAAAATATATTTGGCTGTTCTACAGAATACACAGTAGTGAATAAAGACTAGTGTCTGTTATATTATGGTAAGAGTTCATCTTCTCTCAAAATTTCTATCGGTTAATAGTTTAGGCTTAAAGTCCAGTAGAAAAAAAATCTTTTGTTTTTTTTCTTTGTTTAATTTAGGAGGTAAGAATAACTCCCTTTTATAAACAACATGCACTCTGGGGCCAAGATAATTTTACTGTGCACTTGTTATTTAAATGAGTGCAGTGTCTCCATATGGCCATATGGATGCTAGATATATGTTATATACTCAAGGGGCATTGAAGGGTTTAAAGTACATATGTTAACAAATAACGCTGAGTTGGCACCCATGCATTGCTGCCTTCACTACAGCACACAGTAATATATTCTATTTTTTCATTTATTATTTTCCTTAGAAGTATTTTTAAGAACTAAAGAGCACCTGGGGATTTCACAGAGACTTTACTTTATAATCAGGTTATTTCAAGAATTACACTACTGGAAGCATCCTATGGCTTGCAGTCAGTTCTGGTATGGTAAATCATACTTTCATCTATGCTCTTCAAAGCAAAACCAAACCCAAATTCCATACATATAACTATAAATATTGGTTAAATCTAGAATTCCCAGACAAGCTTCTTAGTATTAACACTTCTCATTTATTATGATACTATGTTAATTCATGCCAGATGGAGACTATTCAAATGTTCATGACTTGTACTTGTCACAAACATATGTTCCTGGAATAATGGAGTGGTTTCTTAGCAAACAACATCCCATATTTAAAGACCTATGATGAGGCTCATAAAAGAAAAAACATAAACAGAGAAGGGCACAGCTGGAAAAGGAAAAATTCAGGTTCTTCACTACTTCGAGGGTTATGGAGGGTAATGGATTCTCTGCACATTCGTGGCTGTACGCTGGGCAGAGAGCTTTAACCTATTCCAACCAGCTGAAGAGGAACGCTTTGTACTTTTTGACCACCCCACATCAGAGCAATTCTTCTGTACATTCAAGACAAATACTTCCAGCAAGGGGGAAAGCAAGCTGAAAACTAGGTCTTCAAAATCCTGCATTTCATTTCAAGGCTTACCTTGTAGAAATGCAAAGGGTGAATGTGTGTATGCTTGGGAAGTGTCAGTTAGAGTGCCTGAATATAGAGTTAGAATTTGGGTCTTGTTACTATAAACCCAAGAAAGGCATGATCAGGGACAATAAAGGCTTGCTCTCACAGTACTGGCATTGATTAAGCCATCAGAAATAGGTGCCGTAGAAGAAAGTATATGCTATTTATTTTATAAAATATTCTCCTTAATTAGAAAAATGGGTTTCTCAGCTTGTTGCCATCATGTCCTTGAATTATGAGCACAGTTCCTCTTCCTTACCTGTGTGCCTCATTCTTACTGCCAGAGCTAACTTCAACCGGAATGCTTCATTTCCAATACAATGAAATGATTGCTTTTGGCTTTTGCCCTAAATTGCAAAGTACTTCCAATTAACTTTGTGGCAGATGGGCTGGTTTCTGATTGTGAAAATATGATCTGACTAGTTAAATGCTCTTTTTTCCCCATAGAAATAGACAGAGATGGAATTATTATCACTAACGCGATAGAAGGTTTCAGAACACCCTTCTCAAATTTTGTCAAGGAGAGATACAAACTCCAAACCTAACTTCTGCCCTGTCACAACTAGAACGTGCAGAATTTCGAAACTCTTTGTGCATGTGTTTGAATGGGAAGATTTGGAAAAAAATAACAGTGAATGGTGGGTTAACTCTGAAAAAAAAGGCAGCAGAGTTGAAAATGGCACATGATGGACTGAGAGGAGGGTGACAGGGGTGTAAGTGGGAAGCCAGAGGAAAAATCCATGCAAAAACAGATCACACACTCCAAATGCATAGAAAAGGGATGGTATGAGTTGTTACAAAAATACATTCAGAGGAAACGAACAACAAAGGAAACTCACAAAAATAAAACATTTCTTCCAAGACATAGAATTCACCTACAAAGGAAAGAAATTGTAATAGGAAAAGGAAAAAAGGCACTTCTGTTTCAAAACAAAAACACTAAGTGAATTGGACAGGTTGCACTACACGTCACACCAAGAGCTTTAAGCCTTAAATTTCAGATATGCAGAGATGTTAATAATCACAGGAGGAATTTTTATCCTTACACTGAGTTACATAATCTCTAATAAATACATTAGAAGGAAATGTCTGTTGAAAATACTAAACCCTGTCTATACAACAAACTTCCAAAGGCACTGTCAGAGGCATTGCATAAAGGGAAATTACCCTTTTGGTAGGTAATTCTGCCAGAGCACAGCTCCTTCTCACTCCCTGGATGGTGCGGTGCCCCATTCCCATCACACTGCCTCAGGCTGTGCAGGAGGGGCAACCCGGTCAGGAGCAGGTAGACAGCTGATCTGTGAGCAGTCAGCTGTATTTAGGGTACGTGCACTCAGACTGACAAAATTCTGCCAGAAAAAGTTGACTTGATTTTATTTTTTCCTGCTGGGGAAGGGGAGAACAGGGGAAAAAAAAAAAAAAAAAAAAAGATGTGAGCTGCTGATGCCTGCTGGTAGATAGCAGCAGTTTGGGGTCACTCTCAGCGTGCAGGGGAGACACATACACTTATACAAAGATCGTCCTACAGTCAACTTCATGTCGATACGGTTTCTGTGATGGGCTAACCTTGTCTCATCTCTTGTATTTTTCTCACAAACCTCACCAGATTTTACTGCGCTAGTCAACTCAAAATAGAGATCCACAGGCTATGCAGTCTGTATATATGCAACAAATTATAATTCAATCCAAGTAGATTATTAAACTACCAGACTGATGTTCTTCAGAGTATTAGAAAACTAACATAACTAGTTTAACAGGTATTTTTATTTAATGTGCCTGTCTTATCTTCCAAACTGACTGTCAGAGATCACAGTTCCCAAAAGGGGACAGGGGTGGCAGCTGCATGCTTACATTTCAGAGGCTCCACAAATTCATTTGACTAATTGAATCAATTCATAGCCTAGTAATATGCACCATCTTTTAGGTTGCTCAGGGTCAGGATACCGTCCATTTTGGAAGGGCAGATGAGAGAAAGGAAGAGACAGGAAATAAGGACTATAAGAAATTTTTAGATTTTGAATTATCATGACAGAATGAGCTTCTGCAGCACTGAAAAGACCGTTATAATATTTATCAAGTTCTGCCAGTAGTAGTGGCAGCATGTTTCCCCCTCTGTGCTGACTCAATGTGCATAGAAAATGAAAACCTGTTGGATGAGATAATAAAATGTGCATGTGTTCTGCCTGATAGCAGTAGCCCTGGTGATAATCCCATGAATTCCCCAAATATGTTCCAGCATGATTCAGAGAACAAGTATTATATCCTGCACCGAAAAAGAAGGGGAAAGGAAGAGGCGGTAGTAGGAATGACCAAAACCTCCAGCCTAACAAACAGATAAAAAAACCTCCCAAAACTGTTTCTTTCAGAAAAAAGCTAAAAGCAAGCAGACACCCAAGAAGCAAGTATTCAGCCTTCAGTCAAATATAATCTAAAAATCCCTATCACTCAATAAAACGTGTGAGCTTTAATTTGTCTCTGTCATATAGGCTTTGTTTACAAGCCCTGAGAAATGATCTCCAAACCACACACCTTTCTGTGGCTGAGACAGATCATATGTGCTCTTGAATGTAAAGGACGATAATGTTACAAACCCTAAACATATTGTTTTCCCCCTATGATAATAGCTGCTGTACAGAAAAGAATTGAGAGATGCAATAATTTTTGTTCTTATGTGTATTTATCCATTACTTCAGAAAACAGCAGCTTTCTGTTTTCAGTCTTCTGAAAGAGTGGGAAAATGAAGGAAAAGTTGAAAATATTTTGCATACTCTTTAGAAGTGGTGAGCTAAGGTTACTTACACCTAGAATGTGTGCATGTGTTTGCACATGTCAGACACGTATACAGGCATATATGTATGTGTAAACATAAATATGAACAGCTTTTTTAATATAGTGCTACTTTTTCTGTTATGAAACACAAATTTTTGAAAATACCCTTGGTAACTTAGTAACCAAGCAGAAAAAGAAATACATTCTTCTTGTTCTTTTTTTAAAATGATTTGTTCAATCACTTTTTACTACAGACCATTTAACTTGCTCTCTCCTTCAGTGACAGAAGGCAAATCAAAAACTGTCAGGTATTTTAAACCGTGATCTGCACTGCACTTGAAGTTTGAACCACAGCTCAAAATCATTGGACTCAGACCTACAATTGTTGCTATTCCTAGATATGTCACAAAATTCAGCTCTGCTAGAAGTACGTGGATTCTGCCTAATTCAAAAATAGGACAAAACGTTGTTCAAGGTAAAGAAGTCCTACAAAGCCATTACGCCTATGAACAATCCAAATAGCAATGTATTTTCACCTCCTGATCACACCAGCACAGCTCAGCAGCTGTGCTGATTCATCTACTAAGCCTCTTTCCCATGCAAATGCTTGCTTCACTCGTGCAGCTTTCAAATGGTTTACCCTTAGAGTGATATAATCTCTGACCCACCTCTTGTTCCTGTTCCCAGTCTGATTCCCAGATTCACCCTGAAGCTGTTTATTACACTCGCCGTCTCCCCGTTTTCCAGAACGGATCCCTCACATCTCCCAAGAAAATGCACCTTCTTCCCTTTTTGCAGCCACATTCAGCATCTTGCTAAAGTGTCAGCCTACTAACTGCCCTCCTGAAGGAATGGTTCCCCACCTCACTCGTGACTTTTCAATCATCTGCTGTGCATAGCTGAGGAGTTTCTCTCACCACATATTTGAATATATTCACTCAATGAAAAGAATTCTTCACAGATGATGCACAACTACATTCAGTTATGAGGATGACATTAGTGGCCAGCAAAAGTTGCAAATACTGCTGTCCATAACAAGTTCCATCACTAAATCCATATATAAATACTTTTCTATTGTCAACTCTGACAATAGAATGATGGTACTCTATTCGAACACATGCACGTATATATCTAGAGTCATGATTTGTTTCTTTACATTGAGCAAAAGTTCTCCAGAAAAGTCTTCAATAAAAGGATAAGTTACTTAGAATCATAATGGGTTACAGAAAAACTTTATCCTAGGTCAGCGGTTCACCTTGACTATCTTGAAAAGTTCTGGCTGCCAACTGGGACATAAGAGACGAGGAAAGAAAAGATACCATGTCTCTGCAAGTATTTTTCTACGTAGTACCTGAAAAGCAGGAACTCCCCGAAGCAGCAGCAGATGCTGGCTGCAATACTGAGTCTGCTACAGAACTACCCCATAAGGGATATTCCAGAGCATCTAACATACGTGAGGAAAAAACTTGCATATCAATGCTTCTTGAAGGACTTATTTCTACCGACCCTTCAAAAAGACTCTGCATGACTTTTCCTGTCATTGCCAAACATTGAGATTGCACCAAAGGAAAAATATTCCAAAGGACAAACCCATCGGAAGTCAAAATTCTTTATAGAGTGCAATAAAACAAACCCTATACTCCAAGTCTAAAACAGTACATCTTCCATCTTCTCTTCAGTGAATAAATCAGTGTTACTAAACACAGTGAATGGGGGAAAAAGGACACTGCTCTTCGTCTCAAATATACTGCCCATACTCAATTTTGTATTCCTTTTGTTATTCAGTGAGTAGAATGATGTTTTACTGCACCACTTGCCTAGCTTGAGAATGTCTCAATCTACGTACTTATCATTTAAAACCATGATTCCCCCTAAAGGAACACAATGGGAGTACACGATGTTAATTAGCCTGATGGCATTATATCCCAATTCTGCGTTCAGTACACCACTGTTGTTGCATTTCCAATGCCTATTCCTTCAACCTCTTATGAAAAGAATCTGCACTTAGTCAACTTGGAGCATATTACTTTCCCATAAGGGAAAAAGACTCATGTAAAACGTACTGGCCTGAAGTGAACACCACTAAAACATTAATGCACTGTTCTTTAAATAGGATTTCCTTTTATGTTCATTTAATCCCAGTGTCATGTGAAACTGCTCGACATGTTTTGTTTGGCTGGTTTTTCAAAGAGTGCAAATTTTACTCAGTCCAACTTCTAGGCCCCTGCAGCCCATTCATCCAATTAAAGAACTGCAGAATGAAAACAGAAAAGGCGCTTTGCGGAGCTTCAGAAATATTGTCTCTCAGGAAGGCTGCCTGCAAAAAGCGAACAAATCCATTGTGCAAACTGGTGCATTCCAATAGAATAAAATTGCTCCTCAAAGTCTCTTTATCCAACATGGATTACTGGCTCCTGATAGCTGTAGGTTAGTTGAAGGTAGAGTCTATCGGAGGCAGGAAAGCTCTTATTACCTTTTATTATAACACATCCTCCCCCCATAATCTATAAAAAAGCCTCTAGGAGCCCATTCATTTCTCCACCTCTTTGCTGCCTTTCAGTTTCAATAATGCTGAGTACAATTCAGTACTCTTTTCAGCCCACTGTAGTTTTCATATGTGTTCACATGCTAAATATTCCTAAAATGCCCTTGGGAAAGACAGACTGCCATTTAATATTTCAGATTCTTGGGAACTGCTGTTCCTGCAGCTACCTGGGAATATTGTTTCAGACAGTTCTGCTAAAACCTGCAACCTTACCACCCAGCCACACTAACTGAAATTAATTTTCATGCAAAGTGCCACGTGATACCCTTTAATATATATTAGTAATATAAATAAATAGCAGAGGAAGACATTTAAAACTGGGCTGACAAGCAAATGCTAAACATCGAGTTTTTATGATTACTGAACTAAGATTTGAGGAAGTTCACAGCAATAACTGCAGAAGAGTAATTATGCACTGCTTCATGCTGATTGCAAACTCAGGAATACTGCTTGATTGTCCAGATTTCAGGCGCGCGCACACACACTGTTCCTCTTCAAAGAGATAAGAATGTGCTAGCTGCACAAACTCATTCTCCTTTTTCTTAAGAAAGAGCAGAAAACCACAAAAATTGAGCTACCATTCATATATCCCACCCTCCAATGCATTCACGCAGTTTTGGTAACCCTGACATTCATTCATTCCTTTTGCTTCTCTAGAACCAGAGGATGCTTCCTTTCACCCTGCCCACAAATTAAAAGCAGGGACGACTCCAAAAACAAGTTCACATTTAGACTGGTTTGAATGAATCCTGAATTTCCAATGAGCGTGATATAAAGTTGAAAAATTTTGCAGGTGAATCAGCTGTAAAAATTGGTTGCTACAGCCCACTGCGTGGTCCCTGCACCGTTTGGATGTTGCTTTTCAACTTTAGTTAGGAAGTGTTTCTAAGAAATATGTTCACGCTGTTTTTCTCCCCGCCCCCCCTTTAGAAAGTAAATTCTTGCTTATTCTCACATGGGATTGATGTACCACCATATTCCAGTGATGTAACTTGAGATCTGGGATAGTAATTTGCCAAAATAAATCATATCCTGATATGAAAAAACCCACTCCCTGCAGGCTTTAAATTTACTAATTATCAACAAAAATGTTGATCAGAAGCCTGGACTTCTAATTCATATTTAACAAACAAGATTCTTGGCAGAGCTTATTGCAAAACTAATGTGAGAGGAAGGAAACCCCAGTGGTCCTGTCTGTATTCTTCACAAATTTGTTCATGGAGCTGTCACATACTGGCAAGGAATGCCTCCTGTTTTGTTCGGTATATTAGTACAAGTTTTAACCTCGTATTCAAGAGTCTTTTGTAGCTTCTTAGAGACCAATTCTTTTTTTTTTTTTTTTTTACCATGTAAAAGTGAAATGTAGCATTAAGAATATATTTTCTCATGCTTTTTTTTCATGCAGTGTATCATGACCATTTCAGTATCAGACAATGATTTTTAATTAATTTTCTAATTGGCAATTACTAACCCAAAAGCATTTATTAAGGGAAAGATTAAGCTAAGAACTAGCTTAATTGAATTATTATTATTACAGATTTGCTTGCTGTTGAAATTTGTCATTATTTTCTACTAACAGAAGGAAGGTAACTTTCTTTCCAGCATATCATAATTACTGATTTTATACACACGTCTAGGTTAATATATTCCACAATTTAAATATATACTAAAACATTTGGATACTTTCCCTGAAATTTGTCATGACAGCTTATGAAAAATTATTGAAAAAATTATGAAGTGAATCTTATATCCTTGTTTTCTGTATGCTGGTACAATATTAATAATTAATGACTCAAAATTAGCTGTTAATTTCTGAATTCTAAATGCCCTTATAATACATATGAAGGAGTACATATACGTACATATAAGTATTTGATTTATAGAATTTTCCTTCTCTGCTCATTTGACAAGTCCCTGTTTGTCCATGCATCGCTAACAACCAATATAAACTGAGAATATCAGTACCTAACAAAGGCACTTTGGATAGACTTAAATTTCAGTTCTCATAAATAAATATCAACTGTTTAGATTTATACTTCAAGTAACTTTAAATACATGCGGTCAAGTGAGAACCTATTTTTCTCATCAATGTGTATTGTTAAACATGTTCTTTCTATCCAGTTATATATGAGAGAAGCTAATAAATCTTCACCTTCAAATGAGATAAACTAGATGAAAATAGGCAGCTTACAAATGAAATGCTTATTTACTTGCTTACTGTATGACAAATTAAAAAAGGATTTTTCCTTAAATGAGGCAAATTATGGTTAAATTAACTCCATTAATATCTTTGATGACAAGAGAGTCAAACAAACATAGTGAATTATAAAAAAGAATTAAAAATTCAAACAAAGCATTCATTAGAATAATATTTGCCGTCAAAGGATTTGGACTGGCAAATCGAACAGCTGCCCAAGCTAATAGTGGTTAAAGAACATGTTCCATAAGCATATAGTTGATGGAAAGTACTGAAGTATATTCTTAAGATTGTTCCTATCTGGGGGGAAAAAAAAAAGAAAAGCAGAATATTTCAACTTCGTAAGATTAAAATACTACAGTAGTATCCCAGAAATTTGTACAGGATTAGAGTACGCGATATCAAAAGGTATCACATTCCCACTTGTGATATCCATTCCCATTTCAGGTTCCCTCCTCCCCTTTTTCCTTTTTCAACTTCTCTAAGCCCTCTACGCAGCCTGTGCAAGTCACGCGTTCATCAGCCTCTGCAACAGCCGTCTCTCTTTTTCAAGGTTATCTATAGGGTGAACCTAGAAGCAAATGTAATAACTATGAAACCATTGAATTGCAAGCCTGAGACTACAGTATTCTCAAAAGTTCAGTAAGAGATGAAACTCCATAATCCAAGCACATTTGTTTGGGAACTCCTGGAGCATTAGGTCCCAAATTAAAAAATATACTTGGGTGCCTTTCTCTTATTTTGAAGCTTATATTCTTGCTGCATTTAGGGTGATATCAGCATCCTTTTCTTGGGGATGGGATGAAAAACGTTCTCCAGAACCAGTTGTTAAGTGTGTAAGAATTAAATCTTCCTCTGAACTCCTAGAAAAATGATTTGCCTGCCTTACAGTAAAATTAATGACCTGAACAATTTAATTTGTTAATATATGGAATCCTCAAAGCCAGAGCTTTTATTGTCTTCAACTAGACCTGTAGGACAAGAACACTTTATAAGAAAGCATGGCTATAAATATAGACTTTGGATGTCAGCTACCAACTGGCATTATAAAATAATGACCTTTTTCACTAGGAAGACCTTATGACCTCTTAGACTTTGGGGCTGTGTGCTGAGTAGATAGGGTCTTCAGAGATGACAGTGAAGCAGAAACAAGATGATATACTTAATCATATTCAAAAAAGCGTGATCACCTCCAGCCCTCACAGCAAGCGCTGTTACAGTATAAATTCAGTCAAGACGAAAGGGGATATCTGTACTCTTTCTTTGGCTCACAGTTTGAGCTTACATTGGAAATCAAAATTTTTGACAGCCCCCTTGTTCAAGTTCAGCACAAGTTGGGAATGAGAAAGCTGGATCATCAGCTAGGGAAACTTTTACACACTAAGTGGAAAAAAGACTGGTGTGAAATTACTGCTGCCGCAGTAGCTGTACGGACGCAGTCACCGGCCTGGCTCGTTCCTTCCAAACCAAGCCACTCAGTCTGACAATCTCGTTCATGTTCTCACATCTCACCCCTACCTATCCTGGCCTTAATGTAGCACCACAATAGGGATTCACGCAGTAAAGGTAATCTGTGATCACTCCCAGGTTGTCCGGAGTTTGCTGTGGATGGGAGACAAAATATGCGTGATATGAGACGAGTTGAAAACTTTGAGTTTTGCCCCAACCACGTGCAGCTCAGACCCAACTAGGCAAACTGCTCACGTGGAGAGCAGAAACAAAAGCACACGGGATTGAGCATTATAGCACACGTAAGCCCACGTGCAGTTTTAGCTATTAAGGCAGAATACACACATCCAAAGAAAGTTATTGTCTGTATCATCAGTTACTGGTTTATTGTGACGTGAATTTTTTTGACATCTACTAACTAAAAAACTTAAAACCAGTGTTACCCAGTGAGGATATGCACATCAGTATTCTCTCAGTATGTTCGCTCTTCTCCAAGTACTACGTCTAGCTAATGGACGTGGCAACATCCCAGTCCCCTGTGCTCCTGTCAGTCTGGAGCGCCGGTTACAGAAGAAACATCGATTTGGACTACTGCAGTACATTTTTAGTTAGCAAGCAACCAGATTGCTTTGGGTACTGGATTTTATGCATTACTTTCAAATCAGCGTAGCTAGATTAAATTAGTTTAGGAGTGAATACAAGTAATGAATACCATACAAGTGTGGACTTCTAAATTGTTATAAGAATTACAGTTGATCCACAGTAATTTCTCAGTCCCTTGTTGCAAGAAGCATGTGGGACATGTACTCAATCCCTTTTCTTTGATATTATTTCTATCCTCAACTTCTGTTTGCCGCCCCATAATGGAACTCTCTGACAACAGCTCAGTTGGGAATATAACAAAGGAAGATCACCATGTGTGGAAAGTGCTAAAAGTGTTGAAAAAACAAACTTAAATTTGACAGATAACTTTAATGTATAGAAATATGATGATTAAAGAAAAAAAGTGTTTGAAAACATATTCCCCCTCCCCCCCCGCCCAAATCTATAATCTGATAGAAGAACAGAAAAAGTAGCTTCTATGTTGTTAGATGAGAGGGAACTTGTAGATCTTTTTGTAAAATATGGATTTTTTTTTTTTCTCTCTTTGTGAAAAGGGGCCTTGAAGTTGGGCCTGTAATATTAAGGCAGTTAAATGACAGTGAGTAAAAAAACGTGTGTGCTCTTTTCACGTATCTTTCCCGTCTTTCACTTTAATCCTGATTAGTTTCTGTTAGCTTTCCTGGGCTCAGCACAGCTGACTTGTTCTATTTCTCAGTCTGCTGAAAAGGGGATTCTTCTGTTACCCACAAGCCCCTTTTCTCTATCAGAATGTGTAGCAAGACCTCTCCTGGCATCTTACACTCCTTTTCTATTCCGAGAGGGCTTGTCAGGCTACAAGATGACATGTACCAAGTCATTACATTTCCTTTTTCTGCACCTCCAGCTTGGAAGAAGGTTTATGCAGCAACAACAGTCTGTTTTTCTTTGCATTGTTTTTCCTATTTATTTGTGTTGTGTTTCTGCCACAGTGACTTATATTTGTGCAACTGATGGTATTGTCTCACCCACCTTCCTGCTGCCAGCAGGAAAGGAATTAATGCTTGGCACTGATGGCTGCTGGTGAGTTTGTAAGGCTAAACACTTTGGGTTTATTTAACTCAATTTTATTCTTTCTGTTCTGTCCTCTAGGATTGGCATTAATACCCCACAGGCAAATGAAACGCAGTGTTCTAAAACTACTTGTTTGCTATGTGATTTATTTGCTACATAAATGTTTTTCATTCTTCTCTACCTCTCAACAAGCTATTCACCATAGATTTTTTGTTGGTGTTGTTGAGAAACAAAAAAATGTTATGTACTACAAAGTGTCAAAAATCTCTTTTTCAATTGCATAGAAGAAGAAAGGGCATGTGGAGAGAAGGGGAAAAGGAGGATTTCACCCACTGCAAATTCCTTGGACCGCTCTGAGCCTATCTGGGAAACGAAGGGACTGAAGTCTGCCTCTCGGGGCACAATTCAATTAGGCTGCCTGCTGCCATTTCCTAGGTGATTACTCTCACCACCAATTCCTCGGTTATTCTGAGTAGATGTTTCTTGATTTCCAACTACTGCTTTTTGAATAAATAATTACAAATTCAGTGGGGGACACAGAGAGAAAAGATGCTAACTGTCTTGCTGGTAAAGACTCTCAAGATCGGTCTTGGGATACCCAGATTAAAAGCTCTAAATCAACAAATATTTAATTACTTTATATATAGCGGAACAACGATTACAAAAAAAGTATGAAAAGGATCAACTTCAGAGTAGCAATACAGCATGATGCTAGCTACCGGGGTGTGAGAGACTTCTAATCTAATTCATATCAGAGACTTTGGAGTTGAAATAATCAAAACCTTCTGAGAAAAACTGCAAAATAATTCAAAGAGCTTTATCCTTTTCCCTCTAGTGAAGGATGGGATAAGATGCTTGCTTGAACCAGACAGTACACATGAAGTAAGCTAATAAACAAAAACAAACAGGTGATTTTGATCTCTTTCCTTCTCTGCTTAATCCCATTACCCAATTCCCTTTCTCCATTGACTGGAATACCAACAACTTTAACTCAGATGTGTTTTATAAGCCATTTCCACCCAGTGTGTCCCCATCTTACTGGTTTTGTGTTGTCCATGAAGTTCAGATTTGGCAAAGCAGTGCCAACTCACCCGTGCTGAGTCCTCAGAAATGCCCAGGAGCCCTTCGCGATGCCGCAGGTGGCACCGTGACGTGGGAGGTTAAGCGGTGTTGCCATTTTCAGCCAGAACAGAGCAGCATAAGAGGAGACCATCCATGGTACTTCTGCTGACCTCCCAGCCAAGGGGCTCTGTCCTAGCAAGGGCATCGATACGACTGTCCCAAAGTTGATTTGACAACAGAAGAGGACAGGGATGCAGGACTTGTTTCAAGTTTAAGGTCTTTTGAGTTCGTAGCTGACAGGCTGAAGAGAACTGCACCACAGGCAGCAGAAATGGGTCAAGCACTGGTGATGGGACATCACACTGTGAAGAAAAGCACTGAAGGGGAGAATCTTTAACAGCATTTTTTTTTTTTAAAAAAAGTGTCTTTTTTTTAATTCAGAAATGTGATTAGAGATTGAACAGTTGCTTCTAAGGTGACACAGTGAAAAGGCTTGCTAAGGATTAGGCAAGAGACATACACATAAAACCCAGAAAGGTTAAAAAAGAAAGAAAACATTTTTCCAGAGCATCTAGGTAATGTTGAATAAACATACGAGAACAGTAAACTGAAATAACGATAATTTATAACATAAGACAATAGAAACAAAAAGAGGCAATTCTTCAGTAGCCATATGATATACAACACTGGAAACAAGTAAAAATCAAGGTAAAGTGAAAAAAGGTGCAGTTAGTATGGATTAAGAATTAAAAATATCCCCTAGAAACTACATGTGCAAACAAAATATCATTTCTTGTGATGAATAGATAGATTCCCTTCTAACACAAAGAGCTACTTTTATTACCAGAGAGAGGAAACCTTTGGAATACTTTGAAGAGCTCAGAGCACCTAATTCATTTGTTTTGTTAAAGCTACAAATTCTGACAGTCCAGCAGAGGGTAACCAAAGATTCAAGGCTTTTAATTATTCAAAAAAATTAAAGATGGTAAGCCTGTCATCTTTGACAAAGAGAAGCCAATAGAAGATCAGCAAGACAAACTGTCCCAAAGGGAATAAAAAAGGCAAACTGTTAACACTGCACTGCAGCTAGCATCAAAAAAAGATAAAGACAACTAAAGAAAACACAGAAAAAAATAAGACATAAACCTGAAAAAGAAATAGTCAGGATGACACAAGAATATAAACAAAATGCATACTTTGTAGGGCTAACGTGGTAGAAAGTGAATGGGAGGTGCCAGGACACGGCCAGTGCATTAAATCCCGACATCTACTCAGTAACGGCCTTAATCTCCGCTGCTGGGCTTTAACAGACATACCGTCGCACTGCCTTTCACCATGGGAAACGTTTCTTGCCACTGCCATGTGGTAGTCATCCCGGTTCCCCAGCATTTATCGTAACAACAGTATCTATCACTAGTTACTGTTTTGTTATTACCAGAACTGCTGGTTTACTAGACTTTCTTTAACTCTGCAGTTTCACAATTCCTTTTGTCCACCAGAGAAATGTTTACAAAGAGAAAAGACAGTCTGACGGAGTCCCTCCCAAAGATAGGAATGAAAAAACAGCTTTAGGAACAAGTGGTGCAAGGAAAGGACTTCCATCCTTTTGCTTTCTTCAGACAGTATAGAAGGAACTCCTTGCCAAGAAAATTGTAAAATTAACAGTTTGGAATAAGAAAAAGTTTTGGAAAAGCTCATGGAGAAAAAGTAGTCTCTTAACTAAAAATGAGCCACCTCTTCTTCAAATTCTATCACCATGATTTGGTCATAGATGACTTAGGGCAAATACAATTTTAAAGTGAATTCCCTTTGGAAAGAAGTTTGACAAGTTTGAATAAAAGGGAAATAAATTTTGAATTACAAATTATGGTTTTAGTTATTGAGATTTTAAGTACAATATGTTTTTCTCTCTGCTTCTAAACTGAAGATTACTTTGTTCGAAAGCACTGTATTAAATTTAAGATCAGTGATGACAAGACCAGTGCTCCAAACTCACTTAGGCATTTCAGAATAGACTTGCCTCTGATGTGGCTGTGTCCCTCTAATGCGTATTTCTCTTCATTTCAGTTTTAAAACAGTGAAAAAAATGTTTCGTTTTCTTAAATACATATATTATAAAAACTTCCACAATGGCATCACCAGTGAGGAAAGAGGAAAAAAACCCTACATGTTTAAAAACACTGAATTCATTCATGAATGGCATCGACATTCATAGAGGTTTTGGACTGATTTCTTCCCTCTGAAATAAGCAGACCAGCTTTTACCCCTACTTCACAGGACGGCACAGAAGACATGAGGAAGCTAAGGTCTTACATAGACCCTTCTTCCCTGTCTTTTCAGTTTCTATGCATATATCTTATATGAAGGGCTGACTGATGGACCATTTTCCAGAATACTGCTTTTTTTCACTTACCTGAACCTACAGAGAATCCCCTTCGATGGTGATTTTCCCCTTTCAAATTCATGCAGAGGAAGCCAAGCAAACTTTCCACTACTTAAGCCACCCAGCAGTTTACAAAAGGGGATCTAGGTTTTAATAATTTAAAAAAACTTGCTGAGCAATTTATATTGTTTTGCTAGCCTATAACATAAGTAAGAATGTCTTCCCAATAATTATTTCAAAAAATAATTTCTTAGGGCTTGATTTTCAATTCAGTCCAACAATAAATCTAGTAAGGAATTTATATGACTTAATTTAAAGCATCTAATTGAATGATTTAGCTTTGTGTAAATGTAATGAGCCATTTCATAAAATCAATAACATTGTAAAGTATAAACTAAATTATTATAAATGAAGGCAATAAAAAAAGAACTCCTCTGTATTAGGAAGGGTGACACTTGATTAATGGGTTATTATTGTAGGTTGCAATAGAGCAGGCAGAAGATAGTGGGATGAAATTTTCAAAGGTACAAAGGTTTGCTGCCCAGCATGCATGCATAGAGCAGGTATGCTAGGAGTCTAACTTTCATAAACATAGCGGACGTATTCCCAAAACCATAAGCTGTTAGCACGCGACTCCTAAGTTCCCGCGGATGTCAGTCCACGTAGGGCAGAGAACCCACCCCTGCCCTTGGGAAGGCTTCCCCTCCCGCTCCTGGCCCCAGTGACTGATTTCACTGCGTTGCTGTTCGAAACACACTCGCTTAAACCCCTCCTCGGACGTGTACGGATGTGGAGGCATACGTACACACACCTATGTAAGCAATGTTTGTGTTTAAAAACATAGTCTCTAATACACAAGTTTGACTGGAAAGCTGTGTTCACACAAACACTGTTAAAACTTACAGGTCTGTATTTTCCATTAATAAGATCTTACTAAATTCCGATACCTTCTTGCCAAATACATGCTAATTTCCTTCTGTGAATGTGTAACACATTTAGAATACTGCTATTTAGGCAAATGACTACTTTTAAACACTATTTGCTAACCAACAAAAACGAAGGGCTAAAAACCTCTTACAAAAATGAACATTAAAGTGTGACAAGTATAGTTTACTTTGCACACTTACAATATATTACACATATCTGCCCACATAGCCACATATCTCCAATCTCCAAACACTGTAAAAATGGAGTTACAAATCTAAACTCCTGGGCCAAACTAGTAATTCAACATTTAGAAACGCTGCGTCTATTTTTCTTCTCTCCTCCACTAAAGTATAGTATACTCGGAAATTTTCAGAAAAGCTTAATGTTTACTTACATGGATGGAATTTCATTTGCAAACATGAAAAATAGTACCATATGCTTACACCGATACTTCACTGCATGCATAACAAATTTTTAATATATATTCATATATATCTCTCAATACATAGTATATGGGCATATATATGTATTCATGTCAATAATACGTTAATAAATTATACTGGTACATATTTCATATAAATACATGTTATCTAATACATATTTTATGCAACATATACTTATAATATGCACCAATATAAATATATACATGCATCACAATAATAAAAATAATATGTATTATGCCATATATTTACTGTCATATATGTGTACATGTTTCTATTCAAAGCATAAGCAACTAATCAGCTGCTGAATTATATTTAGAATTAAGATACAACTATATTAAACAGTTATGTCTTGATCCTGATACAAACAATTCACATGCTTACTCTACCCAATACCAACTTCAAATACAAAATCAATGAGATTCAGGATGTAGCTTTAGATACAGCCTAGGTATTAAAGACATACAGCCATGTTACAATCAAAAGGGTATATTATCCTAAAAGTTTCGTAAAATTCATTAGCAAAGACCTAGTATAAATACAATATATAAGCACACTACCTACCAGCATCACTAGCTATAATGATACGAGTGGACTGATTTATCTATTACTTTATATTGCTGTTACAAATGCTATTTTACACTGGAGAAATATATTCTTAGAAAGTTATTTTTGGCTTATAAGATCTTCAGAATTTAAAAAGTATGATGTTAATTATACTAAATATTTGAAAAATTGTTTCAAATGCCAAGACCCGTGATATTTATAAAATTCTATTTCTAGCATTGTACGTGCAACAGCAAACATCAGTGTATTCAGTTTTCCTGTGTTCTGAAAAATCATTTTCTTTAATACCAATGAACAATTTTCCTTGGCCCACCTCTGAATGCCCTTTGAAGAAAATGCTTTTTATGAAAAAATGTAAAACTACAAATAGAGATTTAGGAAAAAAGTTTGATATCTGTGCTGCTTCATTTTCAGATTAGGAGAATAGCCACTTACTTTATTAATTACAAGTGCTCATTGACTGCCTGGGCTAGAATAGCTGGAGGTATTTTGGCCTTAGAGTTAACAGCTTAGAGAAAGACATGAGAAGAACGAACCTTTTCTTTGGTTTCTGTCAGTGATTCCACACCTGCAGGAACAATCTGAGGACACCCTGAATAAAGAAAAGGTAACACAAGAAATGCAAGAGGAAGCATAAGCAAGAAGAAAGATCTACTAAAATAAAACCCCACAGATATCCACTGTATGGCAACAACATGCCAGGCCCTCCCCAGACTTCAGATATTCCACTCGACTTCACTAAACCCAGCAGCAGTTATGGCCCTGCAGTACATACAGCGGTTCATGCGAAAGGATTTGCAGTCCAGACCGCGCACACACACACTTCACTGCTTACACCAAAGATTTTGGTTCTTGCATCAGGACGGAATTTCTGACTTAAAACATATCACAAAATGCAAACTACTACATGAGGTGGAAAACAGCTGTGATTAAGAGAAAAGCAGAATGCCACAGGCAGAAAGTGTCTCGTTCTGCAATCCTGCTTGGAAAGAACAGAGGAACATGAAAAGCAAAAACATAGGTCAGCCTCCGGCCAGAACAGATTAATAGAGGGAAACAATCAATGATCTGAAAAAGCTACGTGCAAAATCAAGCCACATGCTCACTGAGTTACAGATTTATAGCCAAATCCAGATCTTAAATTTGCCTCTAAAATGGACAAATGATGGAGGGCAACAAGTCTTTTCCAAAGGCAAGAGCAGCTCACCTACTATTATTTCTTAATAATGGAGGAAAGAGAGACATCTAGCTGCTAAAACGAAATTAGCAGGATACACTGTAAACAGGACCACAGTTTAACAGCAGCAGCACCCTAATGGGTCCTTGAACCTTGAACCGTGCTGGTGCCACAGTTCGTCTGCGGTGCAAACTGGGCAGGCACAACCCCATCTGCAAAAGCAGCGGCTTATGCAAGAGTGCCTGCGTTAAAAGCCAATGGATTTTCACCAGGGAAGATAAATAAAGGTAAGGGATTGCTCGTCTCTGAACTGGAACAGTGTGGCTTTCAGTCGAAAAACTAAAAGAAAGATTGCCTTCATTCACATGAAGGATGATAGCCAGAAATCTAGCTGGAGAGAGGATGAAGAAAACATTTTTTATATTGCAGAGAATTTGACTGGTCTGTGGAGAGAGATAAGAAGAACCCGGTCAGCAGAGCACCTGAACACCAAGCAACGTGGGGAGTTTTTCTCAGCACGGGATACAGAAGTTAGGCAAGCAACAATAGGGAATGATTAATCAGGTCTCTGACAATTAAACTAAATATTTAAAGCACTCAGAAATAGGTTCCAGTGGGATTTCCTCCTGAGTCGAGGGTTTCCCGTTTTGTGTGAAGTGCTATTTCTTCCTGTCTCCACAAAGGTGTTGATCAGAGGCTGCATTTTCACTTGGGTCTCTCTCAACAAAACACAGCAACAAAATGCTAAAGAGGAGAAAGGTAGGGCACCTTCGCCGCCATCCAGCTGCATGTGTGTGTGCGGAGGGAAGGAGAGTGCAGTACTTGCATTCATACAAAACCACCCTTCCCTTTCACACCCGATACATCAAATACACTCAGGAAATCTAGCTATACTGTTTTATTTTTCACATATGCAAGAGTTTTGTGTAGTATCGGCTAATGCTGCAGTTTAATCAATGTGATTTCCATCAGAGTGTCCTTGTCTATGTCACTGATTTGGTTTGCTCCGTGACCTTGATTCTGGATGCTTCTTAGGTGCACACACTTTTTCAGATCTTCATAAGAAATGATCCCGATTTGAATGCTAGGATTCAGGTCAAAAATTTACTGTTACACAGAATGTAAGTAAGTGTTCTCCAAAGAAATAAATATGCATAATGTACAGAACATCTCCTACTTCTATTTAAGGGATAGAATAGTTCAGTGAATGAACTATTACATACAAGCATTGAGCATTTTAGTAGAATACCTTTTTTCTAAAGCTGAAATGATGCACTTTCGTTGTCTACTTCAAAATCAATACACTGACAAATTAACAGGTACAAAACACAAAAAAATTCACACTCATCACCAGTGTCCTAGCACAGTATCTCACATTTGCACATGCAACTGATGTCATAGAAGAATTATAGCATTTTACTAACTGATATGTAACCAGTCACAAAACTAATAAAAATTATCCTACATTTCCACATATGGAGAGATGTTACCAGCGTACCGGTGATGCTCACTTTGGTTTAAATTGGATAATTCCTAAACAGCACTGTTCTCTTGCCCCACCTGAAATGCCTGCTGTAGAGCCTACCACCTACACGTTCAAGAAGGACTACAGAAAGATACTGAAGTTACCTTCTGCTGTTTAGTTTCTCCCTTAATATCTACTTATCTAATGACATGCCTATCAGTGAAATGACCTGGCTCAGTGAGGCCTGTTCAGCACTGAAGCTGTGATGTGCCAACCAAAACTGCCTTAAAAACCCCCAGAAGTGCCATCACTATCATCCATTGCTTGCAGTATCAAATGCCATGAGTGTCAATTCAATAACCAGGGCATGCAAAACGACCCTCTTCGCAAACAAGTCACGGAAAGTGTCACGTGGATATCTTGTGGAAAAATCCCAGTTTGCATAATAGTGGGAAAAAGCATTCTCTGATCAACAATATTTGTAAAGCTTGTCAGCTTTGATTAGATGATGGAAGTGTGTTTAGATCAGTTACCCAATGAGAAAGATCCTAACAACAGGCTGTGAAGATCTAAAGAGTATATTTGTTATTTTTTCTTTAATAAAATTGTCTCTTTGCAGCAGTGGATATTCCAAAGCCCCAGGCTCCAAACTGCTTTTTACAGATCTGAAGCTCCCTCTGAGGTAAGGAAATCAGCTTTAGTACCTCACAGGTTTAGTACTGCTTTAAGTACCTCACAGATTTACTATTCCACCCACCTGTTCAACAAACTGCTGGAAGTAGGTAGATGTTTGTGACCTTTTCCAAAGTTTAGAATATCTGTTGTTTACAATGTTTTTATTCAATAATGACTTAAAAGGATTTTCCACATATGATGTATATTGGTATTGGTACAAGCATCAGCATTGCAGTCTTAATCCACGTCTTAGTTTCATCAGTTATTTTAGGGTACGCTGAGCTAGGTACACCTAAGCACTCATGATTGTCAGGCTTGGCCCACTTAATAAACTCTTATCTTCTAAGTTAAAAAAAAAATAAAACAATCAAGGTTCCTAAAAACCAGTCTGGTTCTCTCTAGTATTTAGGTAGCATGTGAGGAAAGGTTTTCAAGGATCAAAACTTTAGACATTATCTGTCTAGGTAGTTCCCACCGCACACTTAAGGCCAAACAGCCCCTCAGTCCGAGAAGTTTGCAGGGAATGAGAGTGTGGGCCTGAGTTCACGGGAAGAGGAGAGAAGGAGGGAACGGACCACAGAGCTCCTCTTGGGCCAGCAGCAACAACCAACTTCCTACACTTTGAACCAGCACTGTAAAGGAGAGGTTGCCACAAAGCACAACATTCAACGTACGAAATGAAATATGAAAAGTTCATTAAAAGAGGGGGGCACTGCAGATCTTACAATAATAGTTAAAATAATCTTAGTTGTTTCAATTGAAATTCCTATCAGCAAAATAATGTACAACCATTAACTGATTTAACCTTGTAACTCCCCTGTGAACAAAGCCAAACATTGGTTTCAAATGGCTTGTTATTTAAGGATGTGCATAATTCAAATGAGTCAAATACAGCCCAGGTAAAATATTTGGAAAGGCAGAAGGCATTTTGTCCACTGCTGATACATGGTGAAGGACAATTCTCTCTCTTTTACACATTTCTACTATGGATTTAAAGCTATGGTCAAGTGTAGAGCAGAGTATACATTAAGAAACAAAAAACAGAGCTTGAAAATTACTAAAATGCCAAAGACTACGAAAAACGTCAATGAAAGAGCAAAACTAGAACTCAAGAACTCTTCACTCCCCAATCCTGTGGCTGCAAAACGCAGCTCATTCTGTCTTCAGACGTAAGTTGCATTTCCTTACCTCAAGCAGAAAATAAGAATAAATCAGAGTTGGGGGAAAAAAAATTGAGAGAGGTAACTTGCCTAAGAGAGTTAAATGAGATGACTCTGGTCTATTTTCCTTTGTTATTCCATGCCTAATGAAGTGTCTGGGTAGTTGGAACAGCTACTGCAGCATGATCTGATTGTTGTAGTTGCCTGTTTGTTTGCTGTGAGTTATTGTTTTATTTGGCTTTCATTTCTGAGCTGTTTCCCTGGTCTGTTGGGCAGACGGATGCTGCTGGATTGTGTTTATGAGCCTGTAAATGATTGGGGAGCTGTTGCTCTAACATAAGAGATTATGAAAGAGAGAGAGGGGTTGTGCTGTGCTAGGAAGAGCACAGACTGCTGCAGCATATGATGGTCTTTCTGTGTCCAAAACCCAAGGCAACATTTGAATGCACAACAAAGTGTGGATTTTTTTTCCAAAAGCAAACTAGTCGGCCAGTGAAGTGAACTCTTACATATTACCCAACGTCCTTCATACCAAATAGCATGTTGAAGGATTCAGCATGGTGAGTCATGTCAATACCTCCAACAGGGGCTTCTTGCAACCATTTATATCTGCCTGTGAAAAGTATAATAAAGGGGTCTCATCTTCACAACTGTAGCTTTTGGCTTCCTACTTAAGTTATAATCAATATTTTTGTTTATGCCAGAATATGACATCAATCACCTAACACCATGCTGAATAAATCAAATCTTTTGACATGAAATTCTCATGCTTCACTGCAAGTAAGAAAAGAATATTTCGTGAGAGTCCAGTACAAATCAGTCAAATACTTTCTAGACTGCAGAAGACATGCATTATTTTAGAAAAATTACTTGCCACTTCTGGAAGAATTTGGAATTTTTCATTTCAGTTTCTTATTTCCTTAATAATTTTAAAGCCAGATAGCATACAGCATAACAGATACTAACAACATATTCCCAAAGCTAAGGAAGGGAGCAGGGGGAAACTGAGAGGGAGGAAAAAGGTTGTGCGTCTTTTACAAAAAAGGAATCACAAATGCCAGATCACAAATCTGGCACATAAACCTCGAAATCTCAATGTTCACCGAAGCTCTCCCTTAGAAAGTAGCTTCTGCCCTTTGCTAAGGGAATTCAAAATCTGTAATAATACTGAGGTCTGAAAGATTGCCCTTTTAGTTCCCCTAACATTAGGTATTATTAATGATTGCCTTTTGTGATTCTTTTGCACAAGGGCACTACAATGAATTCCAGCTCATTACTCAAAGGGTTTTCACATCATTTAAGGAATCCTGAGAGCTCAAAGATTTTCCTAAGAAATCTCTATCCCAGGAAACATTTCATCCCAACAGTCCTTTTGAATAGGAAGGCAATATCAAATACGTTTTCTTTCAATGGTGTGGCTTATGCTACTATGCTTTTTAGGTAAAACACAGCACAGAAAAACAAAAAGATCAGCAGCAGAAACTATGTCATAAAACAAAGAAATGTATGTCATTATACAGCGGTCTTTAGGTACCACAGTCGAGAACATCCAGTCATCACCTACTATACTGGCTGTAACTGTGCTATTTCTTAGGTGATTTACAATCTAACATTAAAGTTCCTCAAGAGCCTAACCTTATGCTTCTGTGTAGGCTGGGTCAAAGCAGTTGAAAATACAAAGTAACAAATAGTGACAAGGTTTATATCACAATTTCCTTCCTGGACTTCTATGAATAAAGCATTACTGCTTTAGCATGTAAAGGTAGGTAGAGAGCCAGGGATCCTTGAATACACACCTCAGTAACCCTTTGGTCGAATCCTCCCTTTCCTACAGTGGCAATCTCGCACAGCATCACTCAGGAGTTATTTGGACAGTTACTCGCTCCTGTCAGCTAAGCGCTGGGAAAAGAAAAAACTACTCATGAGCAACAAAGAGCATCAACATACTGATAGCCAGCTGACTCAGTCTCTCCACAAAAGCTTCCCAACCTTGCTTGTAGGCATGGCAGTAGAAGGAATTCCAGCTCTGATCTCCACTGGAGAACCTCTGAGGTTTTAAACATAATTGCTCAGCTCTGCTGCCTCCCCGAATAAAACATTTCATTTAGTATTCCTGTTTGAGCCTGCAACCATACTATCTGCATCACGTGGTCAAAAATACTGAAACCAGCTGCAAGGTCTAAGTGAATGAGCCTGTGTTATACTTGGTCTTGGTCCAGTCCCTCCCACAGAACCCTTGGTCTAGGGAACACTTCAATATCCTCTGTGGGGCCGAGCACCATTAAGAGTTAAGACTAAAATGCACCTGCAAATTCAGTTGGATGCGCCAGCTATAGTATTAGCCCCTTCCATCAATAAATTCTGCCTCTGCAAACGATATTTCAGGCAGTCACTGGGAGATGGGTGACACAGTTGGTTTCACTGGCACAGCACGCAAGGTTTTATTTGTCAACAAATGGGTTTCATGATCCATCATTAACACTTGATTGATTGGCCCAGCACTTTGGCAGAATAATTTTTTATCACACTCTTCTACAGCAAAATGTATTTCAGGAACTATCTTACTCACTGATTCGTTGGCAGAGGCTCTATTGGCAGAAGGCAGAATGTTTCCTTGCATTCTTTGCTGGTCAGTGTGAGACTGTGTAGTAGATAACATGAGGGACTACGTTATGGCTTTGCACATTACATCTGTTTTTGTTATGATCAGATCTGTCCCTCCTCTTATTACAACAAAAACAAGTTTCACGTCGTTTTCTCGTTCATCTAACATAATCCAGATCCTCAGACATAAAAAAATAAACAACCAAAAGAAACGCCCAACCCAAGCAACCATTCTCTATCCCAAATTTTAAATATTCACCTTTACAAATTTTCCATGTTTCTTTGTGCAATAAATAAATTCAATCAGAAGAAAAATACACTAACTCACTGTGACAGATTGGACTCCATCTGTCAAGATTTCATGTTTGATATAGACTGGAAATTGTAGATAAAGGGGAAATATTCAGGTACTGTTCTTTCAATGAATGTCCCGGAGGGAGATGAAGAGAATGATAAATTGGTTATGGTTACACCCTGAGCCAAGCCATTGGAAGCCTAATTAGAATCCAGAAGGATTGCAGCCAGGAAAGACAGATGCTGGAGAGAAGAGTAGTGGGGTAAAAGGATATTAGTTTCAACTGGGACAGAACAAATATACAAATGACCTTAACTGTTAGCCAGGAAAGAATATACTTTGTCAGCTTGGTTACAGAAGGGGTTCCTGTATATGCAATAAAGGATATTATGGAACTAGCTTAAGAAAAATAAGAGGAAGATTGCTTAGAAAATATTCAAGTGAGGGAGGAGTATCCACCAACTCAGAACATTAGCGTGAAAATCAGAAATCTGGAAGACTTGCTTTATGACGGCCTCCTGCATGACTTTAACCAATTAATTGAATTTCCCTGAGTTTCCACATGCGTGCTAAGAGGCTGCAGCATGCTCTTCTGGGACAAAACAAATATACTAGCATGGGAAATGTCCAAATACTAAAAGGGACTACAAACATTTGGAGATACGCTGTGGCTTTTGCACTAAGAAGAAGAAAATATCTTCAGGTGAGAGCACAGGAACAAATATTAATTTCACCTAATCAAGACAAAACAAAGTACCTGACAAAGAATATTTATGCAAATTCACTCCAACTTACTGCAAAGAGTCCAGTGACTAAAATTGACAGGCCAGCAGAGCTAACAGAGGGCACTTTGCTCCTCAGGGACTAGGAGGTGACCCTCTGACAGACGGCAATGCTGACAAGAGATAGAGGGCAAAACCAACTGATGGGCTGAGCTGACCGCTTGCACTTTGAGCTGTACAGTGAATGAATACAAGATTGGATTTTATTCACATGAAGCTGTTTCTCAGTTAGAAGCTCAGTAAATGCCAGGACTGCAGGAGGAATCAAACATGAGAGAAAGAGAGTGAAGTTCAGAGAAGCTCTGGAATATCTTGATGCTGATTTTCTTGGAGCGAGGATGCTGTCACTCTGGCCCAAACAAGAAAACCTGCATCATAGATAACATCTAGCTTTCCCCTTAAGTTGGATCAAAAAAACCCCCACCCCAAAACAACAAAACCAAACCAGGAATAATTTTAGCCAAGGTTTTAAAGGAAAAGCCATGAAATAGATTCTGCTCTCTCAAAACAAAGGAAAGACTAATTATACGGAGTCAGCAGAAAGACACTGAGCCTGTGATACCGGGTTCAGGAGAAGAAAAGCTGCCTGCAGGAAAGGTCACAAATATCTATGACTACACCTCTGCAGTTTGATGTTTGGTCACACTTTGCCTTTGGCTGTATATGCCTGTTTAAAACCTCAACCTTCAGTTACTAAGGCAGACTAGAAGCACAGGATTAAGTAAATGATCTTCCCGTGGTGAAGCAGTACTCTCTCTCTGCAACTCTATTCTTTCTCAATCACTTACAAGCTCTAGTGCTTTTGCTTTATAAACATTCTTGCTAAGTTTTCTGCTTTATTAATCTTTGGAAACAAAGATGTAAACTGCTACTTCCAAAAGAAAAAAGAAATACTTATTTTGGATTTATGGAAGAGCTATTAGTAACAGTGAAATTTTCCAAGCAACACTTTGCTGTAAATGAAATAAATTAGATAACAGCAGTACAGGCTTCAGGAAGAAAGAAACCCAGATATTTTCCTTGACAGACATGAAAAGAGATACAGGTATGTCCATAATTACAATACAAAATACTATTCATTTCTAGATCATAGAGTCATAGAATGGTTTGGGTTGGAAGACACCTTAAAGAACATCTAGTTCCAACCCCCCTGCCGTGGGCAGGGACACCTTCCACTAGACCGGGTTGCTCAAAGCCCCATCCAACCTCGCCTTGAACACTGCCAGGGATGGGGCAGCCACAACTTCCCCAGGCAGCCTGTTCCAGTGCCTCACCACCCCCATAGTGAAGAATTTCTTCCTTCTACCTAATCTAAATCTACCCTCTTTCAGTTTAAAACCATTACCCCTGGTCCTATCACTACATGCCCTGGTAAAAAGTCCCTCCCCATCTTTCCTGTAGGCCCCCTTTAAGTACTGGAAGGCTGCTATAAGCTCTCCCTGGAGCCTTCTCTTCTCTGGGCTGAACAACCTCAACTGTCTCAGCCTGTCCTCCTAGGGAAGGTGCTCCAGCCCCCTGACCATCTTCGTGGCCCTCCTCTGGACCCGCTCGAGCAGGTCCATGTCTGTCTTATGTTGGGGGCCATGGTGGGGTACGGTGTTCAGCTCTGGGGCCCCCAACATAAGAAATATAGACATATTAGATAGATATATTAGAGAGAAAGATATATTATATCAAAGAAAGACAAATGCTAGTGGTAATAATAATAAGTATGTTAGATGCAGTAAGTCTGGTGGTTAAGACTTTCAGTTAAACTATGCCCACTCTCATCCCGGGCATGGCAAGACAAACTCACTTCAGAATTGGGTATAATGTATGAGGCCAACACAACAACTGTCAAACAGGACAATTACTACAATCTCATCAGTAAGCCACAGACACGTGATAATACCTTGCTTAAAGATGCCTGATACACATGCTTGAAACTAATAGAACAAAGAAATTTTCCAAGCGCTAATATATGTTTGCTTGGCCAGCAAATTACAATAATTGAAATGTCTGTGCATTTACAGCGTGTGAGGATGGGTTATATAGCAGTACTAGGTTCTGTTATTATTGATCATTTTTATTGTAGAAACAAACTGGTTTAATTTAATGACTGAAAATAATAAAAAAACCCAACCCCAACTCCTACTAGCTGTGATACTGTACTGTAGTACCACTAACTGCCTAGCAAATGAAACACAGAAGATAATAATCCATGCCCACTTTTATGTCAATAGTGTCTTCTACCTAATTTAGTTCCTCTTCCTACTTAATTTGTTTTCTTGTTTCTGACCCATCAAGCTAAGAAATGGACTATGACAGTTATAAAACTAATTACTTCTTTTTTTCTTTTCACTCTCTCAAAGGCTAAGAAACTAAACATCACAACAGGAACTCCAACAGTAATTGGTCTTCAGTGTCATTATGCGCCAACTAGCTTCGAGCTGAAATACAAACTTTAATTTAACAAACATCATCGGCAGAATTGAAAAGCCTCACTCTAACACAGATCTTTGTTAAGATGACATTGAGATGTGCATTTTCAGTACAATGCACGGTGAGTTATGAAAATTACTTGCATTAGTAACAACAGACATTGGACACGTAATTATTGTAAGTACAATCAACTTTTCTCTATATAATCATTTCCCAAAGACAGCGTTGCTGATATAGTATGGATTAGAAGTGAATGAAAGCAGTTCAGCAGTTTGCAAATGATTTTCTGCATTTATATATATGATCTCCAAATTCCAGAAGAGTTCAACGTACCTGTGCCCAGAGCTATGGAACCAAAGCTGTCAGTGAGATTTAAGCATGAAACTCAAGTTTGTCCTAGAGCTGTAACTGGGGTGTAACTGGGTCTCAGGGCTGTGCCCCTGCGCACACCCAGAGCACTTAACCTGCTCATTTCCCTGCTGGCCCAGGAACCCCCGGGCCAGTCGCCTGCATAGGGATCGCCTCCAAACTAGGTGCTCACTGAACTCCTAACCACCTTCAGCATTAACTATTTGACTAATATGTGCAGCAGTATTCCAGTTAGGAATTGCAGTCAGTTATGATGATTGCCCCCTGCAGCTTCTGCTGGCCCTACACAAATTTCCATGCTGCAACATGTTGACTAACACCCTTGGTGAAGAGTCTGGCCGTTCCAGAAACTTCCCCCTGCAGAAGTGATCAGATGGTACATAGGTTAGATATCTGTAAATAGCAGAAAGAGTTTCTGCAGATGCAGAAATGGTAAGACAGTCTTTTTGTATACAGCTCAGACAGTTAGATGGGGGTTTTTTGTATTTTAAGATAATCAACAGCTACAGATCATGCACGTGCTGGACTGGTCATGTAGGACTACTGGCCAGCTGCATAAAAGGATTCAGCAGAACGACAGCTTGGGGAGCTGAACATGTCATTGCAAGGACCCTTGCAACAGAGACTTCTGTTACCACCCAGACAGCCACCAATAATCCTGTTCAAGAGATTCCATTCCCCATGCAAGCATTACCCTATGCCAAGATCCAAATAGATTTGCTTTTTAAATTATTTTTATAAGCACTTGGTCCACAAGTATCTATGCAACAGAACCAACAACTAGAGACCTGTGTAAAGGAATTCTCATTTTTGAGCCTAAGGAATCTAGGCATTCCCTAGTGTAATTGGAAGCATTACATATCCAGCAACAATTAAAAGAGCCAGAATGCAAAATGCAGATACATGGGGCACTAACTACTCTGTAGTAACTGCCCATATACATTTTGTTCTCATGCAGTAAATGTAAATAAATCACCTACTTTGAGTGATCAGTTATCTGCCATTTCCTGTGGAGTAAAAGCATACACCAGGGCAACTACTACAGATTAGCTTTTCCTTTGTAAAACTACACTTTAGATTAACTGGTTCATGTAGCTAACTGGTAAAACTCACTTGGTTCTGAGTGTCGTCAGATCCTGAAGTCTCAACTCCTGTCTACAACAAGGAGCTGAAGTAACTGAAACTGCAGGATGATTCAGCGCAGTTACTTTGGTTCACATTGTGTTCTCACACACCTTGTGTTCAAACAGAGGTAGTAAACGTCCTGTAATTTCTCTACTGCACTTGTTTTAAAAAAATATTTAAGATTTTCCTCACTATTATTACTTATTATTTTCTTTGTTTTGACTATGTAACATTGCTGGATGAACTATGTAACATAATCTGGATTTCTGAATTTTCCTATCTCATTGCAGTTAGCAGTCGAAACTTAGATCAAATTTTCCTCATGTCACTGGTGTGTTACTAGCCAATATGAAGTCTTCACTAGTAGATATTCAGGTTATCTTAAAATCAATGCCACTTAAGTGGTGTCATGGGAAAAAAAAAGTTAAGCACTGCAAATAAAAATACAGTAAATAAACTAGCATTACATGTTAACCATTGCTCAATGACAAAAAGCATGTTGAAGTAACTGATGTATTCAGTAATCTGCATCCCCCCAGCATCGTAATGCTGAATGAAAGTTGAACAGGAGGTTTACATTATTCTTTCTTATATAAAATGGTTTGCTGCTGCAGACCTGAGACTGCTGAAAAAACCCTGCTTGTGTATACATCAAAGTTCAAAAAACAATGTAGATATGTACAAATGACTATCCCTCCTGTGCCCCACTATGAGACACACAATTTACTACATGCTGAGGCACAAATTCATCTTTAACTTGGCGAGACATATCAAAAATGTTTTAATTGGCACTCTTCCTTAATTATGACAAAAATAGTTTTCTTTTGTTCTTTATTCTTTTTTATGTATTTCTCTTCAATATATTTGTTATGTTGCTACTTTAGTCTGTATTAGTGACAAAGCAATTGGAGGTTTAAGTCTGAGCGAGTCACCTAGCTTTTGACATTGGTAAGATTTAAGAATGACAATTTGGAGATCAAGGGGACTTTACTGCTGGCAGTGGAGGTATACAATTTTGAGATTTAGGTAGCTAACGCAGCAGTCAGACCACAAGATCTGTCTCCTTGATTTTTAACACTGTATTTGAGAAAAAAAACCACATTAATACAGATCTCTCTGGGGTTTAGATCATAGAGGTGTATAGGGCATTCTCATACATTTCCATTTTTTGTGTCTTTTTAATGTTCCAGGCAGGATATCTTCCAAACATAGATGAAAATCTTTTTTTGATATCCCTTACTACACATAGAATAAAACCAAGTGCAGGACAGCATGGCCTTCGCTCTGAATTCAATTTCTTTTTTTTTCCTGCACAGTTCAGTGTTCATAAAGAGACTCTTGCAATCCTTAGTCAGGGATTACTGCATCTCCTTTCCAACATGTGCAGAATACTACTGGCTGCTTTCCAGACACAATGATATAATTTCATCATTTTACAGGACGCCTGAATTTGCATTGCATTAAAATGTAACCATGGGTTTGGTTCTTTTGAGCTGCCTTAAGCTTAGCTTTCTAGCCCAGCTCAACTTTTTCTCTTGCATGTTTAGGCTCCGTTGTCTGCTCTTGTCAGACACCAAACACTTACTTCCTTTTATTTCTCCCCAATCTTATCTAGGTTGCAGACAGTTTTCATTCAAGTTACAGCACTTAATGCACTAATCGCTATTAATTTCTGTTTTAACAAAGGAAATGTTAAAAGGAATGATAAATAAATGTATAGGTGAGATGCCTCAGAAGTGATCCTGGCATATGAAAACAAGATAGTCTGGTCTCCTGATAGATTACTGCATTAGTTTCCACTGAACTGCACCATCATCTTGAGAAATACTATGAATATCTTAAACTCTATCAGCCTTCTGCATTAACAAGTAAGATAAGTCACCACCTATACAAATGCACAGTGAGAAACAAAGAGCTCAATTTGGGAAGCAGAGTGGGAGCCTGGTGTGTCTAAGTTTCCTAGTTACAGATGCCATTTAGGATTCAGTCACTGCTGATATCAAGGAACAAATCTAGGAAACGTAAAACTATCAGTGAAACCTACTAATTAAAGTGCAGTTCAAAGACAACAATTAATGATTAGGTGTATAATTGCTCACAATAACCATTCACAGGAAAAGAATATTGCCACACTAAGATATACTGTGCGTGATCAGCAAAATAAAACATAAAAAAAAGATGCTTTTTGCTCCCTTCTAAAAACATCTTAAGCATACAACATTCTTGTTAGCCATTCATAACACAAAAGGGAGAAAAGTGAATAAAAAGAGAGCCTGTGATTAACTCTTTGGCAGGAAAATATGGTATTAATTTATCAGCATTGATCTGGACTACATTCTCCTTTTCTACAGCTATGGGATGTTTGGGGAGTCCAGATCCGTTAGACATTGTATCTTCTGGACTTCTTAATACAGCAGCAAATATTAGCTGGACAAAGAATGTTAAATACTTTCTTTACCCGTGCCAACGTGTTTGACTGCCTCTTGTTTGTTTCTCTATCTTCTTCACTGTTGTCTTCCACCACGACTAACTCTTCTAATTCCCTTTTTATTTCCTTCTTCCTCACTCTAAGTTTTCCTAGTTTATTGTGCCTTATTCTCAGGTGACTTTCTTGGCCGCTAGGCACTACTTTTCTTGTCTCCACCAAGTCCATCTTACAGAATTTCAATCCCTATTACTGAACTTCTTGGATAAACAGAGTAGCAGAGCAAAATGACACAACTGAACTTCAATTCTGAAGAAAATGTCTCCATTTTTTGAAGCTATTATACTGAAAAATAAAACAGTTACTTAAAAGAAGGGGACAGAAAAAGAAAACAAAGGATTTCTTACCAGATTAAAAAAAAAAGACAATGCATCAGTGAGGTACAAAATGCCTACTTTTAGACCAACGGGCATACAATATATTTCAAGACACCAGGCCTTGAAAGAACATGTGGAAACAGACATATTACTGTTATTTGCAGTAATAACACGGTGGTTTTTGATTTGGTGTTTTTTTCCCAAGCTTAGTAGCACAGTACCACCATGCAAAACCACAGCAGTGGTCCTCCATGATCCATTTTCCTTTTGTGAAACCAGCTAACAGCAGATGTCTCCAAGGAAAGTTCACAGTGTTCAGATTATTCCAAGTTAAATTGCTCCATTTACATGTTCCTTCCAGCAACACTGGTGAGATGTTGTTTTCTGAAGCAGGGTGTCCATATTTCTCCCAAATCAATGGAGAAAATACCAGACTCAGGGCCTGGGACTACTGTTAAGTCAGGTAAAAACTGAATTGCTAAAGAGAAGTCTCTATACTTTCCTTTGCCTCAGTTTTTCATTGCTTAAGTAGTGAGAAAATATATTTCCTGTAAAATACTTTCCTATAACAGGATTAATCATACTGTAGAAGTACTAGACATTTTGTCAGGTTGGAAATGCAGATGTTATCATTACCCTGTGTCAGCTCCCTTTCTTGGACCTTAAGAAACAGTCTCCATTTTTTTCTGGCAGCAGTGAATTCAATATGTTAATTGGGAATGGTAACGAAATTACTTTGATTCAAATGCTTCAAATTGATTGTATGCCTTATTTTGTTAGAAAGAGTGAATAAAGCCCTAAACAAATAAACTAATCTACCTAGGCACACAATTATTTATCGTGATTTCTTTTGTGTCCCTTCTTATTCATTCTTTTTGTAAGATAAACAGTCTCAGTTTTCTCAGCTCACTGCATGAGATTTTTTCAAGGGCCCCAGTTACCCACTCTTGATAACACAAGTCTAGCTTAGTTTGTTAGTTTGTATTAACACTACACAAAAATATTGACTTGCTTAAAATCAGTTGTCTTCAACTCTGAAGAAAATTAGTGAAATAATATTCATTCATATGTCCAAGACGAAGTTCATAGGCAAAGCTGGGCTTCTCAGTAGCATCAGGCATCAGATATCTACAGACGCCTTTTCACAATTTCTATCATATACTGTCCTGGGGAAACAGGCAGAGTCAAATATGTTCAAAGGGGTTTTTTTAATAGAACTTACCTGATTATTATTTTCAACAGAAAATGTAAACTTTTCTAAAAGACTTCCAAAGTCCTTTGAGAAAATCTAAGTTGTGGTTTTGAAGCCTTCACAGACAGAAAGTGGAGCTGACATGAGCTGCCCAAGCAAGCAGCAAGGCAACTGACAATAAACCTCTCAAAAATAATTTCATTCACTAAATGAGATTTTTTTGGAACATTCCTGAACTGTAAATAATATAAAGGTTAGTGCTCAAAGATTAGAATAAGTTAGAAGATAATTTATTTTCTGTGTGTTTTGCAAAATACAGAAATCCAATTTCCAGCTACTTTTTCCATTACCTGAAATAAATATTAGGGTCTGATCACACATTTAATAAGAATATGCATAACTTTCTGGAAATTTCATCAGGAGAAAGTAGGATATAGGCAGTATAGACAAACAATCGACAGAAATGAGGCACTTTGGCTTTGGGGGAAAAAAAATGTTTTCCATATTATAATAAAAACCCTTTTAGAGTGTTAAGGGAAAATCATCTTCTGTAGTTTCTTGGACATTTTTCTTTGTTCTGAATTGACAGATTTACTTAGTCGTTTGACAAAATTTATCTCAGTAGTACTGTTCACTTGCATAAGTGTTTTAAAATGTATATTTGATTAGTAAGCTCAGTTACTGAAAGACAGACATTCAATAAATCCAAAACATTATTTCTGAAAAGTTGGGAGTAGTTGTTATGAAAACTACTGACACTTTTTGGAATGACAGACACCTAACATGACACATACAATATTGCAGAAGTGTGAAAGTCCACCTCAGGCTGTGGCAGAATTCTTCTGCCGTTAGGTAAGGAAACAGTTCCCCAATAGAGAGGATTAGTGACAGCTCTAATTTAATAATTTGCTTTCTATCTTTGGCCTTCTTCATGGGTTACATCCTCTTTAGTTTACACTCTAAGGCCATGCTGTGACCCAGATCAGGTTCTAAAAGAAAACACAGCAAATCCCTGATGCAGTTTAGAGCACAATCCTGCAGAAATTGTTCCAGCCCAAATGAGGGAATGTCATGCCACAGCATGAGCACAGTAATAGCGCAAAGGCATGACAAGAGATTCTTAAGCTAGTGCAGATATTCGGTGCTTTGTCCTGTGGTGTGTCCTCAGAGTCGAGCTCTAAATCTCAGTAATAAAACTGAGAAACTTATTAAAATAAGAAAATATTTTTGTATTTGTTTGCTATTAGTTGAATTTCTAAATACTTTGCAGTTAAAAGCTGGATCAATTATAAATCCTAAGAAAATTGAACTATATCCACAAAACCAATCAGCATAAAGTCTCCTTGCTCTTTAGACGAGTCACACAAAAAGTTGCAATGATACAAAGGAAAATAGCTCAGCTCTAAGAGCATTTACTTGGGCAGAATTATTCTACTCTGCCTTGGTTAATACTCCCATTTGTTAATATAGCACATAATTTGATTTAAAAGTGCGACCAATTCAGAGATCTCATGTCTTGCTATCTATGTGCGTTTTCTTTACGTAGTGACTGAATAACTTATAACTCCTTGGAAATGCACATTACAGTGAAATATAATATTCAGTCAGTTTATTACCATTACTAAATGTACTGTTACAGTATAAATCTTTAAAAGCGTGTCAGGACCTACCTAAGCTTTGTGACGGATTGAACATTAAGGCTTGCACTGGCCTAGGAAAAATCTAATTTCCCAATATTATGACAGCTATACAATGTGCAAATGCTGAAGTCACTGATTACATTTGAGTCAAATATTTATTTACCAACTGACAAACTGTTAGTCCTGGCAAGATATACAAAACCTGATGCTAATTAAGGAGACAGTTTTCTCCTGATGGCATCCAACACTCCATAATGCAGTTTTTCAGAAAAACCCCCACAGTCATTTCAAAGATTCCCCCCCTCCCAAATAGGGTATAATTACTTCCATTTCACACACCTAAAATTTCATGGCACTATTAAGAACAGTGTTCTTCACCTTACTTACCTCTTACTTTTCGTTACCACTGTTAAAAATAACGGTGTTAACTAGCTAACATAATTGTAATAGTTTGGAAATCTCAGAGTATGAAAGAAATTGCAGTATATTACTACTTCAGTCTGCCAGAAAAACATCACTCACCTCATGAAGAAGTGCTGGTGAAGGTTGCATGATGAAGATGCATGGATATTGGCATGATAGTAACAGGAAAAGATAAAAACGCATGCCAGAGAGTTTCTGTGAAAGCAGCACTTCAAGATAAAGAAAGTATTGACAGTTTTGTACAGGAGGCAGGCAACTAAAGACCAGATTTTGTGATCATGAGAAACTGAAGGACCAAACAGGCTGTTTAAAGACTGAGAACTTGGAACTAGATACAACTCATAAGAGAATGAGTACTTTTTCTGTTCTTTCTTCTATGCCCTTCCCTTTTAAATAATAATCACACTATGATTTTAAGAACTTTGAGGAATTCATGATTTTTTTTTTCCTTTTTTCTTACTTAATCCTTTACAGAGATTTTCAAACCTACAGTCTTTCTGAAATGTTACCTAAAAGAACAGTCTAACCAGGAAAAATTAGATAGCAAAGATCGGTTTCTTCATGCTGAAATCAGTCTTGAAAATGGAATCGAAGTTCCTAACAAGTTTATGCCTTCCTGAATTGAAACTGTTCATGAAAATTTTTTGAACAGGAAGTAAAGCTTTTATTTTTTCCTTTAAAATTTAAGTTGAAATTCACATGTAAAGAAGAGGCAGGCACACAACACACTGGGAAACACACCCAATTGTCTAACTCTCAGCAATAACAAAAGTTAATAGGGAAAAAGCATGCTAAAAAAACAGTCAGGAAGATGATAACAAGAAACAAAGATTAGGAAATACATCCCGTCAAAAAAACCCCAGGGAATGGATGAAGCAAAGACAATCAGAATACAGGGAGAGGTTATGGAATAATTAATACTGAGATGTATCCATCATAACATAGCTAGAGATTTTGGAGTTACTGTTTTCACTCAGTTTCATTACGGAATTAATACACAGAGTATGATTTGAGTTCCGTAACATACCTCATGGTATAATATGCTGATATACTGTTTGTGTGACATTTTCACTCTTAAACATCCATCTTCTTTCAGCTAAAACAGACTGATTAAACTTTAAACAGAGAAGACATGAGTTAGGATGGGTTTATTTGCTGCTCACATATGGCTTCTGTCATTGTTGCACACGACATTAAAACAGAAAGAAAGGGCAACTGTCTAGACCCCGCTGAATCACTTGGAGTCTTACATATGGTTTCTATTAATCTTTCGTTTTCTCGAAAACCTGTTCTTTTTTCCATCTTCCCCTCAATCTATAAAACTCTGCCTGTCTCTCAAGTCACACCACAAAACTAATTTGTGAAATTAGAGTCTGATTCTGCAAACATTTGCCCACATATGCGTATAAAACTTTAGGCTACATCTTCTTAATGACTTCAGTATGACTCAAATAATTAAAGCTCAAAGCATATGCAAGCTGTCTTAATTCAGGATAGAAAGTAGCTGCCTTCCATGTCACAGTAGATGAGGACCCTGTGATCTGATGCATGGTAATGCTGAAATTCAAAGGCAACCTCAACATCTGACGCTCACCTGAGGTAGAAGAGCCTGAGGCAACACACAGACAAGGGAAATCAGCCAGAAAGGGAGACAAGGCATGTGATCAGAGGCATACTTGCCTCCTAAAATAATAAAGCATAAAATAGTCCCACATACAAAACAAAAACAGTAAACACCTTTCTTTTGAGAAGGCCTCAGATACTTGGGCTTAACTGGCTAAACAAGTGCAGATACAACTTTATGGCTTAGGGGATACCTACCCTGAGTAACTCTCTTCCCAGGCAACGGTGCACCAACTACTACATTGTGCTTTATAATCCATGTTAAAATACAAACATACATACATGCATAAATATACACACACACACTCACCAGTGTGATCTTATATGGAAATAATAAAATAACCTGGATAGTCTGGTTTACTGTCAAATGTATACCTGTGGATTTCCTCAACAAAAATCCCCAGCCTTTTCTTTTTGATTGTTTTCTATTTTTCCCTCAGAGAAAACAACAGAAAAAAGGCAAGAAGGAAGACAAATCCTTTGCATTAAAGTAGTCACCAGCACAAGACACCAATGGCACAAAACCACTAAAACTGTTAAACAAGTATTATTTCTTATCAATGAAACAGCGATATATCTAGGCATTTCACTAGGTATCAGCCAACTTACTTTCACGAATGTAGAGTTTATCATAATACACAGAAGTATCCATCATAGTTAATTTTATTTCATTCCGCAAACATTCTAGCAGTAGAAAGCTGCCTGAAAGTAATGAATATTTTCACATGCTTCTTCTGTTTGTTTAAGGTGAGGTCAGTGAAAAAAAGATTATATAGGAGAAATATCAGTTTCACAAATTAGAAAGCAAGTTTCTCAAAGCAATTCAATTGCAATAATTTTTTAGTTTCTAATAAGTATATCTGCTACCCATTAGGAAAAGGCCTTCCCCTCCAGGTCACTTGTACTGGATGAAAAATATCAGGTTATTATTAAAACAAGGTAATAGCTATCTAGTGGGTATCAGTGGGTTGGGCTGCCCTTTTTATTATCTCTGTGTGACATCTGGACCTCAGAAAACTTTTTTTGTTTTTCATTTTCTCCATCTAGTGCATATTACCTATATTACTAATAAAAATAAGCACACAATCTATTGAGCAAAGAAGTTTACTAGCAGTGAGGAGCCATTTTTAGTACCTAAATAATACTGTGTTTTCCTAGTGAGGAGGTACCCTTCCTCCTTAATAAGAACTTACATATTAAATTATGAGACAAAATATTTGAACTGTGCAAGGCAGGACCTCTATTCCTCTAGGAAAACTGGCGTTAAAAAGCCACTGACCTTTTCTTTACAGACAACATTAATATCTCATCAAAGTTAATGCTTATAAATACATAGTATCCAATGAACACTGTTTTTAATCATACTTTCTTAGGGAAACAATCCACTCATCAGACCCCATGATCAGTAGTATTATGTATTCATATTAATGACTTGATTAATAATCTCTTATAAATTTGTTTTTTTTTTCATTAGGTTGTTTTTGGAAAGAATATGCATCAGTTGAAGTTTCTTCAAATACAGAAGATAGGTTTGCATTTGTAAAACCAGAAGCACTGATTTTTTTGTGTATAAATATGTAACAAGGTGCTGCATAAGAGAATGAAAACTTAAGGATACTTTAGTAGAGTGCCTTTCTAAATTAACATGAGCCACGTTGTACTCCAGAACTTAGCTGAATTCCTTATTGCAAGAAAATCACTCTGTATCCATAACCAGGCACAATGACTTTCAATTAATTTCTGCTAGTTGATAGGCTGAACAATACAATCCCCATGGAGGATACTTGGCTGATATTATAGCCAACGTAAAATTAAACTCACAGTAAAATATTAAGCATTGAACCAGTGATCCTTCAAGCTTAGTTGTGCTGGTGTGGGCATTCAATGCGTATGTCGGATAAATACTGCTCAGAGCTATCTCTATATGGCCATTTAAAATACAGCGAATGACTGAGAGATAGGCCAGTCAAATATTACAAGGACATGCTCAAGGCAAATTTTCGAGCTGTGTGGCATTAATTCCACAACATGGACAGCAGAGCTGAAGACTGTCTGCAGGGGCAGAGATTATATACTGAATCTGTCAAAGTTTATGAGCACAACTGTATTGACGCTGCACATCACTATAGACGCCAGAGAAAAGCAGGTGTTGTGGATGAAGGAAATGCAACTTTGGCACCCACTATGCTGCTATAAAAATCAGAGCAGTTTCTCAATCAAAGAAACATCAAAGGTGGAATTTTTTATATAAGATGGATACAAGACTCCATTCTTTCCTACTTCTACACTCCTTCAAAATATAATTATAAAATGAACTGGACCACTTTCATTCATGATGCAATTCCACTGAAGTTATTTCTGGGAGAAAATCTAATCCACTAACGTAACTCTGCAGCATTTTGATACCTTTTAATTAAACAAATGGGATTCCCCTTCATCTTATCTGTACTGCCTGAAAAATACCAGGTTTTAAAAAAGGAGATTACTACTACTACACGTGGACTAGTAATAATTAGATGTGTCAGGGAAAGTAATTCAAATTGTTGATCCTGGGTAGAATTACATTAGCCTTTTCCTAAACAAGAAGCTGCTCTGAAATCTCGCAAAACAGATTTTAGCAAAATATTTATGCTGTAGGCCTGGTTTCAAATATTAACATACTTGAAAGTGAAATGTGAATGTTCATTTGCTGTCTTTTCTAGATAGCTGTATAGAGACTACTCGACTCAGAATCTGCCAGCAGAGCACAGAGCAGGAAGGCAAATGTTCCCATCTTGCCAACCAGCCCATCACCATCCGAGCCATTCGGATTGCTGCTTTTAATTCCATTTAAGGTAAAAATCCATATGAGTTACTAATTTTTTGTCAAATAACATCAGCCATTCTTGTGCAGCCTCTGGTGAATTTCCGCTCACACCAGTATTAACATAAACATGCTTCCACCTGCACTGAGCAGGTAGAGCTAGAGCCAAAGCTTTAACACCTCTTTCAATTGACTTTGCTCACACATCCACTATGCACACATTCCTAATTCCATTTACTATACTTGTCCTTGCATATGTTTCTGCATTATTCAGCAACAAATTCAGTCCTCAGGCATAAACAAACAAATCACATATGTTTCATTAGCTACAGAAAGGTCTAATTGCAACAAGCAGAGACACAGAAGTAAGAAATTCCAAAATTTAAGGATCTGTCATAATTGTTAATACAGTTGCACCAAAACCTGCATATACTTAATACAAACTGTATAATACAAGTAATTTAATAGATACAAACCTAATGAAAAACTGAAAAACCAGAAAGGAATACATATTAGAGTATTAACGTCCCATGGAAAAATTTACATTCAGGTATAAATCGGCCAAACACAATTACAATTTCAGTTTCTCAATGGGGAGCATGGGTTTAAGACCCTTCTCCCATGCAACAGAAACAGTTGAGATTTTAAGTTAATGAAGAAACAAATAAAACCTACAGAATATAAAACTGAATTCCACAGAACTCCAGGTTTTACAGAAAGGGAGGGGATCACGACAGAAGTAACAGTTAACAGATTGTTCTGTTCCCAGTGTAATGTAATTATTCTAGGTGTTCATTCAAAACTAAGTTATCTTTTAAAAATGCTTGTATACCTAACACTACCTCCAGGTTCTCACACTTATTTCAAGCTGCTTGAATTTTCTCAGTTCAGCTATGACTTACGGGTAGTAATACCAAGCTATTAATAACCCTATAAGATATCTAAGCTTTTAATGAACTTACAGGAGGAGGGGGAAGATATTCTGGTTCTGTAATGAAACTGCATACCTACAAATTCCCTGTTTACAAGGCATACTTACAATGGCATGTAGTGATAGGAGAAAGGATAACAGCTTTAAACTGAACGAGGGTAGATTTAGATTACATATAAGGAAGAAATTCTTCACTATGGGGGTGGTGAGGCACTGGAACAGGTTGCCCAGGGAAGTTGTGGCTGCCCCATCCCTGGCAGTGTTCAAGGCCAGGTTGGATGGGGCTTTGAGCAACCTGGTCTAGTGGAAGGTGTCCCTGCCCACGGCAGGGGGGTTGGAACTAGATGTTCTTCAAGATCCCTTCCAACCCAAAGCATTCTATCATTCTATGATTAAATACGAGCACTTCAAAGACTAACGTAGAATAGCATTTCCTCTGTTAATTCTGAAACTTTAGCTTGCCAAGTTAAGAAATTAGCCAGCAAGAACAAAAAACACAATCAGCTTTCAAGGAAAACAATGTTATTCCTACCTTATCAAAAAGAGACAAGTACGTACAGCTGCCAAATATTTGTAAGTTTGACTGTCTCTGAAAGAGACTTATGTAAAAAACAGTGGCCCAACCCCAGCCTGAGACTTTTAAAAAAGAAAAAAAGCTTTATTACCTTACAGCCTCTAGTATTAACAAGAAGTAGATGCATCTCCTGCAAAACCAGAAAGAAATTTCTGTGTGTTTATAAGCATACATATATATATTATAAATACACATCTGCTTATATGTGCATAAATATAGGTAGAGGGATATAAACATAAACTTCCTTTGAAACACATGGCAAGGCTAACTTAGGAGTAAACTATCAAAATTTACTACAATTTACTCCAATTAATAACTGTAATGTTTGGATAATGTCTTGTGTCTATTGTAAGAATAGACAAATATGAAGTCCAGTATCAGTAGTTCCCACAGATCTACAAAGATCAACCATTTTTTCTCTGTTTTGCTAGGGAATGACCAAGAAATGTAGCAAATATTGCACTTCTTCACTCATCTTAAACTGCAATGCTTTCTATTCTTAAATGATCACAAAGCCCTTTTGTTAGCAGCACTGCAGAGGTATTTCCACAGCTGCAGACTATTCACAACTCTGGACAATGACGTGCACTGACTCCTTACAATGACTCATTCTTGCATTTTCAAAGCCATCTACATACGTTGAAGTGTTTCAGTCTTCTTGCACAACTCATGCCTCTGTTGTACAGTCCCTAACTTTGCCTGAGAGCATCGAGTAGGTAAGCGGTAAGCCACTTTGAACTCACTTTGTTACCAAACTACATCCCCATGAATAAACTACTGAGGTACAGCATCTTATGTGATCTTAGGTATGGATTTACGGATGACTTTACAAACATATTTGGTGGCTTATGAGCACAAGTTGCACTGAAGGTAGAAGGCCTTGCACTCCTATGACACTAAACACTGTCGAAGTTCTCACCTCCCTCTGTCTCAACTTCATATCACTACAAAACAAATTCTAAAAGGAATTTCGTATGAGATGAGCATTGGTCCAATTTACCATTTCTCATTAAAGCTGAAGTTGAGATGGAGTGTGATACAACTGTGAAGAGTAAAAAGGTAAGTTCAGATGAAGATTAAAGGGAGCCAAGCACTTCACCAGATACCTTCTTACAATTAAGAAAGTGTCAGAAGCTCTGTCCTAAATTTGTTCTGTTGAGGTTAATAAAACAGATCATTGTTTCCAAGGCTAAGACATGATAGAACTTTTATTAGGAACTGCCTTCTAACAAATGAGAAATACAAGAGCAAAACTGTTATTTGAATGTCACTGATTCTTCAGGTTTAATACATCTAATTTCCTCTTTCTCTTAGCAATGCTGCTAGTTGAGCTGTCTGCAGAATTATACAGTGCTCAGGCACAAACACAGAAGAGCCAGTGGTTTGCAATTGAAATGAGATTTCATAAATCAATGGAATACAACAGTCCCTGTTAGCGGAAAGCTGGCTCTGCACTATTTCAAAGCAATATTTTAAAGAACATTTTAATACAAGCAGAAAATTATTTTATCAGTAGTGTTAGCACCAGTTATTCCTTTATATATTATTGGTGTATTTTCATATCTTGCACATAAAAATATATAGTCCTTCCTTCCTTCTTTCAACATCCTTTCTATATGTATTAAAGATTTTATCAAACCATTTTACTTTCTAAAAATCTTATCCCGTATTTGATGGTGCAGTTTTGCTGTTAAATATTTTTTCCACTCAGTGTTCATTTCCTTCATGCAAAGACTCTAGCTTTATTTTTAGTGTCTTATATAATTGTTCACTAATGCCTTATTAAAGCTGAACACCTGTAGCTTCAGTTATCTTATAAATGAGTTAACAAGGAAAAACACCCCCCCAGGGAAGCTTGTTTTATATATCTGAACCAGGAGAATGAAAACATTTTATACCTCCTCAAAGTTATCTGTTCTTTGGTTCCAGCATTTCAAGCTGTTATTCATGCTTGTTGGCAATGAGGAAAGAATCAGTTTAACACCAAAAAGAATGAACACGGCAAACTGAATTCTTCTATAGAAAGCCTCTGCAAAAGCTCATCACTTTGAATACGTTACTCCTTAACCGAGGTGATGAAAGTGTCCATTTCAGCAGCTTGGCATTCTGCTCTGCAGACAGACAAGAAGTGATATCATCCGAGAACCGTTTCAGATTGCCGTAAGATTATTTGCTCACAGTTGTTCATTCTGACTCCTTTAAAATACCGATGCAGGGACTAGCAACAGGTTTCTTTGCTGCCTCTAAAAAGCCTTTATTAGCAAGAACATTGCTGGGCTCCGTAGCTAGCAGCAATCAGCTAGTGGGTTATTTGTACAGTGCAGTTTTGAACTGGGTTAGATAGGCAGTCCTACTTGCAGCTGAGCCTACTAGCCACCCCAAGCGTCTCATTGCCCTCACTCCTCTCCCATGGTAGCCTTGCCACTCCTGCAAATTTACCCGCACAGCTGTGTGCGTCCCAGCTAGGGAACAGCCGTACGTGCTGCTGCGCCGGCAGAGCTAACGGGAGGAGAGAGAGAGGACTCGTTTCCAGGGCAGAGCAGAGACGGAGCAGTGACGAACAGCTCTAAGCAGCAATATTTTCACCCAGCTCAGAACCTCATGCTGACCCCAGTCTTCGTGTAGGTGATGAAGTTTGCTACTTCTACCGGCACCAATGTCTGCTCCCTGAAACCACAGTAAGTTAGAGGACAGACTATGGTAATGGGACATCCTACACGGGCTGGCATTTACAACAGATTAGCTATTCTGACAGCAGTTTGTCCTTGACTGAAATGGAAGCAAATCCCCAGTATAAACAAGGTCTCAAAGAATATATGTGGACAGAAGCCAAAGAGCAAGGACAATTTTCCAGCACCCTAGAATCTATTGGTTTAATTTGTCTATACAGCTATATAAAACTAGCAATTTATCTTGTCTTTTTCTTTTTCCGAACAGCCTTTTATAAAGCAAATCAAATATTCTCACAAGTGTGATTTAGTATCATTTCTGAATGGGAAGCTCAGATCTTCTTAGTATCATTTGATAGTGTGCAATGTAATTGGCCCCTGGCTGATGTCTTCATTTATTTCATGCATTTTCAGATTCACATCAATACTGAAATCTGGTGCAAGCCCTGTCCTCCTAAGGGAAAGAGCTTGTGACATAATCCCAGAGGAAGAAAAAGTAAATGATCCAAAGCGGGCATGACCTGAACTCAAAGTTCCCAGTAACGTCGTGTGTCTCTTTCCACACTCCACACTGCTGGATGCACCTTCCGTGCTGCAGCTCTATTTCAGTCTGAAAGAGGTCTAGGTTTGTGCATATGTACTAGGTCTGTAATACACAGTTCACAATGAAAATTAAAAAAATCATTTCACCAGATGAGCACTAAAGTAATTAAAGCCTATCAAATTGATCCTTATTGCACTTACACCATTGGTAGGATATATCCTTTCAGACAGGACTCTATTGAATTCCCATTACATTAACTGAAAGCGTAATAATGCAGAGCCAAAGCCTGTTCTAAAAATGGTTCTCTGAGCTTTTTTATGACTGATCGTAAAATAGACTTATTGAAATATTGTAAAACAATTCTTTGTTTATTTACAGGTATGAAAATAAAGCCCCCAGTCACAATCTGTCCGATTTTACAGAGTATCACAAAACCCAGAATATATGCCCAGTTTAAACACTGTAAAATAAAGATGACTCACTTCAAATGATGGCCTAAGGGCCTGCATGTTGTAAAGTTGACAGATTTGAGTTATAGGAAAACCAAAGTATCCCGAGCTAATTAAATCCATTCATCTTGAACTTTAAAGTTTCAGACAGATCTGTAATGAAAATTTATTTCAATTTCTTTCTATTACTTATTTCATTTCTCTACATAGCTCTGCTGAATGACCAGATGTTTGGAAAAATCCTGGATCTGGTTACTGGGAAGGTTTTTGTGTTGCTGAGAGCTCTGTGTTTCAACAAAAAGAACCACGATTCTCCAACAGATTATATCTTAAGGAGACATTGATCCTACATGAATCTGACAAAAAACGTCTCTGTGAAATTATACCAGTAAGATTAGGTACAGACTCCTAACTGAACCTGTATCAGAGTATACATAGCTTCCCCTACCTTCCCAATGCCCCATTTTTGGGTTGCAAGGGAGCTGTAGCACCCACCAGATACTGGACTGGTCACGATGATATAGGGACCTGGACTTACGCAACCAGTCTGTTACATAGCAGCCCTGCCATGAGACTAAATGTAAACCACTGCAGGATAGAGCTACAGAAGCAGTTAGACATCTCGAGTGGAACTGAATTCAGGAAAGAGATGTTCAGTACTCTCACCTGATACCAAGGTTTTCACTAGCGACACAGGACCAGATCAGTCTTGGGAGGGCTGATAGGTATCCCACAGCCATACCCATCTGAGGTGCTCCTGTGCTGCGCTCCCTCCAGCTAGTTGTGGTTCCCCAAATTCTCTGCTCTGGAACCAGGAGGCCAAGAGCCTGGGGATTGCCATTGCTCCATCCGTTTCTCTGTTGGCAGTAGAAAACCTGTAAACCTTGAAACTACGGGTTGAATCCAGGACTCTTGGGGCTTCCCTGCTGCAGAGCTGGAAGCCTGGAAGTTCTGGGCTGGGTTCCCAGGTCCTGTGGTGCTTAGCAGTCTGGATGGCAGAGCAGCCATAAGGCATAGATCCTGAGAGCCCTGCATCTGCTCAGGGAAATTGATACTCCGGCAGAATCAGAGAAACTGAAACACACAAAAAGCAATTTTACAGAGCAGCTGGGGTATGGAGAGCGCGCATGCTGTTTGGAAGCATTATATTTTATTTCCCGAATTTGGGGGATAGGGGTGTTTTTGTTGCTAGCTTTTTTTTTTTTAAATCCCTCATTCAGAAAAAAGAGAAACACCAAAATGCTTTAGGTTGGCCTCTGAGCAAAATCTCCCCTTTTCTTAAAATACCCAAAACACAACTCACAAGATGAAAAAATCATAATGGCTCTGATAAAGAATAGATGAGACAAAGTAGAAACAACAGTCACCAGCTCAGGGAAAAGCTCTCAAAAAAACTATGACATGAGATCTGTGCTCCCTGAAGTTACAGAACAGCTAAGCAGACAAGAAGACATTGGTACTACCCAGCCAAAGTAGCACAGGAATATGCACCTCTGACTGGATTCTACGACCCACAGTTATTAATCATCAATTTTTCTAGGCTTCAGCCACTGCCACTGCACTTGGATGCAGGTCAAAAACCCTGCAGGACATTAAGAAAGCCCAGAGATGCATGCATCTACCTAAGCACTTGTGACAGTTTCTTTCCTAAGTTACCTTTCTTTCTACTTCAGGTATACCAGGAATGATTACAATTGCATTCTAACTCTCATCACATTTAATCTGATGTCTGTAGCCTCCTTCCTATGAAAAAAAAAAGTAGGTAGGCATATTTAAGCAAGAATGCATGATTTTCCCAGACCTATCTCTATTTTTTACCCATTTGTTTTTGTCATGATTAAGTCTTAATCATATTTTCCCTTATTATGTAAATGTTGAATGACAAATAGGTACAGGACTGAAAAGTAGATCAAATCTGTTGAACTCTCTTCAATAATGACAGATGGACATTGTCTTTTGCATTGTTGTGACAAATTAGTTTTACAGCTGTGACTCTGACTTGACTATTATCATCTACCTAATCAATCAGTGAAATTCAAGGCAACTGAAGCTCCAACTCAAAGGTCAGAAGTGGTTATCACTAGTGTACTTAGCGCTGCATAGCATTTTAATTAGTTAAATGGCTCTGTACATATGTATGGCTTTTATTTGTAATTTATTCATAATTTTACATTAATCACTGACATCCTGACACCTAATTAGCAAAGAGGACAAACACTCACAGGTAACACGGGGTGAGAACTACCCTACGTATTTTAATAATCAAAGTTGAGACAGCAAGCTAAAAAAAAATCAGGGCTTCAAAATGAAAAGCGACAGCTAGTATTTAATTAGTTTCATCTGTATGTACTCTATTCTGTTTCACTACAGACAGTTCAGCTCACTCCAAGTCAAACAGAAATTAAAGGAAAAAAGCTTTCAAAAATACTTTATAGCAATGCTACAAAATTTCATTAATATATGAATACTATAATTTATTATCTATGCCTTGGAAAATACTATGGAATTGCGTCATCAATTTCTCTGGAGAAATCACTGACATAAGTTTTGGCTCCAAAAGCATTGCTGTCATCCACACACTAAGCCACAATCATAGAGTCGATTAGGTGGGAAAAGACCTTTAAGATCATTGAATCCAACCGTTAACCTAGCACTGCCAAGTCCATCACTAAACCATGTCCCTAAGCACCACATCCACACGTCTTTTAAGTACCTCCAGGGATGGTGACTCAACCACTTCCCTGGGCAGCCTCTTCCAATGCTTGACAAACCTTTCAGCGAAGAAATTTTTCCTAATATCCAATCTAAACCTCCCCTGCCGCAACTTGAGGCCGTTTCCTCTTGTCCTATTATTTGTCACTTGGGAGAAGAGACCAGCACCCACCTCACTACCACCTCCTTTCAGGTAGTTGTAGAGAGCGATAAGGTCTCCCCTCAGCCTCCTTTTCTCCAGGCTGAACAGCCCCAGTTCCCTCAGCCGCTCCTCATCAGACTTGTGCTCCAGGCCCCTCACCACCTTCGCTGCCCTTCTCTGGACACGCTCCAGCACCTCCATGTCTTTCCTGTAGTGAGGGGCCCAAAACTGAACACAGGACTCGAGGTGCAGCCTCACCAGTGCCGAGTACAGGGGAACGATCACTGCCCTAATCCTGCCGGCCACTCCACTCAATCTGAGGATTTGAGTGCAAGCATTCAGAAGATCTCTAAGAACTAGGCCCTCTCCCTTACTAAGAAGATGTTTCAGGGTAGAACTTATTTAATTACAAATTAATTCATGCTAAACAATTTTTTTTCTTTGCTAATTAATGATGAATCTGTCATGGAGATATACCTGGAAAAATGTATTTCCTACATTGTCATGCTGTGCCGATTTCTTTTTGTGATATTTTGTTTTGACATGAAGTTTTTCTTTTAGTTTGGAAAAAAAAAGAGAAAATCAAAACATTACACTTCAGCCAAAATATTTTTGCATTTTTAAATGTCAGCTTCTCCTGGTGCAGCGCCTCCTCCTCAAGGTTCAGGTCGTATCGGACCATTGCTGTTTTCTTTTATTTTGCTTCAGCTAAGGAACCAAAAGAATCAGTTATTCACAGAGTTCTACTGTTCGGTAACTTACACGCAAGGCTTTGTTTCCCCAGCAGACAGCTATAAGCTCTTTAAAGAGTATCATGGGCTTTTCAGCTGGAGGGATCATTCAAATACATTGAGCAGGGATCTTCTTCCAAACACTCAACATTATAGACTTCATCTACTGTTATATCAAGAACATATACATTGAAAGCTGATTGGTGTATTTCATGGAACAAAAATCTTGATATCATGCAGATAACCCCTCTTTTTTGATAGTGAATTTAATAGAATTTGTTCTTTTATTTGGATCTCTTATAATAGCACTGTTTCTTAGCAACAGCATGTGGTAGAAGACTTAGACATACAAGAAGCAACAAACACTACCTTTACTAGAACAGTGAAAACTGGAAAGAAAGAGCAAAATCAGATTTACTTAGTTTGACTGTGTCTCTGCCAGACAGACACACATATTGGTACTATTTGGGAAGCCACTAACCCCAGACCTAAGCCTTTCCTCTTTTGGTTGAGAAACAGTACACTGTGCAAAATGTTTCATTGTAAATCAGGATGCAGAAGTGCAACTTCAAGCAGCTGAAGGCAAGAAGGAGGAAGATGATTAAAACAGCATTGTCCCATAATGACAAAGGAAATGGCAACCCTGAAGCTTGTAGTTTTATTTCTAAGGAATTAAAATGCTTCTCCTGCATAGATATTGATACAGTCCATTTTGATCAAGACTTAATCCTTGGACTGAACTGGTGAATTATATAATAATATTCATAATAATGACTTATCAGGAGCAGAGTAGTAAGCACTCTAACAAAAGAGTGAAAATTATTGCTGCCTTCCTCCTCTTCTGCAGCAAACAACTTCAGCCATAGAAAACAGATAGAGCTTTCTACAAGTCACAAAATCATGGCTAGAGCCAGAAAGTCCAGATTAAAGCCTGCTCTAACATTTAACATAAAGCCTGCATTTTTTGCCCAAACCACTTGCCCACATCCTCAGAGCTTTCTCCACAAGAAGCATGGAAAATGGGAAAAGTTGTACTGCCCTAGAATTGAAATTTTTATATTTATGGCAACAACTAATCCAAAATAATTTCATGGCACTACTTAACATATGATCACAAAAGAACACTTCTCCAAGCAATGAAAAAAACCCATAATGAGAAGAAAATAAACAGTTACATACCTTGAGACTGCTATGACTGAATGACTTCAATATGTAAAGGGTGTGGGAAAAAAATAATTGTCACTTGTGCTAAATTATTCATAATAGTTATTTAAAACAAGGTAAAGTCTAAGTTGTACCACTTTTAGGTTGGCATTTTGTGCACTTTAGCCACCTGTTTTAGTAAGAGTAAGTTTTTACATTGAAAGCACCCTCACATCTGCCTTTTTTCTGATGGCATTTATCCTCCCTTTTCTCAGCAGCTCATGCCAGACTCCAGTGGTGCAGAATGATTGGAAATTTTTTCTCCTCCTGTGAACAACACGTGAACCATCCATCTTAAATAGCAAAGACTATCACCACTCCCTTCCAGCAAACTGAAACAGATAGGTAGCAATTTAACATGTTCTGTTCAAGACATTCAGTTGCAGATGAAGGGAAACATGCAAATGGCTGGATATGACTGTTTGTGGATCTACGTTTACACAATATTGTGTAAACTAAAGCTAATCTGAACAGCCATATGTTCTAGCCTTTCCTGTGGACAATCCAAAAATCCATGAAATACTATTTTTGCTTCAGCAAACACAGGTGTTCTCTGAAAGCACAGTTTAAAACGACAGCACTACCTAACTGTGCTGATAACATGGAAAGATTGCAAGTTACATTTTTAGAAACTCTTAAATGTTCAAAGAGATTTCAAGTGCCAGCGTCTACATCCACCCCAAAATTCCAGCACTCCAGTAGATGGTAGCACCCCATACATGGTCCATTATACAAATATATGAATTTTAATCCATGCAATGTATAAAAATACACATCCACATATAAAGATATTTGAGGGAAATTTTAATATACTATTATATTGATAGTTTATACTATAGACTATTACGGGACTCAAATACTCTGAAAAACTATGAAATACATAAAAACTTGTATTAGAGAGCTCATAGACCGAAACAAAAGAGGTAAGAGAAACATAAAGGTTGGAAGAATTAAAAAGCAACTACAGGATACAGCAAGGACCATTCAAAACTCTTTTAACACCTCTTGAAGCACTTTAGGATCTTTAGTCCACTTATTTATTGATGATTTCTCTTCTAAAGTATTCTCAGTATTAAATGAAAATCCTGCTGTGACCTTTGCCTATGAAAAAAACCCAAACCAAATGCCCAAACCCAAACAAAACCCACAAAACCCCACACTGCAGGAGCAATAATTTGAGCACAAAGCCTGCAACTTTGTATATGTTTTTGTTACTTCTAGAGTGGTAACCACCAGTATGGTCCCAGACTAGTCTCATAGCAGAGACTCTTTCTGAAACACAAACTAAAAACATGAATCAAATAAAAATTTTAAAAAGGCGACTATAAAAGACTCCTGTGTGGCTCATTACTGTGAGCTAACTTAATGGTCACCATTAAGTTACCAGTGGTCTTTAATTACCATTTCATGTTTGTAAAATATGCTTTATTCCAGAGGATACCAAAGCACTTTATCGGTACCACTTCAGGAAGGAAACACAGCAGATATTTAATAAAAACACTTTAAAATAGTAAGCGCTCCATATTGCATAAAGCAGGAAATAAATGTAGTTGAAGATGAAGTTATGACAAAATGATGGAATGGCACCTCTGTGAGCTTATACATACACTTTATTCTCTGTAAGAGCGTATGTACATGCAGCCTTTATTCCAATGTCAGGTAATATGCCAGATACAGTTAATTAGCAATTGTTCATACATTACTAATTTCTTTTATGTGTGTAAACTGGGCACTTCAGCTGGATAATACAGATGAAAACTACTTCATTCAAAATGCTTTACTTTAAGCTAGTATGAATAATGTATCATTTTTACTTTTCATTGTAAGTCGGGTTAAATTCTAGGGTTAAAGCCAGTTATTCCTATGTAACTAGACTGAACAGCAATTGCCCTGAGGCAAATTCCTATGCTAAACTTGTGATTATGTTATCTTTACAGCATCCCACTGCAAGAGGCTTTTTCTGCTTAGTCCTGTCGCTTTTGATAAAGATTATTTTTCCTCTTAATTTCCCTATGTTATACTATACCGTTGCATCTACCCGCCTCACTTTCTTAAAAGCTCTTCATAGCAAACCTATCATTCTATTAGTAGCCATAATGAATTATTGCTAGGCAACCCCAAGCAACATGCTTCTCACTGCGTGCCACTGTTTCATAGTTCAAACATTTACTTCTATGCCTGGACACCACAAAGCCCAGTTAGTATTTCCTTGGCTATCCATGGCTAACACGAGCATAGCACTATGATCTACACACAGTACCTTGTTTATAGCATCGTGATGTGACAGAAAGCAAATGGAATTATTATTCATTACTATTTTTACTACTGTTTTACATGTCTTGTTCACACACGGACAGTCTCCTCTCTCTACCTGCATATCCCATGAACCCAAAATCTAGATCCTGAACACCAGATCCGCACATACATTTTGAATATCCTCTGTCCTGTCCCAAAGAGTAGAGCTGAGGTACCATTCAGACTGCTCAGTAATTCACAGTTCTGAATCTGTAGCAAGGATAAAAGATATGTCTGATGGAATTATCAAGACAAATAAGCATTTTCCTTCCACAGACTCTTAAGAAATATTCCCTTCCTATTGAGTTGCAAGCACTTACCTGGCATGCTGAGGTGGGTTTGCAATGCAGTCGCAGCCAAAAGAAGAAATTCCAGTGCTTGAAGCAGAAGCATGGCTAGGGTAACAGGCTGTTCCTCTGAATATGTCACAGATAGCAAAGTAGTTTCTTTCTTTCAAAGAAACTACAAGTTCTGGACTTACATGTCACAGATTGAGTCGAAATAAAAAACCTGAAGATTCATTAGAAATGAGCGATAACCATTTGGAAAGCCTTTACACGGAAATATCTTGAGAGATAATATGTTCTCAATTCTGTAAATAATATCAAAGTGTTTTTTTAACAGGTTCCTTATTGCAGAGACCTCAGCCCAATGCCCTGATGGTACCCGTACCTCTCCATGATTTGTTTGTTGTTAATGTTTTTCATTGATGTTACTGTAGCTTTCAAACAGACACAAATGAACAGAATGAAAACAAGCAAGCAATGAACAAATCATTAAAAGAGTCACACTGTGTAAGACCAAGATCAATCTAGCACATTACCCTGCTTCTTGGGGGGCCAATAGTGGACTCCTCTATTGGATTAGAGGATGTAGAGGATAATTCACTAGTCACTACTTCATACCAATCTTAATGTTACCATTGTCTCTATATCCCTCTTAGGCATCTCTTTTTCAGACTGCCAAATTCTGGTTTAGGCAGTAATTTCTACAGCCATTTTTCATTTTGGCCTTTTCTGTTCTTCCTCTGTTTCAAGGATTCTTTCTTTACTGATCTGATTCCCTTCGGATCAGTCAGCTCTCACAGTACGCTGTTGTTTTAATGTTTAGAAATGACCCACAACTTTATAAGACATGAGAGGAGTGGTGGGGGGTTAGGAATGAGTACATAAAATAGTATCAAGGAAAGCAGGTCTGACCCAAAAAGCAGCTGTATGGACAGAGGGTGTTGAATCACTCCTAGAAGCCGAGTGAGGACAGACAAAACCATAAGCATCCACTGGCCTCTGTCACCAGACGCACCATTAAGTTTTCCTGAGGATTCACAGCTCTGCTTTATAAAGAGCTGACAGTGTTAAAGGTATTTTATTATTTAGAAACCTTATTTTACAACTTATCACCCATGATGTTCCAGTTAACTAATGCAATAAGCTAATTATTCAAAGGAATAAAACTTCAGTACTTATTTCTCTCTACTGACCACCTGGCTTACTTGCTACACTTACTACATCAGGTAGCTTGCGAGTATAGATTATATTTGAAGTTTATATTTATGAGGTATAAAAAAGCTTTCTGTTTGTCCAACATATAGCTTTGTACTTCAAGAACTTAAATGTTTATTGGAAATATCTTGCAATTTTTCTCCCATGCTCAGAAACAAGTTTACTGTGTTAGCTATACTGCATGTTATTCAAAAGCATATAAAATACATGAACTCTTTCTTGCTTTAGAGTTGTAACATCATTGTGACTTCTGGATGTTTTCATTCTTTATCAGGTTTCGTGCTTTTTTTTTTTAATAACCTGTATTCTTAGCAGGAGTCATGAATTCCTATCTGATGGCAGAAACTCTATATTCTGTAGCACAGGTATAGGGGTTCTCTTTTAAGAGCAACCCATTGTGAGGCTTCACTTCACAGGCTGGGACTATTGTACATTTTGCTCAGTAGACAATGTAGTATGTTGCCTTTTGCTCCTTATTTGAATAGACAGGGAAGAAAGCAAAGTGTTTGATTACTGTCCAGCAGACTGTTTTCTATTTCTGCCTCCCAATCACAAAATATCCTGTGGATCTGGCATCAACTAATATATGAATGCAAGAATCTAGAAATACTTATTAAAATTTTACAATATAAGCTAAGCATAACAAATTCTGCAAAGGATCTGATTTCTAAAAGAGAAACTAAGACTAGGTGAAAAGAATGGATAGAGCGTCATAGAAATGGCTCAGAAATGATATAGAACCAATGTACCGTGCAAGAAAGGAAATTGAAAAATGGATAAAAAACCACAACAGAGTGTCCGAGCAGTTGGGGAAAAGACTCTCCAAGCTTCTTAGGTTGGATGGTGGAGGAAAAGTGTAGGGGATGCTGACTTCAGAGATCACAGCAAGAAACGCTATTGTATGTAGTCTTTTAAGCTGGCAGATAAGTAACTTTTAAGCTTACACAATGCTTGAATGCATTGTTAAATTATTAAAACAAAGAAGAAAGTTCTGCTGAGCAACAGGGAGGGTGGTTTTTCACTTTTTTTCTTGCTTTTATTAAAATCTGTTCAACTACTGTCAACACTTCAGACAGAACACCTTCCTCTGAATTGAATAGTGATGAGAGGTTGAAATTTGATAAAATGGGATTTGCTTGCTGATTCTGTTCCATGTCTCAGGTACACTGAACACAGTGCAAGTTAGCTAGTGCATCACTGTTTTTCTCAGTGATAAGTTAACCTAGCAGACCCTGAAAATCAGCATCAAAATCTCAGCAACAGAATGACAATAATAGAAATGGTGTTATGAAAAGGTAACATTACTTATTTTATTGGTAGAAATTATAAAAGAACAACTAAAAAACCTCTAGTATTAAATTGGTGGCCAGTGAAGTTGAATGTAAAAAAGTGCTCATGAAATTATGATGAGATATTTGTAAAATGTATTTCGAGTGAAATGGAGAAGGTTTTTCAGAAAATGCCAGGCAGCATGTAACTCCCTGAAAACTGAAGTTTTTGTAGATTTATTGGCGTGTGGACTAATGCAATGCAGGGAAAGAAACACTGTCACAATTAGCAATGAAGTGTAAATTTGACATTATGAAATGACTAATTACAAAAAGGGAGACTTTTTAAAAAACTTCAAGTGGCTAAGTAAATGTTGCATTTCCTATTCTCGATACATTACTTACTACCCATAACAGTGGTTTTGCCATATGAAAATTGTATCGCTAATAAAATTACGCTGTTGTGTAATGTGTATATATACACAAATCTTTACACAAGGTGGTCCTTCTCTTAAACAAAGGCAATAGGAGTGCCTCCCTACAAAGATGGGTTGAACAAATAACATGGAATTTGGGACAAACACATTTCATTAAATTGATTTGAAGAGTTATCTGTGCAGGGTACCCTGGTGAATTTCCTTCTTGATGCAGAAAGGATAATTTTATTTGCAACCTGGAAAAGATACATCCATATTAGGAACTACTCTTTGTATTTGGAACTTCATTTAATTCCCACAAGCACTGATAAGAGTTGGTCTCAGAAACCTCTGAGCATTGAGTGCAGAATGATCTAGTGATGTGTAAAAATGCATTGATTTACACTATACAACAAACTCCATTTAGAGAGGTTGAAATTTTGGTATTTTCAGTTAAAAAATGTCAAAGAGTGATTTCAAGTACATCAAGGATGTATTCCATAAACTCTGCAATTCATATTTTTTAAAAACATTTTTATAGGTCTTAAAGGCTCAAGTCTCCTTAATTTTGAAGATTACTTTTTTATAAGGATATGGTCTACTTACATACAGTTTTTCACAGAAGACTACAGAATCCTTTCTGCCACCTTCCTATTGAATTTACTTTAAATGCAAAAAAACACAGGGGATGTTCAATTTGGCCTGTCGGATCAACAGCAGGAGACCAATACTATGATGGAAACATTTTAAAAATGATAAATAGCTCCAGCCACTACAAGTCTGAAAATAAAGTGTCACCCCTGGTGAACAAAATTATTTGAAGTGTGGTCCTCCATGATTAGTAGAGATCATCTCCCATTGTGCTATAAATCTTTCAAAACGGACTGCCACCACTTATTCCTGTTCAGAACCTATTATCACTGTCACATTATATGATACTTTAAAAAGATACATACAGTAAAGAGTATCAAACAGCAACCTGCAAATACTGACCAAAAATCAGAGAATGGAAATGATTAATTATTATGCAAGAGTAATACAGCAGGTTTGAAAATGAGCCAAGGATAATAATGTACTCTTCAAAAAGCAAGGTAAACATTAAAAAAAAAACCCCAAACCAAAACAGAAATAGTCTTTGACACGCACAAAATCATTAGCAATGTATCTAGATACTATATTGTTAAATGGAGAAAAAAAAAGCACTATTACTTCTAAAGTCATTGCAGCTTCCCTGCAAATCCTCATGGACGAGGAATTCAGCAGTTTCAACAAGACTTCAGCCTATTAATTCTATTTTATACCACGTTGTCGTGGTTTAACCCCAGCCAGCAACTAAACACCACGCAGCCGCTCACTCACTCCCCCCCACCCAGTGGGATGGGGGAGAAAATCGGGAGAAGAAGCAAAACCCGTGGGTTGAGATAAGAACGGTTTAATAGAACAGAAAAGAAGAAACTAATAATGATAATGATAACACTAATAAAATGACAACAGCAATAATGAAAGGATTGGAATGTACAAATGATACGCAGTGCAATTGCTCACCACCCGCCGACCGACACCCAGCCAGTCCCCCGAGCGGCGAATCCCTGCCCCCCACTTCCCCGTTTCTGTACTGGATGGGACGTCACATGGTATGGAATACACCGTTGGCCAGTTTGGGTCAGGTGCCCTGGCTGTGTCCTGTGCCAACTTCTTGTGCCCCTCCAGCTTTCTCACTGGCTGGGCATGAGAAGCTGAAAAATCCTTGACATTAGTCTAAACACTACTGAGCAACAACTGAAAACATCAGTGTTATCAACATTCTTCGCTCTGAACTCAAAACATAGCACTGTACCAGCTACTAGGAAGACAGTTAACTCTATCCCAGCTGAAACCAGGACACACGTCCTCAAAGGAATCAAGTTTTTCTAAACAAGAACTCAAGAGAGTGTTCATCTAGAGTCAAACACTACTGTCCACAACATTGTCTGGAAAATAAAATTACTTCATCAGTAAAGACAGAAAGACAATACTAAAAGCAAAATAAAAAATATTTCAAATTAATTAGGCTAAAAACACCACTGGCAGAATAAAGTTTCTTTCATAGAAGAAAGTCTCCTTCCTTAGTGTATTGGGTTTGCGTGGCAAGGTTTTGGTAGTGGGTGGGCTACGGGGTGGCTTCTGTGAGAAGCTGCTAGAAGCTTCCCCCATGTCTGACAGAGCCAATGCCAGTCGGCTCCGAGACGGACCCACCGCTGGCCGAGGCTGAACCCATCAGTGATGGTGGTAGTGCCTCTGGGAGAACACATTTAAGAAGGGGAAAAAAACCTGCAGCCAAAGGTCAGTGAAGAAAAAACTGACACCAAGGTCAGTGAAGAAGGAGCGGCAGAGACAACGTGTGATGAACTGACCGCAACCTCCATTCCCCGTCCCCCTGTGCTGCTGGGGGGAGGTGGTAGAGAATTTGGGAGTGAAGTTGTGCCCGAGAAGAAGGGAAGGGTGGGGAGAAGGGGTTTTTAAAGATTTGGTTATATTTCCCATTATCTTACTCTGATGTGATTGGTAATAAATTAGATTACTTTTCCCCAAGTCGAGTCTGTTTTGCCCGTGACGGTAATTGGTGAGCGATCTCTCCCTGTCCTTATCTCGACCCACGAGCCTTCTGTTAAATTTTCTGTGCCCTGTCCAGCTGAGGAGGGAAGTGACAGAGCAGCTTTCGTGGGCACCTGGTGTCCAGCCAGGGTCAACCCACCACACTTATTTTTCCTCTTAGTTTGATTATTTATACGAACATCTGACATCTCCAGATTTTGACAGGAAATTTCTTAAGAAATGGTCATTGTTGAAATACCAAAAAGTATATGGAAAAATACTTCAAAAGTATAATACCTTTTATATGAGAACCGAAATGATCTCTGAAACATTAGAGAAACACATAAACATATTGTGTGTCTCATAAACCTGAGAAACATTCTCAGGTAATATTCCATTAAGCTGCTTATTCTATGAAAGAGCTTTATGTATCCATAAAACTCCTGTAACATAGAGAATTTTGAATGTACATTGCTTTAGTTCATGATGTCAGTGGAAGATGGCAGGCTCCTTTCTCAGGACTTATGTATTCTGCCCAAGGATGTAGCCAAAACATTTCTAACTTTTGTATTTGTTCTTTTTGTTTGGTTTGGTTTTTTTTTTTTTAAACGAGAGTGTCATCCCTTTTGTTCTTTAGGACATGATTAATCTACGTTTACTCTAGTCTATTCTGCATTACAGATATAATGACTTCAGGACTGCAAAAGAGCTGATGACATTTTCTAGTCAGGTACACTTATCCAAATAAAACCATCATATTATTAAGCATTCTGAACTCAAGATAATAAACTTGTAACTCAGTTCTCAGCAAAGCTAAGTAAAGCAACATGACTAGTCACAACTTGGTTGACACATTCAGAGTCCCTGCACAAACCCAACTACTCTTGCAGTGTTCCCCCTCCATGAGCACAGCACCAGTAGAGCTTGTGGGAAACACTGCACTGTATTTTCCCTCTGTATAGATTGCAAAGCGATAGACGTAGTGACTGTGAGGGCATCATTTGGAGTTCAAAGGGTTAACTTTTCCCACGTTGATTTTTCTTACTTTAAATTCAGTTTCCAGTCTACAGACAAATACAAACACTGCCTTAGAAGTTTATCAACATTTTAGAGTATCTGTATAAGCAACTGTTTGATATCTCAGAATTCCCAAGCTTTCCCTCTATATAAGCACCTTCTACTCAGCAGAGAATCAACATATCTAAGTTTTCTTTAAATACCTGTCCAGTTCTTCAGCAAGGCTGTTATTCTATTTGCATCTGTACAGTGTATTTCTTAATTTATAAATGTGAAAATGTCACAAATTCAAACTTTGCTTGGAGATCAAGCAATCACTGTCATAATCATACCATGCCCTTCTTATTACTAGGCGTTTGTAGTTTTAATGGTGGACAAAAGACTTTCCTACAATGTTTTTAAATTGATCACTTAGAGAAATAAATAAATATACTGGCAAACAATAGAAAACTATCAAACCATCAGAAACCATTAGTTTCACATTATATGCAGGACTCTTCCTAAAGCTCTCAAGTCCTGTGAGGTATTAAATTCTGAACTAGGATTTGACAGCAAAGATTTGTTATTACATCTGCAATTTTATAGCAAGCAAACAGTTTAATTGACCAATAAAAGTAATGCTACTTTTAAGAATCTCCCTTCCAAAACAACTAAGCGGACTAGCGAAGAGAAAAAAAAATTCCCTCCAAACTCCCCACCACCGACACATGCACATGCATAATTCTTACCATTAAACCACTCCTGTTAATCCTAACATTATATTCAGCATTTACACCTGAACAGCCAAATTGAGATACAAATTGCAAGATCTTCCAGAACTTTTCCTATAAAAGCTTACAAAAACAGGAATCCAGAAGCCTGGTTGCGTAGGGTACTCCCCACACTCAGGTTCTATCCTAGAAATCCTCTCAGCCACTCTTGGAAATCCAAATTAAAACGTAGCTTCATTATCTGAGATATGATTGCTCTGTGATCTATCCCAAACAGCTCATCTTGATAATTTCTATATTCCAACATTTGATTCTTTTGGTTATACTGCTTCTTTGTCTGGTTCCTGACAAACATAACAAAATTGCGTGAACTGGAAACAAAATCCGTTTTTTGCATAAATAAATGTTCAGATATCTATCAAATTCTTTTCAACCAGACTGTGAAAAGCCAAAACCAGTGATTAATTTGAGTATCAAATATAAACACTCAGAACTTGGGAACAAACTGGCCACTGTCTTCCTGACAGGATAAAATCATACACATTTAATTATATTGCAAATAGGAAAAAGAGAACCGATCTTCTTGTCAGGGATGCCTTCCCAAAATTTCATGTTGGGTTTCAGCAGAATAAGTATTTGAAAATCTTAAGTTATTTGTCATCTTGTAATGAAGAGACTTTCTTCCTCTATTCAGTATGAAAACTGAACTGTTAACACCTGTAAACTGAATGCCCATTTTCTTTTATATGCCTCTAATTCACTAGTCTGGATTGCATTCATGTGCAAAAAGATTTTACAAGACAAAAGTATTTGTTAGAGAAAACTACACTGCTTTCCTGACTTTCAAGGGAAATTGGCCATGTATGAAGAAAATACTGACACATTTATCACAGATTGAATCACATTCAACTCAAATACGCATTTATCATTAAAAAGAACACACAGAAGTTTACCAACAGGGAATAATATATTTTGCTTTTTCTTCCCATCATCTTTAACATGTTTTATATAACCAATTTCCTGATCATTTAGGTCATTTAAACAGCAAAGTTTGCTTATAAATTCTACAACATAAACAAAGTTCACAGCAGAAGTTGATATTGAACATGAAAGATGTGTTAAGAAATATAGTACTAGAAAATACAACATGCTTCAACGACACAATCAGGAACTGAATTTGAATTTTTGTCAAGTAACATCATTACACTCTGTTCCTCAGGAGCCTCTTCAAGTCACTTTTTAAAAACTTTTTTTATTTTATGCACCTTCATATATATATATTGGATTACACAGAAAAAGATATCACATAATTTTATAAATTTTTTAATGTATTTTAATTCTTCAGTTGTTTTATTGTCCTCCACTCATAATTTATTCTGCAAAAGAACCGAGACAGAAACACTACTGCCCATAACTGCTTATTCACACTTCCTCAAATACCTATCAGCTATTAGCTCTATTTAGTGCTACCACTGTAACTGTTCATCTGTGGGTGCCCTTACCTTTGCATATTCAATGACTCAGCTTTCAAAGGTGGAAAAAAAAAATGAATCAGCAACTGAGCCTTACTTGTAGATAGTAACCACTGACTCGATGTCTCCCATCAATACAACTGGTCACACCACCTTGCTTTCCATCTCTCTTAGATCCATATTTCAAATCTGCTATTTCCTTTGCCTGTTTAGACTGAAGACAATCAGGAAAATAATGTGTTTGTTTCCATGTGTTTGGAAAGTAGCACAACACTGGAATTACAATCCTGAACCCACTGTTGCTTGTGTTACTTACCTGGGTAATTGCTTGGACACCATTTAAAAAAAACAGTTTTAATATGCATTGTAAATCTCTCTGCTATACAGTCATTGTTTACCACAGGTATAGTATTTTTTAATAATATAATGAAAACCAGATATATTTTTTGCTAATACATTCCTGGAGTATATTTTTCACTATCGAAACAACATTCAGATAAATACTACTCCTGTAGCATGAACTTTCATCCCAAGGAAAGCAGAGGGCATGCTGAGACACTCACAAAGACTATGCCTTGTCCTGCTGTGATTTTGGTCACATAACAATACAGATCAGGGATCAGGACAAACTGAATGACTGCTTCATCCCATCTTGCACACTCAAATCTTCTTAAATGAGATGGAATTAAGACATAGCCAAAGACACACTCAGATGTGAGAGCATAAAGAACTTGAACCAATCACAACTCAGATATAGCCCAAAGACAGATCCCAAAGGGACTCAGTGTCGTGGTTTAACCCCAGCCAGCAACTAAACACCACGCAGCCGCTCACTCACTCCCCCCCCACCCAGTGGGATGGGGGAGAAAATCGGGAAAAGAAGCAAAACCCGTGGGTTGAGATAAGAACGGTTTAATAGAACAGAAAAGAAGAAACTAATAATGATAATGATAACACTAATAAAATGACAACAGCAATAATGAAAGGATTGGAATGTACAAATGATGCGCAGTGCAATTGCTCACCACCCGCCGACCGACACCCAGCCAGTCCCCGAGCGGCGATTCCCCGCCCCCACTTCCCCGTTCCTATACTGGATGGGACGTCACATGGTATGGAATACCCCGTTGGCCAGTTTGGGTCAGGTGCCCTGGCTGTGTCCTGTGCCAACTTCTTGTGCCCCTCCAGCTTTCTCGCTGGCTGGGCATGAGAAGCTGAAAAATCCTTGACATTAGTCTAAACACTACTGAGCAACAACTGAAAACATCAGTGTTATCAACGTTCTTCGCATACTGAACTCAAAACATAGCACTGTACCAGCTATTAGGAAGACAGTTAACTCTATCCCAGCTGAAACCAGGACACTCAGAAATGTAGTAAAACTCAATTATTTTTATGTTCTCAAAACAACAACTTATTATTATCCATTTATGTATTTATAAAATACACTGTAACTGCCAATTTAAATCCATGGGACAAAGTGAAGACATACATGCAGTCACCTTAAGCAAGTTCACTTAAATCTACAGTGTGGATGGTGCTGAATAGGACAGCTCAAAAAACTGAAGACAATTTTAATTTTTATCCTACTTAAATGTTTTTTTCACCAGTTCTTTTACCTTGAAACAAGACCTGAAATTCAGACTTATATCATATTGTAGCAAAGTGGCACAGTGGAATTCCTCAACACCAACTGAACTTAATCCTAAACCCTAACACTGTATAGTATTATTATATTACTAATGTGTGTGTATATATATATATATATATGTAAAGATACTAGTATCTCAGCTGATAATTGTCATTGCCTTACCCACAGTGTAGTGAAGACTCAGTACTTCAGAAATAAAAGCATTCCACTAAGTTAGACATTAATTAAATAATTATTCTTGTGCTGTTCAATAAATCAAAATATTTTGTACTGTTGCTTGAAATAATATCTATGCATAGGTAGTTTATACACACACACACACATAAACTATTGATTAAAAAACCCCCACTCTTTATCTTCGGTTAGTGCCTATGCTTAAAATTAAAATATCATTTCTGGAAGCTCTGCTCACCAGAACTGGCAGATGCTCCATGGAAAATTGCCATTAGCGATTAACACATAATGAAGAATCAACCTGCTGGGGCACCTGGGATAAATTTAGTTTTTTCAATGCATTATTATTCCACTTGAGTGAGATAATAGATTGTAATTTTAGAGAAAGTGACATATGGAACATTTATGAGACTTTGCAAAAATCATTTGAAACTCTTTACTTAAAACATTTATCACACACTCTTGGTAGGGGAGGGGAAGGACTTTGACAGTGAGATTTTGGTGGGCCAATTTTCTTAACGGAAGATTGAAAGACTTTTATCTCGAAGCAACTTCAGCTGTAAAGTCAAAATTCAGTTTCCAGCTCATGCCTAGCAAAACTATTAGATTTCAGGAGCTACTCTTGTTCTTCAATTTCAGTCCATTCTCACATTGCTAGTTTAATCACCTATTTCAGAATCTGTACCCGCATCTCTCTCCCAATCTTGTAACGCAAAGGAGGGCACAAATGCAGTTCTTGTGAACCCTGAAAGCCCTGCAAAGGAGGCAGCCACCAGCTGAAGTCGGACAACTGAATGTTAGGGATAGTGAAGGGAACTGCCATCTCTGTCTCAGAGAGGCCCATATCAAGAGGAACCTAAATTTGACTCACTGACAATATGTGAGGATTTTTTAATATTAGAAGATACAAATTCTTCACAGACAGTATCTTCACATCCACAACATCCCCATAAAGAGTTTCTGATTTCCTAGCTGCTCTGCTTCAGCCACTCTCTCCTCCAGAGAACAAACCTCTTCTATTAGTGCCTGCACCACACGTGCCCTCTGGGCAGGTAACTACATGTGTTGCGACAGACTGAGAATCCCCCTCTGCTGCTGGGCATCTTCCAGCACCTTAAACTTAAATGTGCTACTTTTTGCAAGGGTATACTAGTTTACTTTCTCCTTCGATTAAGTGGGTAAGGTTATGTTCCTATTACTGTTCTCTACTCTTATTAACCTAGTTAGCAATAGGTGCGATCACCACACAAATGTGTTTAAAAAAAAGATAAAGCCAGGCGGCCCAAGGTCTCTGTATTTTCACCTGTGCTGATTCCTGACACAAATTATTCTACACTTTGTGTCTGCTCTCCTTCAGGATTAGACTCAAAGCAATGTCCAATGTTGCCATGATCCTACTTTTGAAGTACACAAGTAAGTATCCTACTTTTGAAGTAACACAATTTCTTAAGTATTTGTCTTTTAGAAGAGCTTTTTCCTTCCAATGCAAAGACTTCCTCCCGTAGTAGTCACATAATGCCTTATCGCTAACAGGTCATATATATATATATTATTACCTTTAATGATGTGCAGTGATCAGCATAGACTTGCGTTCAGAGAGCGAGTCAGATGGTTTCCTGCAGGCGAACCTTTGTATTATGGAGGGGCCCTGAGGCCAAACAGTCATTATTCAGTGTTGTATCTTTGCTTTAGCTCCAGTCTGAACCGCTACCCATCTTTATTTCTGCTTCCATCAAAGATGACTCCTCCTGTCTTGCTTCCTGCCTGGTCAGTTCTGAATGCCAGTTCTTGCTCCTGCCTCCAGGTACAGCAGCCCAAATTCTTGCTCATGCTATCCTTAAATGAATAGATAGAACAGCTCAAGAAATATCTGTAGAAAAAACAAGCCTATAAAAGAATATTTCAACTGCATGACTACAACAGCCTTATTGCAAAATGGAGGGTATTTTAATACTTTTAATACCAACTTTTAGATGTTGTAGTTACAAAGGCTCAAATATATTTCCATCATTCGTTTTCCACCACATTTGTAAGTAGTTATATGAAGCTCTTCGATTCCATTAGGGCACAATACCTATTTCTAGAGCAGGGAATCTTTCAATTTTACAGGTTTTTAATTATTTCCTAATGAATTAGTTGGAAAATGTCAAAACAAGAACACAGTCCCAGCCCACCAAGGCAAATAAAATATCAAAGCAGAAAATAACTAATTATTTCACAAACCAAACTGTTTCTGCAGGCCCCCTGGAAATTCACCCACATTCCATAAAGTCTCAAATTTTTAGAAAAAATTATAAAACATAAAAGGCCTGGCCTCACCTAAAGAGGGATGTAAACCTAAATGGACTCCTCTCTCACCAAACAAAAGTAGGCAGCTTTTAGATAGAGGCTGCAGAGTTTGCTGGGAAAGAAAGAAGATGTTGCATCCCATATAAATTCAGTCTCCCCTGTCCATGCTCAGTGTTATACAGAATATCCACAAGGATATGACTGCATCTATACTAATATATTGGTTGAGAGTAGTACGGCAGTTTTTAAGAAAATCCTTGATTGTTCTGACTCCCCATGTGTTAGGTCAGGTCACACGGTGGGCTTGGTGCATGTAAACTGCCATCCAAAGGAAGCTGAACTGAACTCTGATTTTTGGGCTCTGCGGGAACATACGCAGTACACATACACATCAGTAACTGGTCTGTCACAGCTTTGAACCACATGCATGAGGGGGCTGTTGCTCCAAGGGAGCGGAGTGAAACCCCAAACTGCATTTAGAGTTGCTGTAGAGGTCTCAGTACCTACTACTTCTACCTTAAGGACTTGATCCTTTTGCACCACATCACCAGTCATGAGGGTATGGCTAATACTGCAACAAAGACCAAGAATGCCCAAATCTATTGGAGAGAGAAATTACTGTTCCAAACACCAATTACAGTTATTCTGAAAAATACTGGAAAAAAGCAAGCTGTTAATTTCCAAGGGCACAGAACTTCATACACCAACTTTTGTAAATCTTTTTCTCATCCATCCTCCTGCTTCAGAAAGAAGTTCTGACCAACTCTTTTGTTTGCTCCGAGATGAGGAAGTCGTGGCCACACAGTTATCTGTGTAATGGTTCCAGGTACAACTAGTCTGACCTATTGCAATCTTATTCAGAGTTTTTCCATTTTGAAATTTCTTACTTGTTACTTATAATGGGCGATTGAGCTATTCCAAATCTGGCGGCAGTACAAAAAAGCTTTCAGACATACTGGGAGAAAGACTTAAAAGGAAACTGTAAACCACACTTTTAATTCTTTAATTGCTAACCTATATTTTTAGACTTCAGTATTTATTTGTAAGAGGTACAGCAGTCTATATAATAATTTGTAAAAAACACACACAGCATGGTAAAGCTTTGAAGGAAAAAACCCTTTGCTAATGAAATAACAACTGTGAGACTGAAAAGTACAAGCAGGCAATGAAAGCTACACGAGTTCACTGCATGAGCAATTGAAATCCAGGCACAGAGGGTTATGTTCCTGGCTCTTACCTTTCTGGCTCTGTATCCTCATTCACCTTAAGGTGCAAATGCACATCTGCTGGGTATTTAGTTATGTTACCAGGACACTAAAAGACAGAAAAACAAGTTAAGTATTCTAAATACCTGATGGACTTAGAGGCTTTAAAGTGACAGAAGTGGTAATAAAAAAAATTCTCTGGAAAATACTCTTACTAAAATAAGGTATGATTAAACATGTATATACTTCTTATAGCTAATTAAAAGGTGAATATGGAAGGAAAATACAATAGCAACATTTTAATTTAAGTCTAAATATACTTAATTGAAATCCTTAAAAATATTTGCATGTGGATTTTTTTAATGAAAGAGAAGAAATGCTCCAGCATATCTAATTCTTTCTTAGTCCTCACATAAAAAAATGCCAAGAATAACTTGGAGATTTGCATGCAGGCCAGTAATACCCCAGTTTGAGGTATGCCTCCTTCCATTTGACTGTAGCAAAAACGTGTCTCTGTGATCCACTTAGGCGTTCAGAAATTGGGGGGGGTTGAGTAAATAAATAGTATCATTTAAGCTAAAAGCAACTTTCCATATCAAAGAAGAAGAAAAATGGAATCCCAGCCTACCAGACACATATTTGCATATCAAACTGTGGGCTCCTGTGTTTTGTGAATACTATTGCATTTCAAAACCTCTGATTTCACATTCGGAACAGCAGTGTGATTCTTACGTACACTATGAATTAGTCTAGTCATCTGCTAGGACAAAAGTTGATAGTTTGGAAAGATTATGCCAGAATAGTTGTGACAATGCCACTGAGGATCACGAGAGCTGGCTATTTCCCATACATAGGTAGGTTTTATATCAATATTAACTAAAGATGAATCTGTACAAAAGATACAAGACTGGGGAGTGGTGCAGCCTACAGCTTCTTCAGCTAATCACATGAAATAAAACAGGCCAGTTAGAGCTGCTTCTTCCTCTGTTTTTTTTAATGGAGAAGGGTAGGGATTGTTTTGCTTTGCCTTTTAATAAAGCAGAGCTTTATAAATGCTGACTGCTCTTCATATATCAGACCATGCAAGAAGATCAGGTTAAAAAACACATAAAGTCTGTTGTAAGAATGCTAACAAAAGCCACAAGACTAGTTTTATGAAGAACACTTTTCAAAGCACACTCCACCATGAACTGACATATTCTCTATATTGAAGAGCTTCCTTTGTTAAGCCTGTATTCATGGTCATCTTGTCATGTTGCCCTTGAAGAAAATGTGCAAGAAGTCTTCATTCATGAGAGCGAGGGGAAATTTGAAAACAAAACGAAACAAAACAAAACAAAAAAACAGCCCTGGCAATAGCTCCAGTGCTTGAGAAACACTTAAGTTTGAGGAACCAGCTACCCAAGAAAAGTGTCTGCCTCTGCCAATATTCACAAGGCAGTCAGAAATAAGAACTATAGTCAGGTACTGCCCAAATCCATACTGACGAAGAGTGAAGATGGACAAAGAAAACCAGTCACATCTCTCATGGGTTAGAAAGATGCAAAATTGGCCCAGCAAAATTTCACTCATTTGTCAAACAGACAGAATTCAGTTAATAGAAAAACCACACAAAAGAAAGGTCAGGGTTATTCTTTTTCAGAACACTGATATAGAGATAGAACACACTTCAAATATGTTATGGAGTGCAATATCTACATGTTTCCACTTTGAAACAGTATCTTTCTTTGAATTTTACCTGTATCTTCTAATTTTTTATGTAAAATAATTAACCACTAAGTATCTGGAAATGTTTTTTCCATAAGTGAAAAACGCGGTTAACAATTTTGGTTTTATGATGAAGAAAAGAACTACTGATTTTCCAATTTAACATAGCTGGTTTGGTTTCACAAATCAGCATGTATTCAGCAGGGAGGACGGACTCAATTTGTGACAGAAATGTAGGGAAAAAAAAAAATCTCACTTTGCACCTCAAAAAAACCTGGTGACACTGGATGATTTACAGCTCATGCTGAACAATCAGATAGGTTAACACGTTATTGACATTTTCACCTTCCCTTCAAAGACAGTCACCTGCACAGCAGATTATGTCTCCACTAAAATGTTTGATTCATAATTCTGTAACTCCTGGCTCAGAAACTCTCTACAGGTTCCAAGAAGCCCAGAGCCTTGAGGTGGAACTGCCCTGACCCTCTTAGAGGTCTTCCAGTTAGGATGCCCGATTCCTAAATAAAATTTACTCTGTGTCTCCCTGCCAATTCTATTCTGGAAAACTCTTCAAAAGCTCAATATGGTTTGCTGTTTTCAGGAAAGAACCAGTTTCTCCCCTGAACACACCTTCCTGGACTCAAAACCCAGCAGCTAGGACAAGATAAAAGAGACCTTCCTGCCTACTGCCCAGCCACAACTTTTAAAAAATTACATACACATATATAAATATTTGTAAGTAATCAGCTCTAGTGCCTTTTACACAGCCCATAAGCTCTCCTGATACTGGCTATTTGAAAAGGAACATACATTTATAGAGATTTTTCACATGCAAATACCTTGTATATTTTGGACGGATGCTTGAGAGTTGATTTGTCCTTTAATATGTCCTACAGTAGCAAAATTCAATACAGTAACAATCCAAACACATTTTTCATTCCAGAAAATCTCTGCTGCGGATGCTCTTTCTTTCCTTTCCTGCTTTTTCTATTGATTGCCCCTTCCACAGTAACTAGAAGCTACATATCTCTTGGTATGATGCTGAAGCTTTGTTTTTGTGTTTTCTCATTTTTAATAGGCTAATTTCCTTTCTCAGAATGATTTTGTGAATTCTACAACATCTAAGAAGGCCAAAAACAAACTGTAAAGATTAGAGTTTGTAAATTTTCTGTCTGCTTATTAGGCACAGGGAGTTTGATCTAAATGAGTTCTGCATTCTCCCTTTATTTTTCTCCCTATAATCTCTCTTACTTGCATGTAATTCACATAAGAAAAGAAAAAGCCTAACAAAAGAAAAAAATGTTAAATCATTGTTCTGCTTTAGATTCTCAATCCCTTGAGTGCTTCCCAACCCACAAGTGCTTATCCCTTTCATTCCAATTACCGTTTAACCATCAAATGAAATAACCAGCAAAGGAAATAAGTTATGCAATATATGGCATTCCCCTGGAAATATTAAGTAGCTTTTACAATAGGTTATTTGACAATGCTGGGAAACAGATAGAAGCAATTAACATCAAATTGTTACTTTTCTCCAAAGGAAAATATTTGTTTAATTCCACCACTCAAATGAAAAGAGAAATTTAATTACAACAGTGTTTTATAACTGTCTGTCCAGATTAACAAAAAGCACAGACATATCTCTCTGGAGTCCTATTCAATATTAATGTGGAACGTAGGTAAGTTGGTTGAAGAACACAGCACACGATGCTAACTGTTACCTTCCTCACATTCCATAAAAATACCATCACACAAGATTTTAAGCTCTGTAAACTATGAACACTGTTATTTTTAAACACGTAACTATCTGAGGATAAGCAAATTAAAATATTAATTTTCCCACCTTACATATTTAAGCTGCAAATTTAGTATATGCTTGGTCTGCAGCAGGCCACATAGCAGTTTTCTGTACTGTATTGCCAGCTGTGAATAAAGATTGTATCAAATGGGATTTTCACCAAGACAAGGCCAGCAAATCAGGACTGTTACCAAAAATCTGAAAAGCACGGTAGCAAGAACTTGTGTCTTAGTCTGCAATGAACAAGACAGCTCCACCAAATTCTGCTTCTCTCGTGAACAGTCATCCCCGATCACACAGGGAGCATTTGCATTTGCCTAACATTGGACAAAAACTGTCATATTGGGAAAGAATTATGAGCATGCACATTAACTGGCACCTCGTTTCTTCACTGTTGAGCAGGCCAAGTTACATTCAACAGAATCTCAAAAGTGCTGAGGGGAATTTGTGGTCTACTGACAATTTTGGTCATCTGTGATGAGTCAGTTATATTCTATTAGCGATATTAGCTAAACAGCTGTTCACAATCCTTCAAACACAATCTGACACTTAAAGGAAACCATACGTCTGCTTTAGATTCAGTGCGACCCTCAGGGACAACTCTGTGGTGTGGGACCTTGCCATGTGAAGAGCAGCGTCATTGCCAATGGACATTGTTCAGCAGTACAGGAACTACAGTACCTTTTTACAACATCTTTTAAAACTAGGAACACTAACACTATGGGTGTGACAGTAGCTAGTCCTCCCCTTTTTGCTTTTCATTTTGATCTTGCTGTCATTTATTTGTATTTACAGAAAGTAGCTAATTAATTCAGAATGCATGTTCATTGTGGGGCTGCATTTTCTTACACACTGAATAACAAAATAGAGACAGGTGAAAAAACTACAAAGGGAGAAAAAACAAACAGAAATAGGTTACAAATCTTAAAATTCTTGTGTACTGAGAGCACAAAGAATGAAAGTTGATTTAATATAAGGAATGGGATTTCTAGAGACAATTCAGAACCATCAAATACACAAAGGTCTCTTTCAGCCAGAGTACTGGAGTGTTCATCCCAGGGTTCGATAAATCCAACTCTTACTGTATTTGAAAATTTGATTGAAGCCGGCAGCTTATCACCATTAGATAATATAATACAGGAAAAAAACAGGAACACATTAAAAGAGCTGGTTCAGTTACAACTGCAGCTGCTTCCTGTAAATTCCATCTTTTGAATAATAAAATTATTGGGCAATTAAAAGCAATTGCCACTTCTGTTTTCCTACTGATAAACATTATAAAAACCCTCAGAACCACTGCTTTTTCCTGTTTATAGCAAAGCTCATCATCATCATCATCCAGCAAACCATTTTGCGTAGGCCACGCTGGATTTGCAATGTAAGCTTAAAAAAAGAGCTGCAATAGGACCGGCTGATTTCTGGTTACTTCTGAAGACCAAATAATCCACACTGCTAAACCATGCTATTACAAATACGCTACTTTATTGAGCAAGTTTGCAACACACTGCATGGCATATGTTTTTAGTGAAATCTGTTGTCAAATTACGGTGCCAAATTGAGTACACGTTTGAATATGCTTAACCGAAACTACCGAGCTGAACGGTACGCTTCTGGGCAAAATCTTCCACTTCCAACAGAACAGGCGTTATTTTATAATCTTGAGATCTATTGCTCAGCTCACCTTGCCTGCACGTACTGCGCTGTGCAGCCCTGCAGCCCCGTAAGTACAGTACTGCCGTTGCTAGTTACAGGCCTCAGGCATCAGGCTTGTCAGCCTTCATTTGAACTCCTCTTGGCCAGCCTGAAGCTCCCTTTTAGCTTGCTCGGTTGTGCAGGCATTTTTCCCTAATGACCAGTTGGCTCTGTACGAGCAACTGGGGCCGGGCTGTGGGCCCGGGGGGCTCGTGGGCCCAGGTGCCAGCGGCTGGCGGGAGCGGGGATCCAGGAGCCAGCCGTGGGCTGGCCTGACGAATGCCAGCGACTGAGGAGATGCACCTTGTACACATATATATGTATGTATAATATTCGTCTGCCCACTAACAGCCTTTCAGCCTGATGAGCTAGAGAAGGCAACAAGACAAGGCTTTTGATCCTGTTTGTGTCTGCACGAGCGCGGAATGTTTCTGTCCGCGTTGAGCTGTTTGGGGAGCTGTGTGTGCGGGCACCGACCGCAGACACGCGTCCAGCCTCGCTACTGCCTGGACTCGGGAACAGAGAGCTGTGCCCACCTCGTCTCCACTGGGCTACCACATCCAGTGACCTTGAACAGTGCCCAGTGAATAAGTAATTTCAGCTTCTTTTTGTGTATTTGCTTGTTCACTAACGCTTTCTGAATTTAAGCAAATATATTTTGCAGCAAGTTCTGAAGATCTGTCGTCTTGTACGCATAAATTATTTGCTGCTATGCTGGTTCGAAATGTTTGTGCTGAAATGGGATAGGGCAGCATTTTCACAGGCCAGCGAGGACTTGTATGACTGACCTGACAGAACACATGCAAGGTATCGGTGATCAGCTATCATCAGTTCAGTAACAAGACCACTTCATCAGCCATAGGCTCTGTCAGACTGTATGTGATAAATTTTGTCACCTGCAGTGGGATGAAAGGTAATGTAAAATTTATTAGTACTAGATAAAAATAGAAAATCTTTGGATAAAAGTTTCAGCATGTATGACATAGAAAAGACTTGCTTTCCCCTTCCATTCCAGACTGTAACACGTATTTAAAATTTTCAACAACATTTTCACCCCCTTAGTCTAAAGGCTGTATAATTTTTCAAACGTAAAAAGTGATACAAAATACAGAGTAGTTGTAGTGCAGATTGATAGAGCTCTACTTCTGACCGTGGTAGGTTTTGTTTGATGACCAACTGATTGATTGAGATAAATGGAAAGCAAAAGCAAACTAAAAAGTTTGAGGTGATAGTTAACTGATCACAATAAATTAAAATAAATAACACTCTTTTGGGAAACTGCTAATGGATTAACATTGGCAGCTGTTTATGGGAGGTGATCCACTGTGAAAATTTCAAAGATCTTTACCCTCTGCTCTGACTAATACACAACACTAAACTTCGATGTTCAGTATACAGAAATATAAATGAAATGAAAATTCAGACAATAAAACAAAAGATGTGGGATTTTCTTTAACAGTCTTAACAGTTAAAAATCTGTAGAACACCTTGACTACTAAAAGAAATCAGATATATAAGAAAAGCTGCCTCTTAGCAATGTTACAAGGCAGATCCTTGTTCTGTACTTCATTACATCCTAGCAGGAACTCATGTCGTGAGTGGGAAGAGGGTGGCACCCATCACACACTAGCTGAAGTTGTTTCTTTACTGTATCATCATAGGGAAAAGAGAGTTTGAAAACCTGTGCTCTCACCAATCTCCCAGGTTACTTCTGCTTCATGCTTCTAACATACTTATGCAGTGAACTGTACATTTCTGGGTCAATGCAGGATTAAGTTGTGTATAAATATATATTTTTTAAAAAAATATAATAGATACTCTGCATCTCCAGTCCCAACCTTTAAGTTTCAGATCAGATAGACACAGAGAGACTAACACAGGTATCTAACGTTGGAAAATAAGAAAAACAATAATGCCGGAGTGTCAAGTGCATACTGTAGGATGACCAGAGACCACAGAAGTGACTGATTTCCGTATACTGCAAAGAGATGTGCTTGCTGTATTGCCTATTTCAAAGCAGCAGTTCTTATCTTCATTTACAGCTAATCTGCTAAAACAGACCACAAAGAAGTGTTGTAAAAGTGAAAACCACTGAATGTTACAGTCATTTTACAAGCAACATTTAATTTTACTACGTTAACGTGTTAAGCTGAACAATACAAGGAAACGCAATCAAATACTCATTGTATTTAAAGAGCTTCAAAAAGATCAATTATCTTTATATGGATAAGAAGCTACTATTGATTTCAACAGTGTTATTCAAATTCCACCTAAGCAATGAAATGCACTGCTTTTTTTATTAGAAAAAGTAATGCATTATACTGATGCAACCCAATACTTAACACTGTTCAAGGGTATACAGTGAGCAGAGACTAGTGGCTTCTCTATGACAGGGAAAACTCACCAACATCGATCTTTCTAACTGAATGGAGCTTAAAACAGATTTCTTTTTCAGCACTCCTACAAAAAGACTGGCTAGAAGTAGTGCATCTCTAAAAGATGCAAGGTAAAACCTACTTATAGCATGTCAGCAATTCAGTATATTGGCCAGACTGTATCCGGCTGTGCAGATGTGTGTTCAAAGACAAAGGAAAATCACTTTCATAGATTCATAGGCAATGCTGATGACCTTCTAAGGAAATTCACTGGTGCCCAAAATACCTCAAAGGAGAAAAAACCCTTGCTGGACTCCTCATCAAGCCAAGCAAGTCTTTACGTATTACCAAAATTATTTTCTTCCATATTGTAGTCAATTGAAACAGGTGATTTTATGTAAAATCTGGCTTTTAAACCATTCCAAACCTCTCCACAGTTTGATAAGAACTTAAAGCAAGAGAAAAGAAGTTATTCATGGTTTAAAAGAACAGAGCTAGGCCTAGAAAGAAAATCTGACACAAATACAGGATTGTTTGCAGCATTTCTTTAGTTTCTACTGACAGCCTGCTTGATTACAGCCCTTTTCTTCAGTCAGAACACAGCTACACTCCCAAATGGTTGTGTGACTCTAATCAATCCACTTTGTGTTCACCAACAGAAAAAAAATGGGTGCAAAATTGGGCTGTAGATTTTTATTAACCTCTACTATACGAAGGGAAAAAAAAATAAAAAAAAATCAGAACTGATAATACCTAACTCCCTATGTAGACCACAGCATCAGAAAAAAGACTGCAGAGAGAATCTAAGATTTCTAAGATTACCTTGGAAATCCTGATAAACAATTAGCACAAGAGAAAAAATTATCCATTTTGCATAGAATACTGCTCTCTGGGGGAAGAGCAACTAGGAAGCACAATTTAAAATAGGCTATTTAAAACTTGTTATGTTAAATTTAGACGGAAATGTAGTTTTCAAGTGTGGCCACTTCCAAACTGTAGGCAAAAACTTACCTCCCCAAAAAGCTCTGTTCAGATGGACAACTGCACCTGAATCAGCAATTCCTCAAGTGAAAATATAGATATAAGGTTCTGAGACAGTGCTTTAGAGGACAAAATACAGTGAATGATGACAGGATTACATTTGATGTTAGAATTGTCTACACATTGCATCTGCCTTTTCAGGTTTACCTCTTCTACCTTTCCTCACAATTAAGATGAATTGACCAGGGTTTTTTTTGTAGGAAGTGGAAATGCACTACTGAATTTTAAATTACTATTAGTATTCATACACATTTTCCTCATCTACCTCCAAAGTCCCCTACCTTTGGAATTTAACTGTTTTTACAGGTTTTTAAAAATTTTCAACATGAAGGATAATATGTTGACCTGCAGTTTGACAAAATCAAGTACTTGCTTGCATAAGAATACTCGTAATAGGGAGGCAGCATTGTACGTCACTCATCACCACAGTATCTTGGCAGACATTCACCTTCAGCTGGAGAACTCTTAGACCGATGTGGAACACTTTTCCCAAGCTCTTCACGCTCTCTGAATCCTTCATCTTAGATAGTCAGCTGCCACAAGTTACTATTTTCTTATTTGCTGTCTAATAAGTCTATACTATGGAGTTTGTAATTGTCTTGATATATGTTACATTTTGACCGAGTGCCTGTAAATAACCCTGTTGTCAATAGCAAACACAGCAACAACTATATGTATGCAGTTGGTTTGATGTGAAAAATGAAAAATCAATGTAATATGCCCTTACTGTAGGCACCTGCAGATAACATCCAATAGAATTGATTAAGTCCTACACAATAGATAATAAAGCCAATTAAAAAACAAATGGAACATCACAGTACAGCTCTACATTTAAATGCAGTGGTAAAGACAACAGAAGAAGAAATTAAAATAAAAGCTTAGATATGACTAATGGAGGAGGATTGTAATCTGTATCTAGATAAAGGTTTACTATTGCCCCATAAAGAGTAGATGTAAAAAGACATACACAGTGTACATATTTTACTTATTCTAAACACTAAAAGTATAACCTTATACATTGCTGACACTTTTTTTTAATTAAACAGCAATCCACATGTTCATGTAATTCTACTGAGACAGAATAATTTCCTCTTATTCTACTCCTAGATAATCACAATTTTAGAATAAAGATTTAATGATTTTATAACCTTCAAGCAATGTACCCAAAATAATATCTGAAACAAAATAAAAATAGTAAAATTAGCACCAGACAATCTTTAATGTGACACTTCCTGCATTCCCTCCAATTCTGGGACTCCATTTTGGTGCAGGTTTCCATATTGACTACATGTACACCCCTATAATTATAACTGCCACTTTAAAAGGAAGAATATGATGAAGGAACAAAGGGAAGAAAGCAAGGAGGAAAAAAACCCATTTCTTATTTTAATTGGGTCTTGCAGAAGAAACGCTATCCTGAATGTATCTCTAAAAACCAACTAATTCTCAGTTTCATTTCTCTTGTCTGTTCCTACAAGCTCATTCCTTAAAAGCATAAACCGAACAGAATCCCATCAGAATAATCTAGTTTGCATAGGAGATGAGACTAGTAACAACAAATGTCTCTCATTAGCTAGGAACACTTTCAAAAGAATAAAAAGGTCACAGTTGTTTGTAAGCAAGACAATGTTATAGACTTCTCCAAAATCATAAAGTAGACAAATAAAGTTCAGAAATAATATTTTTCATTTTGCTATTATCAAAGAACATTTCAGACAGGAATAAAGTTTGGTGCACTTCAAAATAAACTTCAAAACAGCAGGAGCAGAAGAAACATTTCCGTGTTTTGTAATTCTCACAGCAACTGTGTAAATCTGTGATGACATTTAATCCTGAGCAAACGTGGCATGCCCTCACTCATCTGTGCAGTAATTTACTGAACAAAATGCTTCTGAATTAGAAAAGGCTATATCTAGCTTCGTTTTATCTTTTTTATACCTCGGTATTCTTGGTTGTTCCCTTCAAGATTCACCCATTCCTTTGGCCACACAAGGCACTCTTCCAGTGACATTTCTTAAGTCAGATTCTTTATTCAAGCTACATAGAAAGGGCAAGCACAAGACTAGTACTGACGATCAATGAACATGGTGGAGTCTTGCTACCGAAGTCACGGCAAAGACTGATGGCTTCAATACATAACCACTTAGTAGCTTCCTTTTATCTACTTATATCTTCTATCATACATCTGTCATGGATTTTTAATTGGGCAAGTATTTTAGCCATAGTTTAAAGAGGGACCAGAAGCCAACCATTTTGTATGTCCTTATTTTGAAGCGTTCACATTTGATTTTTGTATTCTGTTTCCAGCTTTGACCACCTATAGTATACAACAGCCTTTTAGAAGTCAGAACAAAATGCAGGAGACCTGTAGTCCTGCATAGATGGCCCATTGGTAACTGGGCCATAAAATTTCTGTCTGGCCAGCCACTTGTTCTGTTGCTGTCTTGAGCAATCTGGTAATTAATTGCACAGCTGAGATGAGTGTCTCATCTTCAGCCCTCCTGAACATTACTTGTGTAACTAGAAACCACTTCTGTTTTTTAATAGCGTGTTTTACAACCAAGGACTAACCCTACCACGTGTCAGAGTGATGCTGGCGTGGAGTATAACGCCAAGAAAACATAGTATAGTGCAAGTGCATCAGGAAAGTGAACCTGGCCCTGAAAAGCTGAAACTGCATTTTTGTTGAGGTCTGGCACAGCCTGTTATGTATGAATGTTGCCACCACCACTGCTCAGGACACGATACACTAACTTGAGTATAGTAGTATAAGGCCTTTTAATTCTAGTCAATCACTTTAAAACTTAGGATAAAATAAATTCTTTTAATAAAAAATCCAAACTGCCTGTATTTTGCTTTTGTGCAGAACCTCCATAAGGAAACAGATCAAATGCAATTCTATGTGATACATACATTTGTTATAAAAAGATACTAGGAGTGACAATTCTCACGTGGTCTTGAGAGCAAGCTGCCTAATGAATAGCAAGAGCTCTTTAATGTTAATGAAAAAATCCTGTCTAACTCTTCTTCAGACACCATCTTTCACTATGTGACTATCGCCCTTTCAGTTGCCACAATTCCCTCATCTGAAAGAACAGCTGAGCTTGTCAGCAGTCTAGTTGCAATGTCAGAGATTAGCTGAACTGCTCCTGTTGGCGTTAATGGAGTTACCTACTAAATCCCTACATGTTGGGTTGTCAAGTTTTTCTTAAGCAATAATATGCTTGCAAGCTTCCAGTTACCAAAGGTTTAAAATGAATGGTCTGTTTTTTTTCTCTTTATATTAGAAAAAATGAAGTCTTCCCTTTGATATTTTAAAAATCTCTCTCACATCTATTTCCAATAAACAGAGTTTTCAAGGGGTAAGTGGATATTGTGATGACATCCAAATAGTATAAGAACAGATCATATCTTTCAGTGATTTGATGGAGAATTTCCCGAGTAGAATAACACGCAAAAGTATGAGAAAAGCTTCTCTAGATTTCTCTATCCCACATGCACATATGTATCAACTCTTACTGACATTTTAGGTATTATGTACAAAAGAAGAAAGCAGCAGACTTCAGATGAATTAGCATACTGTCTTCCTGATAAGGAAGGATAAGGAATCTTACATTCTTATTGTGTATCTACAGAAATCCTACTTTTCCTACTAACTTTAAATCTCTACTAGCCATATGCAGCAAGTCCATCTGTTTTTACTAAATTTGACTATGAAATCTTTCTATGCATATCGTAATTACATATTGATCTTGAACATATTCTTGCATATGCAAATATTTAACTGGAGCTCTGTGGGACAATCTCTTTATGGTAATTAGTGGTTTGAAGAGCTCTGAAAATAGTCTCATTATGATAGCAAGGACAACAGGCTTTTCAGAACATCCACAGTTTTTTTTTTCCTGGGTTTCAATAAAGGAGTTATCAATGCAGTAAACAGAAAACAGAATATGAAATTGTGTCTATGGCAACCATACTCTCTCTCTCTACTTTGTATGTCTATGGCTTTTCAATACATTCTAGAATTCACACTCATTTTTCCTGCACATGGGTCAATTAAAATATAACTCTGAACTATGATGTTATTTCAGAATTGCCACCCACTACAAAACTGGATCTGTAAATTCTCATCTAAAAAGGAAAGTCAGTCAGCCTTTTCAGGAAGAAAAAAGAAAAAAAAAAATCTCTACTGAGCTAATTACTTCCTAGAAAGTTTCTGCTATTGTTGCTATCTAGCACCAAACTGTTACTTATAGACAACTAACGCAAGACAAAGACCCAGAGAAAAGAAGAAAGGAACAAAGAATGAAGTTGTTCACTAACCTGCAGCAACTCAAAGGTTGGGGGGGAAAAAGCGCAAGGCTTTGAGGATAAGCCTGCAAAATTAAGAAACCTACAACAAAGTATTTTGGTGTTGTGGGCTGAAAGACTCTGCTGTTGACTTCACTCTTCCCAATTCTACTGTTAAACACTGGGTCATCCAAGTCCTTCTTCTAAGCATTTAAGATGTGAATTTGCCTCAGCAATAGACATCAGACACTATGGGTCCCCTATGCATGTTCTCCTTCCTCCCATGTTCAAGGTTAGCTATACAGACTACAGGACATGAAATCCCATGTGAAATACAGTGGACTTAATCTGTGCTGACAGGGTTGAGGTCATGCAAAACCAAAGCATTTTTAACATACTAGAGTTATGTTCACAGATCAACCATGCAGTGTGGGTGCCTCAGATACCAGTGTTTACTGGACAGAACATATCCATCTAAATGCATTTCATAACATACATATAGATTTCAGCCTCTGTGCTTGGTTTTTTTTTCTTTTTTAAGGAAAGTTAAACAATAGTTCTGTTGGAATTATATTTTTTGAGAAGACAATATGTCATTGTCTATGTTTCCTGCTACTAATATAAATTTAATTTCTAAATTTAATTTGAATAAAGCATGGGGTTTTTTTGTTGGAGGTAGTTTTGTTTGGGTTTTCTTTTCATTAGCCAGAAAAGCGCTATCAGTCCTATCTAAAATAAAAACGATCTGTTCTGGATTCCAGGGATGAAAAGCTGTCTCTAATATCCAGATTTACTACCACTGATAGAGTGAGCTGTTGCATTATGGCAACATACAACAGATATAAGGTAATTTTAAGTATTAAAAATGTTAGTTTCTTTGCAGATCATGCTTCATTCATACTTGTCACAGGAGACTTCTAACACTGGCATTTAGGATTATGAAAATAAGAATTTGACGTAATAAATAAAACATATTTAAAAGGAGCGCTTGCAGGTTACTACAGGAATGAAAGAATGCATTATTTTCATGCAATAATTCAATGGCATAAGGCTGCCAACCTGCCATGGAAACTCTTTTAACTTGTCATAAATGTTTACAATCTATTTTCAGTGAGCTACTCACTTCTCAAACTCATTTTCTCCAAGGAATTTTCTAGAGACCTTACCAGCATTTTTTCCATGAGGTGAGCTCTGCACACACTGCCAGTTGAGCACAGCTGAACCCTAATCTAGATCTACCCTTATAAAAATATTAGAGCCTTTCTGGTGCTTTCAGTTAATGATTGCTTAAAGGAGGGGATAGGGCAGAAATCAATGACTTTACTAGCTTTCAGAGCCTCCCTTTTGTATCTTTTCTATCCCTTTAGAAACATGATGCAACTCTCTTTCACTTCTGTGTTTTAAACTAAATCCTCTCTCTCGGCCCCTAACCATATAGAGAATTAAATCTTTACTATTATAAAGTCTCCTCAGACTTCTCAATGCTTAATAAAAAATAATGACAGTGAAAACTATTTTAATACTCACACTCCAATCCCCTGCCTACCTCTTTCCTCTCCTGGGTACTGTTTTAAAACGTGTTCCTTATCCTAGGCTTCCTTTTACATTCTTTAATGAGCAGCAGACTAGTCTCTTAACTGTCCTCCACATAAATGGATTAAGTTTCACATGAAGAGAGAGCCCCAGGTATGTGTTAGAAAAGCTGTAAGCAGTTGCGTGAGATGGGATGAGAGTGGAAACGTAATTCACCTGCTCCTGACAGCAAAAGCACCAACTCTCTGCAGCATTTATGTTGACTCCCAATGAAAAGACCCTTTTAACTTGTCACATCTTTTATTCAGCAACTCATTTTCTGCTAAGTATTAAAAGTCAGTAGGGTGTGAGGATTTGTTCCAAGGCTTGCTGAGATATTACTTACACAAAGGAGATGCAGATCATTTCTGCTGAGTAAAGCCATTGGGGATGTTTGAAATTCAAATGCATCTTACCCCCACCCAGCACACAAAGACCATCGTGTTTCTTTTCCTTTCTCTTTGTTACTCCCCCCTCATCCTACTTTGCTATATATTTTCTGCAACTTTTATTCTTTCTACTGTAACTTTTAAAAATAATAACTGTTAAAAACATTTGAGATCATTTATCTAAATTATTGCTCCTATCTCCAAGAAAAAGACGTTTCATTGTAACTGGTATAAGTTTACATTACTATTCAACATAATATTTTCAAGCGAAAATGATCAAGGCTGAAGTATGTTTTCAAGATGAACCACTATCATTTTGGGTGGTTCACTATTAGATCAGGCCTCTCAAATATATGTCATATACATATATATATATATATATATAATGTCTCATATTTCTATTCTTGGAGCCCTCAAAGACAGCACTCTCAGCAGCTATGTAGGTAATGACCTCGTGCAATTATTAGCACAGTACAATCAGAACTTTTTCTCAAGTATATTTATGGCATCTCTTTCTCAAAAACTAAGAAATTACAAGTTTACACAGTTATGGATAGAACTGCATTACAGGAGAAAAAAAGGTAATCTTCTCTCTTATGAATATTCACACTAATGAACAAATCCTCTGTAACAGATTAAACCAACTCTCACTGACTCACTGTTTTGCAAACTCCTCTGGAAAGTTCCCACCCCTTCCTCTTCTACAGCATCAGCTCTGTTTAAGGTGAACAAAATCCAACATCTTTTGTGGTTCTGAAAAAGAACCATGTTCAAAGTAGCAAGATTGAAATATCATATTTAATAATTGTAGTATTACAAAATATACCTGCTTAGACATCAACAAAACTTTCAGATGTAATCAGATGTAATCATGTGTCTTTCCAAAGCAAGATACTTTGTATAACCAAAAAAAAAGAGCAATTTGCAGGCATAATGGTACAAATGCAGACTGATACGAATATTTCACTACAGTACATAGCAAGTAAGCAAATTAAATATGACTTTTATCAATTTATTCAATTTATCAATGTTTTAGTCATTAGTCCTAATTTCCTGTCAAGCACAATAATAATGTCAATGTTAACATTCAGATTAGAACCAATTATCGTGGTCCTTTATGGGCTACTGGAAAATGTATACTAAGTAAAATGATTAAAATACATGTGAGTCTTTCAGCTCTCTATTGAACTGAATAGAGAACAATCTACACATGGAAGACATATAAGCTAACATTCCCTTACCTGTAAAGCAAACCTTCAAAAGATTTCTTATAATACAGATGTTAACTGAGTTACACCATGTTTGTATTTCAGTCTGTTTGTATAATACACTGCTAGAACACCCAGCTCCTTGAAGACATTACATGTCTAACTCTTATACTTTGGTATTTAAAACATAGCCAATTGGGTTAGTCAAGCAACTACTAGATAAAATACAGAAACGGACCCTGGAACAGAGTAGAACTGAATTCTGTCATACAAATATATATTCTCATTACTTTTGTACCCTGTTTTTCACCTCAGGAATATATTACATTTCTTTTACCAGTGAGAGAGTAGCCTTTAAAACTGTGGCTTGGGCATTCTCCAAGGAGGTAGAACATGTGAATATGTATGCCCCTAGCTGATTTAAAACTGAACCTAAATCTTTCACTTTCTGGGAATTTCTTCTAACTGGTACCTCAGCAGATCCAACACCGGTTTTACTGGTATACCGCACCAGGGCAGAGCACAAGGCAGTAAGCACCACCATGATTTGCTGGTTCCTTGCAAGATCTGCTGCTCTTGGGAGCCGATAGCTGTAAGGATATGAAAGGGAACTAAAGACGTAATTACATCATTATTTTAATATTCCTGGTGCCTCCTTGCAGCACTAGAAGTGCGACAAAGACACAGCAGAAACAGGAGAGCAGCAGTGTGTGATGAGGGAAAGCAAAGAGGCACCATGAAAAGACTAGGATGATTGAAAAGGCAGTTAGGCACTGGGTACAGAGCGATTAAAAAAGACAAAAAAAAGAGAGGAAAAAGAAACAGAGTGATCAGAGAAAAAGAATCTTTAAGTAGTAGTTCCACCAGCGCAAAACAGATTGGCAACTGCTGAACTTGGCAATCACATAAGAGCCGGCTGGAACCACCACCATCTGCCCCTGTATTCTGAAAGCAAAGCACAGCATAGTCTTCCATGGGCTATGGGATAACATAAAATATGCCCCAGCCCTGCAGTAATCCCTAGCTGTCCAAAAGTCCTAATCCAAATTTACACAGCCACATGGAATAACGCATTATTTTACAGAAACCCTAGCTTCTGTTTGGAAGGAGTACAACCGCACCAGTGTGGGAACAGCCACCAAGCTGGGAAGTGTATGAGTTACACAGCTCAGCTGACCTGCAACAGTGCTTTCAGTACTGGAAGTCACCTACAACTTCAAGCTCTGGTTACTTGTGCTGCCTTAAGTCTCTCGCCACAGGTTGTTCAGGCAGGGAAGGTAATTCTTCTGTGGTACATGGTAGGCGCCCAAGTTCTGCAGAGCAACAGGATTTCGCGTGTGTATCTTTTGATTGTTTCTTCTCAACTACTCCTGTGGCTCTCCACTCATACTGGCTACTGCAAATTTCTTTCCTGAGCATCCATGCAGAGTGGGAAAATATGCTAGGAACTTCATGCAGGAAGCCAAGCTCCCGAAGCATTTGTGAATCTGGGCCTTTGGGTCAGGAAATTACATGGAAACCGTCATGTGCCATAGGCCTATCTGAAATATAGATTTTAATGGAAAAAACAAAGAGTATGATTCATTCCTTGTGCATGCTGACGACAGAATGTCAGTGTTCCTTAATGTATTATATTAGAAAGAATTTCAGTCTGAAGCACACACATTAACAGATAGATGAGCTTAAAAACAACCTTGAAAAATAATCACAAGTTTTATTTTTCTTGTGTTGTCTGATCACTAAAAAGCATCTTTAAAAATTTATCTTATATTGCTGAGATGAAGAAAACATGCTTTCAGTGATATTTGATTGCTCCTTGGTAGATAATTATTTGTTCAAACAAAATAAACCAAATATACTTTTCAATCCTTTGCTGCCATCTCTTGGCAAACAGAAGACAGTGAAAAGAAGCAATTTGTTGATACAAAATAAAAATAAAAGCTAAAATTAGATGCTTGGTTATATTACATGAAATGCATAATTATGTGTGATTACAGATGGATAATGGGGTCGACTGTATTCTTCCTCTTGCTACAACCTTAGACTACAAAAAGGGTGAGATACATGCTGAAAGTTAACACTCCCCAAATTCCCAAATCTTATAACGCTTAAAGAGATTTTCTCAAAACAGAAGAAAAAAAAATAGATAAAGGGAAGGGTCAAGTTTTCAAGAGACTGAAGATACAGACAGCAATTTTTTCTTTTCTCTGCTAAAGCTTCATGGCAAGCCTGTATTTATTCCAATGGGAGTTAGTTACTGTACATACCTGCTTTTCAAGGCATCTATGTTTTTGTAAGCCTAGACAATAGACTTTAAAGCACAAAGCCTAGCTAAACTCTAGCTAGGTAGCCTAGCAGGTTCATGAATTCTGAATCTGATCTAAATGAACAAGCACCTAAACCTTTACAGCAAGTCAAGTCACACAGTTACAAACTCTACATAGAAGCGAGACTGTAAGATAGCTCTAAAGAGGATTCAGGTGCTGGAGAAAAGAATAATGTCAGTGCAGCAGATGTGACTTGTACTAACAGTGGACAGATCCATGGCATAAGCCGTGCAGCTCTCATTAGCTCCGCGACCTCAAGCGTATGCAGTAACTATCAATGATGTAAAGACAGTCAGAAAAAATGAAGCAGGAATAGGTTCCGATCCTATATCAGGCTAGGATATAAACATCTGTGTTTGATGGATAAGCTCTAGATTGAGCTCAGAGAAGCAAAACGAAACAGTTAATGTTGATGCTTAACCTCTGAAAATGGTCCTACTCTTTGGTGCTACTTTTTAGGTTTCTGACTAATCAAAAAGAATGACCATTTTAAGTTAATCAAATTACCCCAATCACAAATCTTAAAAGTATTAGGAATCAAGGCAGGTGTCTTCCAAGTGCTAGCATTTCAGAATTAGACATTTTCTAAGGCACAGTTTGATGGATACATTAAGTATAAATTGAAAGAGACAAAGGATTGGGTCAATCAGTTCAATTAGAATAATCTGCTTAGTAAGTTTTTACAGTAACCTCAAGTGAGAGTTGTACTGAGATCAAGTTTTTGCACAGGCAGCAAGTCCTTTTGTCCTCTAAAATACCATCTGTTAGATTCAGAATAAAGCAAACCCAAGACCTCCACTGTCAGCAAAAAACTATATATTTTGGTTTAGTTTTTATTAACTTCAAAAGAACAAATTCCTCTGAGACCACAAAAAATAGGAAGAGGATCTCCAGGTAGAAAACGCAGATGGTATTAGTGCTGAAGTCCATAAATATACAGCACATCCAAGTTGGCATGAATTTCAGTACCACCATCACACCCACCTCAACAAAAAACCCCCAACCCTGTCACCAATATTCCAATCTTGCAAAACAGGAAAAGTCTCCAGACAACATACTCATTTGAACTTCATTTGGCTAACCACCATTAATTGGTACAGCCCACTTTAGCCAAAGTCAGCTAATAATGCATCACAACAGTATCTTTATATTTAACCTAAATGTAAGAAAAATATTCCAGAACAGTAAGAATTCTGTCACAGGCATGTTTTTCTTTATGAGAAATTTACTGTCAAAGGAACACCTGAAATAATCTGTTATGGTTGCAAGGTGTCCTCCCACATGCAAAAATTCAACTAGATGTTCATATCATATATATTAAAAGCTTACGGACAAAATAATACCTTCATTTTTAATTAATATTTTAAAATAAAGATGGAAAGTGATAAAATTTGTTATCAGTCTTTCAGGTAGAAAATTTTATTTTTCAGAAGGTAGAAACTGAAGCCAGTTATGATAGTGCCATGAAGCTATTTGCAGGCCAAGTTACCAATTAAAACCAAAATGCCTTCTGACTTCCACAAACCGTATTTCCCAGATTATTTCCTAATGAGTTACACAAAATAGGACTAACCACAAATACTTCCGAAGAGTAACAAATGATAAATTGCCATGATTCTATTTCAAAATCCAAGTTCTCCTTTTTTTAAAATACACGTCTAAGAAACATAACGTTTAGGCTGGTTTTATACTAACTTTAGTTGTATTTCATTCTCTTGTTTTTATTTTCCGCTAGAATACTTAGAAAACAGGGAATTTACTATTCTTTTAATTGACACCAGATGGCACTGCAAAAGATGAACCATAATAAATACTGAGGCCTCAATACCTTCCGCTTTGAAACCAAGTTTCAAGCCATGCATACAACTGCATTTTGAAAGTATGGAATGCAGCATATTCAGATTTAATATGTACACAGCAGCTGCAAACAAACTTGACAAAGCAAGGTGGTGAATTAAAATCAAAGCTACATCTATGGAAAACCCCAAGTGCAAAAAAGACATCTTTATATTTTGAAGATGCCCATATCTAATCTGATTGTTAACTTTTATTCCAGAAAAGTTAGCTTCTATTTATTTTTACGTTTAACATATTTATAATTAGCTACTGTGTCCTGGCAATGTTGCCCAGAAATACTTGCAGATTTTTTTTAGAAGTGTGCAAGAAAACCGAATCATTGCTTACAGTGTAGATCTGAGCTATGAACACCTGTCAGAAGTGACACCTTCTGTTTTAGATTTGCTCTCGAAGACTACTTCCACTTCTACTTTTCATTTTATTGCCTAAATGAAACTTTCAGTAATCCATCTGGATATCAGAAGAACATTTAAAAGAAAGAGAGCTGGATTATCATATTTGCTCATACACCATAATTTGCCAAGTCTATGTAGACTGTTAATACAGAAACAGAAAGAAATTAAAAAAGGAGACAATGAACTTAGACTCACTTTGAAGAACAGCAAAGGTATTGATATCTGTATACTACTCGCACATAGCCTTACCTCCACTAACATACTATAAGCATAAACCCTTACCTAAAATGATTATTGCCATTATCACCACTATTGTCATCAGAGGAAGGATCTATCAAAGGCCAAAATAGCCGGGGAACTTAACTAAGCATTAGCAAATAAAAATGTAGAACATAAACTAACAGTGCTTGAGTTTGACAGAACCTGGAGAAAGCTGCTTTGCTTTATAGGTGTTAAAAGGCAGTCTTTGGACACAGGGTAGCAACAATAAATGTGCTTATAGGATATACAGGGGTAAGGTCATGTGGCCTCTTTAAGAATTTGACTGAAGAATTTTTGTCATAATTTCTTGTCTTAAAATTGTAAACTACAGGAAACACACAAAAATACTTTGTGGTGTTGAAATACAGTAGCATTTTTCTGATTGTATTCTTCATTTTCTTCTAACGCTTTGCGATGCATTGCAAAGTCTGGCTGTTGCAGCAGGTCCAAATGATGATGTGAGCTAAATGACACAGCTGACTAATACTCCGTGCAACTCCTGCAAGTTGCTTAAGATGGTAATTTTATTTATTTCTTCAAGACTACTCAAAGGTATAATCATTATGCCTCATATTGGCACAAGTAAGCCTTTACTAATGTTTTCATTAAATGTAGATGTATAATCTGTCACTGGACTTTTGTTTTCTTTTCTGCATAGGGCCAAACCCAAGTTTAATCCTCAATACATTTAGTAATCTGCTTTAAAGACAGGAATGCATTACTGTCCACAATGAATGCCCAGTTTGTACAAAGAAACTAAAGGAAAACTGCTACTAATGACTATATGTCAGTAATAATTTAGAAGTATGCATCTTAACAGCCCCTTCACTTCTCATGAATTCAGTAACTGCTCTCTCAAGGCACCTTTTTAATATTACAATACTCACCAGAAAACTAATTCTGTTACTGTGAAACAGACACCTCACATTTTTTATTCAACCATTCTACTACACAGACAACATAATTGCAAGAAAACCAGGACTGACTACACGAGATGCATTCAGTTGCAGGTTTAAAAAGTAAATTTACCCATTAGGAGGTATTATCCTCTCTAAAACTGTAGAGCTATACTATCATACAAATAATCAGAATTAGTGGCATGGGGATAAATCAGAAATTTTTTTGCTTCCATGTCTTAAGGATCACTATAGACATGATTGACCATTTCAGAAATGAAAGAAGTATTCCTTCCTCGATATAAGCAGGTTTAAGAGGCTAGGATTGTCCATGAAATATATTTATGACACTCATTCTTGTGATTGCCTAAAGTATGTTTTAAACATTAGCCAAAGATGATTAACAGATTTTATAAGCTATATGCAAATCAGTTTGCCATGAACTGGATGAATGAAAACAGTTCGTAAATAGAAATATTTTGTTCCAGATGGGGGTAAGCAGGATGGAATGAAACCCCTTATAATGATGGGGGGAAAAAAAGAAGGGGGGGGGGGGGGACCAACCAAAAAAAGGACCGAGGCATAAAAAAAAAAAAAAAAGTTATTCTACCTAGCCTTGAAACATTTAATTATAATTAGGACCAGCTAACACAATGACCAGAGAAAAAAGATGACAATAAAATGTGCCACTGGCCTAATGATGAAGTGTGTGAGAAAAACCATTAAACTTTATCTCAATTAGGCCCATTAATATCACACCAGTCTACTATGCCCTACAGCCTACTGGAAAATAAAAAATTAAAGAATCACAGTGACAGCTTCAAAGCTCTGTGATCATACAAAAATGCTAGGGAAGAAAGAATAGATAGATGAGTTTAACTAGCTTTAAAAGAAAACAGAGACAATGAAGGAAATAAAACAGTAATCCTATATATTGACTATTTCCCAACTGTAAGAAATTCTAGGCCAGATTCTTGCCTCCTATAAACCAATTTTTCTTTTCTTAATGAAAGTTTAAGACAGATTTTGATAGTCAGACACATGTCCTTGAAGCAACTGAAGTAGAAAAAATGTGTGGCAGCATTACAGAATTATTTACACTTCTCATTTAAATGGAAAAATGAGAAAAAAAATTCTTTCTATTCTACCTGATACCAACATACTACCAAGTACCTCAAATACGAGGCCATTGACATCCACGGAACCTTCTCATACTGCCATCTTCACAACTACCAAAGAATTTGATTCATGCTGTATGGCAGTGTGCTCCCCGCCTGCTCCCCCACCCCAACCTGACCTGTATTTCCCATAAACCTGCTCAAGTGATAACCACCAGTGGTGCTCTGGTCGTGATGGCTGCATCTGGTTGTGATGGCTGCATCCAGCTCAAAGTGGATTCGGGGAAGACAGATAACAATACAATAGCCAAGGGCTAATTTGAGCAATGTGCCCACCTAACCACAGTACTGGTCAATGTCTGACTCAAGCCAAATTTGGAAGAAGTTAACATCTGTAGTCAGTATGCAAATATGACTATGAGTCAATTATTTTACCCCGTTCACTAGTGGACAGCCCAGGGCCTGTCAAACTCTCCTGCATGGCAGCGGGCTGCACGCCAGGATCCCCCCTTGAGTAGGGACGTCTCTCAAGGTTACTCCTCAAGGTTAAGATATTCCTTGCCGCAACAGATTCTCGGTAAGTGATTAACAGCACGCCAAACTTTGAAATCGTAGCTGAGCGATATAAAGGATTCATCGTGCATATGTAATCCTTTAGTCATAAACCGCTGAGCGAGTCTGGGTCTAAGTCTGGATCCAGCCGCACCTAAACTCCCCTCTGAGAAGGAGTTCAGAATGCAAGGGGGTCCTTTCTGAACCTCATGATTCAATGGGAGGGTCTCCCTGACAGCTTTGTCTGACCTTGTCCTCTATGCAGTAAATATCAAGTGAACCTTGTCTTGTTAAACCACTGTCACATTTACTATCAAACTTTGTTAAATCACTGTTTCATACCAATAAACATATTGCTACTTCTCTCTTACAAGTGAAGTGCATCACTCCATCCATGACACGCTGCATGATTTTAGGTTATGGTTTTATTGAGGTAACCTAATTTTCCCATCAGAAATTCTGTGAAAGATAGCAAGCTATACTTTTTGGTATATAAAAGTACCTACCCTTATGGTATAGAGTAATTTAAACATAGTCCATTATACAATTCTCTCTATCTTTGTGTAGCCCACATAAGCAATGAAAACAAGCACAAGGGACATCTAGTCACAACATAGAATATTGAAAATGTCAAATAAAAGAGATATTATATTTCTGATAGATAATGAGTTATGCTAAGTAGAGCAGAATAAATGACAAACATTAATCCCTTCTTTTAACCTGATGGGAAAATATCGTATTTTTTTACCAAACTCAACTCCACTGAACTTAAAAGCTTCCATGAATTTATAGGCTTCAACAATCTCATGGAGCATTTAGGCAGAATTTGCTTTACATAGTGCCTTTGTAATACTTCAAAAAATACATGATAATCAGAAATGCATCCCAAATATTGTCCTTCTATCAACTCTTTCAGTATTCATTCTTTATCACATATTCATGGGATTGAAAGTCGAGTTATAATCATGAAAGAATAACTGCATTTTTTAAGTAACAGCATTTCCTTCTACCCCTTGGCCAAAGTAGGGTAATCCTAAAAAAAAAAAAAAAAAAATTCAAGAAAATCTCCATTGTCTGGCAGGTTAGAAGTTTGTGGGATATTCGAGATAATATGCATATACTTTATTAATACATTAGAAAAAGTGATGAACAAAGGAAATTTAATTATTCTGCTACCACTAGAGAATAATCTGTACATAAAAGTAAAGCATTTCAGTTGAACAACTTTGTTTCATGTTTTGTTTCTTCCATTCGTTAAAAGCACTGGTCAGTATGAGCTACAACAGGGGACATCAGATGGCTTACTTAGAGAAATGTATCCATTTACTGCAGCTCCGCCTCTTCATAACATTTCTCCCATTATGGATGATAACCATAATCCTTCCTCTTTGCTGCTTGGAGAAAAAACTTACCTACTTCATTTGGTCCAGCACAACAGGTAAAGCCCGAGCAGTGCAAAAGAAAGTGCAAAAGAGTTCAACTAACCTGAGTTCCCTAAAAAAGACAAAAGAAGTATGTACACACTGTGACAAACAAAAGTTCTTTTGAATCAGAAAAAGGGTTCATTGTTTCGAAGAATCAATTCCACAGCGAACAAGATTCTTGTTTGAATGTGCAGTGTTTACATAACATAAAACACGTCACACTGTTATCACACATTTAACTATGGGTATTCAACTGATTCACGCCTTATAAGAAAATAATATTAAATAAAATAAAAGCATTTCTGGTGCTTACTTGAAAGCAACTGTTGTGAATTCTTGTAAAAAGAACATGCCAGCTGTAAATCTATTTGGAGACCTCATCACTGTTGGTAAATTATCATGCAAGGTGTGTGTGGCAGATGGTAATCAGAAGGCCTTGTAACAAGTCAACTAACCAGTCTGCTAGCTTCTTAAATTTCCAAACAATACAGGTGGCAAAAGCTCCCCATTTCTGAAATCTGCTCTGGCAGCCTTTTCCCCTGTCAGCAAGCTACTTGTGAATGCTTCTCACCCGGTAATGTACTTGTGAAACAAATCTGTTGAACTGGAAAAACAGACTGGTTTATTAGTGAAGGAATGGTAAAGGTTGAAGTTCACATACAGTGAAAAAAGTTGGAACCACACACTGGGCTTAAAACACTTATTTTCAGAAGCACAGATAGAAATAAGTTAATTTTTGACATGCCATGCTATGAAATGCAGCTGATGAACAGTGGAACTATAAAAAGTGCAGTCCTATTAACTCCCAGATCATTTTGCTTTTGGAACACTGGAGTTAAGAAATACAGAACCAAATTAGAACAACTAAAGTGGCATTTAGCCCACTCCCAACAAATTTCAAAGCTTGCTAGAAAATGAGAATTGATCTCCTTGATTTGATTTCCTTAATTTGCTCTAGCAGAACAGGTAAAAAGTCCAGGAGCTGAAATTATATATAATGACATAGTAAGGTATGATGGTGCAAAAAAGGCTTCAGTTAATCCCAGTTGTGTGATAAATAGAAGTAGTGACATGGTGCTACAGAGCAAATGCTCCTTTTAGACAAAGACACTTATTGCTTGAAAATTAGTTCCGTGGTGACAGCAAATGATGACTCTGAACAGCAAATACACACTTCTGATTCCTGAAGCACAAAACAGTTAATGAGAAATGGAGCAATGTGACTAACACATACCTCACCTCCCTGTTTCTTTACAGAAGCTTGCAAAATGCCAAATATTTGTCTGGAAACTCTTCTTCCTTATTACTTTACATAAATCCCAGCCAAAGTATTTTCTGCACCAGTTCAGCAGCAGTGGTGATGACAAAAAGTCATTTGGTAGAACTGGTAACAACCAAAAGGAGTGAAGATGTTCTGCAGAGGAAGATGTTCTGCAATCTGCACAGGACCTACTGGCATTATTAGCAGACTATGGCTCTTTCTCTGTAAAGAAAAAACTAATCTTTCAGAGAAAAGATTATGCATCTATCTCTTCATGAATCTCTTTTCGCTTGTTTAATGTTTTTATAAACAGTGGCAATGTTTTCTTATGCTAAAATACATGTAATTTATGTACATAATGCATAAACGTAAATGTTTACGTATCCACACAGTTCTAGGCTTCTATTAAAAATGAAAAGCAACAATTGCACAGGGGTAAAAAACATTTTGAGAAGTAGAACATGTCTGATGATTCTTGCAGAAGTTTGACAAAAGGACTGTCCTGAAATCAGTGGTATTGCCACATAACCAAACAATTACAAACAGGCTACAGTGACTCCATGTCCTGGGTTTGGCTGGGATAGAGTTAATTTTCTCAAGAAGCCAGGAGGGGACACAGCCAGGACAGCTGACCTGAAGCCATATTTGATACCATACGATGTCATGCTCAGTATATAAACCGGGGGAACAGGGCGGGGGGGTGGTGGAGCAGACAGGGATCACAGCTCAGGAACTGGCTGAGCATTGGGTTCCAGGTGGTGAACAACTGCATTGTCCATCACTCACTTTACATATACTTTTATTAGCATTATTATTGTTCTTCTCTTTGTGTTGTCCTATTAAACTGTCCTTGTCTCAACCCACAGGTTTTTACCTTTTTCTTCCAATTCTCCTCACCATCCAACTCGGGGGAGAGGAGCGAGCGAGTGGCCACACGGTACTTAGTTGCTGGCTGAGCCTAAACCATGACAGTCCTTTTTGACACCCAACGTGGGGCTCAAAGGATTGAGATAATGACAGATCTGACCAGAGTGTGTTAAATCAAATTTGTCATACATATTTCTTATATTAGTTAAATAGTTGCTGGTCACAACGTTGGTCCATTTTTTCACATGGTGGTGTTATGTAAATTCTTACGCACACTATGTATTCCCTGCGGTGATGTTTGTCACCTTTGGGAGAGGGATCAGGACTATCATTTTGCTGTACTGGGTAATGTCAACTTATGATATGATTACATCACTGGTCACGAGATTAAGCTGATATTTGTATGCTTCATTTTTGTTATGCCTGTACCTCATGCGTCTTCTCTTGGAATTTGTTACTAATCGCACCCAATCTATGGGGAAGATGGGGGAGATGCTGAATCCCACTCTGTCACCCCCCTTTTTCCTTCAGGCTAATTACAACAGCTTTTGAGATTTTTTAATATCCTTGGGGATGTTCAAGCCAGCATGTTCTTATTGCTATGTCTCCTGAATGTGTCTCAAGTCTTGTTTAGGATTACACAAAAATTTTTAATAATACCACCCAGAGATCTGCGCCAAGGCTGGATAGTCATGGGTGGCACGGCATGTGGGAGAATATGGGCAGGTATCTCACCTCCAATGGTTTAGAACTCCACTCCCGAACAACCACAGGACCCTGATGAAGTGATAGAATATTTGAAAGGAAAATGCTGTGGCTATTCCAAAGAAGCAGAACTTACCGCACTGTGCTGGGCCCTGGCCAGTATCCATCTACCAAAGAGTGCTTGGTACTATGCAGCACTCGCAGGGGGAAGGGAGGGAAAACAGACCGACAGGCACTGCGGCTACTCCAACCCTCATGACAAGCACTGCAGTTACCCCAACCCGGCGACAAGCACTGTGGCTACTCAAGCCCCAGTGACAGGCACTGCAGCTGAACCAGAGAACCAACCCATGCCAGTACCAGTCACCCCTATACAGAACAAGAAATACACAAAAAATCAGTTCACTTAGCAAAGGATGAAGGTGAACCAGGGTCATCATGAGAACAGGAGGAAGAGCCAGAACCAGAGAGAATCACCTGATCCCTATCCCTGAGAGAGCTGCGAGATATGCGAAGTGTAGCGGTCATGGAACTCGAACTGGCTTCAGCAACTGGTGCCCAGCAACTTCCTCGAGATCAACATGTTCAACCCGCAGGCTGCACACCGTGCCAAATACACCAGCCACGAGCTCCGGATGCAGCATACAACAGTCCAACACCACACACCATCTCTCCTGCCCTGAAAGACTGTTACAACAGATGGAGGCCCAAAGACATGGATTAAGTTAACTCAACATACATGTTAGAGGGGTGGCCCATAGACTAAGAGAATGATATTTGTGTATATACATATCTATATAGATATCTCAAAGACAGGAAAAGTGGTGGTGATTAATTGGAAGTGTATCAGAAAGTGTGGGATCTGGGCATGGCATAGACGGTATAGAATAAGGGGCGGATAATATCCTGGGTTTGGCTGGGATAGAGTTAATTTTCACAAGAAGCTGGGAGGGGACACAGCCCGAATAGCTGACCCGAACTAGCCAAGGGGATATTTGATACCATATGATGTCATGCTCAGTATATAAACTGGGGGAGCTCGTCCAGGGCAGTGGGGCGGGTGAGGGTGGGGGTGGAAGGAGCACGGCTTGGAAACGGGCTGAACAATTGCATTGTGCATCACTCGCTTTACATATTCTTTTATTAGTATTATTGTTGTTATTATTATTATTCTCCTTGTGTTTTTCTATTAAACTGTCCTTGTCTCAACCCACAGGTTTTTACCTTTTTCTTCTGATTCTCCTCCCCATCCCACCGGGGGGAGAGAAGTGAACGACTGGCTGCGTGGTGCTTAGTTGCCAGCTGAGCCTAAACCATGACACTACACCAGACACGGTAAGAACCAGTTTTCAACTTGCAAACACCAGCGCTCTGCATCTGACCTTGCCTTCCTTTGATAGGTCTGGAGCAAGCTGTAAATGGAGACTTACTGCTCTTGCAAATTCATGGCACTTTCACTTTAGTACGTCACACAGAAATCTAGGAGCTGTCATTTAGGCCCTGTTACTTGGATATATATGCTTATATCCTTCTCCCTTTTAGCTAAGAGATTGGAATCTCCTTTTACTCAGTTAATACTTTCTTCAGGGTGGCATGCCTGTCTGAAAGCAAAGAGGTGATTCCTTTGGAGTTATCAGAAGGTAGATAAAGGATCACGAGAAGAGATGGCATCGACAAGCTCAGGACTAAGAAGGACAGATACCAATTAGATATGTTTTTTTAAGTCACAGTTTGTACTGTGCTAGAGAGAAGATTGTGAGTCTAGTTATTTTATTTTAAAATATGCAAGGAGTAGAAAGTAAATAGAGGGGGCAGGCAGACATTGATTGCCAGATAGCACTTTGCTGGATTTTGAGATTACCAGGATGTGCCTGTAGTGTCTAATGGGAGACTGCAAGCAGAAAGAAGGCAGGAGAATGACAATCTACAAACAATAGGATTAAAGTGCTCTGTGCAGTTAGGACTATAAAATATTTGAATAATCCTTCCAAAGTTGTAATGGAGAAAGAAGTAATTAGATTTCTTACAGAATCAGAGTGTCTGGAAATACTATCACTTTCAAAAATGCTATTAAACTTAATGAACACACAGGTTTCTGGGGGAGAGGGTTATGTATTTCTTTTTAATTATCTCAAAATACAATTCTCCTGAAAAAAAAAAACCAAAACAAAACCATAGAATGTTGATTTTATTTTGTTGTCGACTGCAAGTATAAGGCTAAACTTTCTATACTCACTGCTGAAATCAGTCATTTACTCTAGATGAATGTGCCAGACTTAACATCCACTGAGAAACAGTCCCTGTTCCAAGGAGAATGGATCAAAAGCGGGAGAGAGGAAGCTCAATAGGTCAGTTACAAGTGAGGAACAGAAACAGAGGCTTAACCCTACCTGACTTCTTAGGGTACAGCCCAATGAAATAATATAAAAATAAGAATAGGTTGCACTGGAATGAAATTTTTTGCTCATTATTAACAAAATTTCAGCTCTTCCCTTGTGAGCTAATTCAATTCATTTACCCAGGAAAACTAACACGGAAAAAAAAAAATGGCTATGTTTCTCCTGAATTGGTTTTGTGAAGGGTTTGACAAACACCAGAGTCAGTGCAAGGGTGAGACAGAAATGCACAGCCAGCAGCACACACAGACGAAGAGTAACAGAGGGAAAGGCAGATAGGGACATTTATAACTGAGTCTTTTCATAGTGGGGAGTTGTTAGATCAACTAAATCATCTTTAACCTCAGTGAAGAGCACATTTTACTATATGCAGGATGAAGAATTAAGAGCTGTTCAGGAATTTCTAAGCCATATCTTTTCCCCCAAAATTTCTTTTTAGTATGTCCAAAGACAGGTAATAGCCCAGTTTATCATTGTGTTCCTCCTGAAACAAACCTCAACACATTACTGCCTGCCTAGTTGCTATGCTTAACTAAGTACTACACTAAAAATACCAGGTTTTGTGGGTTTTTCCACTTTTTACATTTTTTGTGAATACTAATAATTATGTGCCAGGAAATGTTGCTTTTCTACACGCTATTTTTACATATACATAGGCTGCTGTTATCATACACAGCTCCTACCAATACACATTCCCATGTACTGGGCAAAGTAGGAAGAGCAAGCAGGCTGCCCCATCATTCAGAGAGAATTAAGCCATTGAACGTGGCTCCACAGTGCCCTGAGACTTCATGGGCTTGGTTGTGTAGTCACTTGCTAAAGAGAACTTGTAATTGAGACGGACAACAAAGAAGATGATGGGGGAAAAAAGACAAAATGGAGGGAACAATAGAGTGGTCTGCAAACATCACGTTAACTAACATGTCAAACAAAGTTAGACATGCTCGGGAGTTAGTTCAGTCTGTTCAGACCTTTGAGTATCTCCAAGGACGGAGATTAAACCAACCTCTCTCTGCAACCTGTACATGAGCAGATATGTCTACTGATTTATTTATCGATTATTAGTATTGCTGGTCTTAGCATCGGGATGCTAAGTAAATAGAAACCACATCCTGTTCAGGAAGTCCCTAAAGTCACAAATGCCTGACATTGGGAAGAGTACCTGGAAGTAGTATGAAATATGCTTACCTTGCTCTTACATGCTTCCATAGGCATCTATTGTTGAGCACTGCTGTAGAAAAGATACTAAATGCACAGACCTTTCATCTAACCCACCACAGATACTCTTCAAGTTTTTAGCTTACATGCAAACAGTGCTATACATTTGAGTTTTGTGTTCTGGAATTCTGTGGTTGCTGAAATTTTAAGTAATAATCCAGGTCTTTAATTTTGTTGTTTAGATGTTGTTCTGCTAATAAATTCCTTCTAAATGTAAAAATTTCTTGGAAAAAACCAAATGTTACTATGTAACAGCTGGGACTGCTGTTTTTAGTCAGAACTGTAAAATGTGATCAAGATCAGAATTTTGCTTTTACCGTGCACTAAAGAGAGATTTCAGGTATATGCAAAATAAAGTGTTTGAGTCCTGACTAACATATGCTTATGTGAACCACACCTGAAAAAGCGACTAAATATAGAAGACTACATTTAATTAAGAGCACAGCAGGAACTTTTGAAACAGTTCAGTGATGTTTCTACGATTTTTTTTTGGAAAAGAATGATAGTGATAAGAAGCACTAGAAAAAAATTATGCCCCAATCCTGCTCATTTCCTAGAATACAGAATTAGATTTATCTATACTATTAAATAAATTTATTTATCTAGAGTTGCATTTATAACTATTCTCTATTCAGCACTGCAGAATGTCTTTCAACATTTTCTCCTTATCCAATATATTCAAAATACAAATTACTTCCTAATGAATACAGAAGTTTTTTTAAATAGTATGCATTTGATGGCAGACCAAATTAGCCAATAAATCCATTTCAATTTTTATATTCAAAGAGGGAAAGGATGTTATTCTGTTCCTGCCATAAAAGGCACATTGTTTTTTTTATAAAAAAATGCATGCAAAGTTAATTCAGACATAATATACTTGTATGTTGTCGGATATATATACCAAACTGAAACAAGTAACGCCTTTTGATAAAATTAAATGCTTTCACTCAGAGCTTTACAAATACTAATGCCTATAAATGTTCTAAAAATAATATAATTATTTTTAAAGAAAAAAAAGTATGTGACTGTATAGAGAGAGGAGAAATAACTAAAGTGCCATTTCTCCTTGGTTCCAGAAACCTGCTTCCCAATGAAAGAAAAATCAGTCACATGAAGTAACTGAATATCTTTCTTACACGTATGCAAGAAACAGATTAATTTAAAAGAAAGAAGGTCGTTTTTCAAGAAGCACGTCCATTGCTTCTCAATGTACGATGTATACCAAGAAGCGCAGGCTTTAATCAGTTTACTTCTAAACCAGGTGGCACACATGCCACACCATCCCTTCTGTTCTCCAATTCCCCAGTCTTGTGGTGGGGATCTAACAGGCAGACTCTTTATTTTCTGACTTGCTCAAGAAGTTTTGCCATGATAAAAACACCTGCTCGTACTAGAGGACTGTCTCAGCCCAACACAGAAGTAAAATACAACAGTGGTGCACATGCAGCAGGTTATATATAACACTAGAAATTGTTACAGAAAGTAAATTCACTTTCTGCTGTGTAGCACCGTTACACATGCTGACTGTCTTTCAGCAGAACCATGCTGAATCAAAACAAATGTATGAAAATATAACCTCACATACTGACAAAAAGAACCTGGAGGAGAAATAATGACCACAATTTCCTCTAAAATAAACAAACACTCCTGATGTTTTCTTTTTGTTTTCCTGTTATTTTCTGTTATTTTTAGATTGCCACATTGTCATGACCTACTGTCAAAATAAGATTCTAAAAAACTCAAAAAAACTCCAAAACCAAAACAATCAAACAAACTCCCCCAACCCAAAACTGATAAAATCATCAAATGCAACATCTTAGAGTAAGTGTTTGGAAAGTTCCAAAAATGAAAAATTATGCAACACTTTTTGTTTTTCTATCAAAATTATGTTGCAGGAAAGACACAAATTATCTCATCTTTCAAAACATTTTGCGAAGACCAAGGTCACTATTCATTACTGAACAATGATTATGATGACACCAAGCTAACAAGTTATAATTCATGACATTTATAATGGCCCACTATAGTTAAACAAATATTAAACAAAATGACTGATCAAAATAATATTTTGCAAATGCAAGCTGACATATAAACAGAATGATTAATTATTAGACTACTAATGAAGTACAATTTGAATTAATCATTTTTACATTTCAAATTATTTATGAGTCAGAGTAAGAGCTGTATACCAAGACTACTCCAAATACTTTGTTAGCAACAAACACAAGCCAAATCAAACACAAAAATAAGGAAAAGGAGAAGTTCTATAACTACAACCTTTCTCTATCATTTTAAAGAAAAGTGTTCAGTTTCAAATTTCCCTATCTCTGAAACAAAACAGAAATCAAGCCAATTGTTACATGCCAATGCATTTTAGAGTCACGAAAATACCACAAGGAGAAAAAAATTATTAAGATAATTTTGCTGAAGAGGGAGATGACAGACAATGGAATGGATCACACCAGTAAGTCAGATAAAACACAGCATGAAATGTGAATAGGAAGATAGCAGTCAAAACTGAAAAGAAAAACATTAAAAATAAAAACCATAATTTCATTATGGCAAAATTAGTGTAACTTATCATCTCACCTAAGCATTAGAGATTTAATCAAACAAAAATATTAGACTAAAATTTAAAAAAATTTCATTTTCCTAGATTTTTCAGTAAGTATATAGCATATGCTCCTAAATGTTTCAGAGTATAGTCCCGTAACAGCTGGGAAAGGGAGAAGAAAATCTTTTGCAAGTACTTTACAGCCTGACACTTTTTTTCTCAAGAAGAAAGCTAAAGATTTTCTCTAAGCAGAACCGAAGGAAATGGTTTTGGTGGTGCAGCAGCATATGCTCACTTGAAGAACAAAATATCTTTTTGGAAAAAAAGTTAAATCAATTTCTAGGGAGGCCTGCAAGAAAAAAAAAAATCAAACCCCAAACAAACAAAAAAAACCCCCACCACCAAAACTTTGTCTTCACACAGTACCTTCTTCTGAGTTCAAATGACTACTTTTGTATTATGTGATCTGCTTCAAAGCTCTGTAAATTAGCTCAAGCTCAACAGCAACAACAAAATTAAAACAGGAGCTTACCTGACTATCATTTTAGATAATTTCTTACAAATACCGCCCAGCTAAAACTTTTCACCCACCAGGGTAATATATCGGTTCCTAGAAATTCTTTCTCACAATGTATATGCTATCTATTTAAAAGATAAAGAATCAGTATCTAATTTTTCTTAAGGATGATTCTGATGGGCCCTTTGAAATGAGACAAAGCTTGCTTTACTGTTAGGCAAAAGACTGAAAAATGACTAGCATAAAAACAAGTTCTGTAAATTACATAAACCAACTGCAAATAACGAAAACTACGTCCACAGCCATACTTATCTAATATTAGATCAAGCAGCTCTAAAGATTTTTATCCTGAACAAATCAGAACAATAGAATTTTGACTACACTACTTTACACAGCAAAATAAATTACCACTGTTCTACCACATTGAAAGTCTAGATGTAATAAAAAAGTAGCTAATTAACCCATTTATCACAAATACCAAACAGGCCAATGGTTTTTGTAATTATCAAGACAATTCAATTTTTGCTTTAGTGTGCAGGCTTGTTTGCCCAACTCAATTGCAGATCATCAAAATTACTTACAATACACTGTCTAGCAAAGCATGACAAAATTAGTCTGCTACAACCAATTAATTGAACTTAATAAAGCTTTTAAATTATTTTTGTTTATTACCATTCCTTTGGGGTTAATGATGTAGTCCTTTTTGGCTAGGAGGAATAATTAATATTTTTTAAAAGAAAATTAGATTTTCAGTGTGTTAAGATAGACCAACAACTCTCCCTAATGGGTAAATAGTAAGTTATTCTTCAAAACCAATACTTAAAACATTAATTTATTTCTCTAATAAAACCTTCTGCTTACATACAGTTGTGTGCATATATACAGACAGCTTATAGTCAAGATCACATATTATTAAGGATGATTGCCAAATTACTTCTCAACAAATATGTACTAATTAAAATTAATATTAATAAATAAATCCCTGTTGTGTTTCTTAATAGAAAGCAATCTGACCATCATTCTGTGAATATAGTTCTATAAAGTTTCATGCCACACTACTTTATTGCAGTTGATTAGCCATAGTCAAAAATAGCTGATAAGTTAATTGCTTTATAACAATGTCAATGCAATTAACATTCAGATATTCAAATGAAGTCATGGCGTGTTCATCCAAATGAATTAATGCTTAGAAGTTCTAATGAAATTGCTCATCTCCTTTCTACTTTCTTAATAGAAAGAAAACAATGTATTTACTGCTTTGAAAACTTTTTTAATTGTTCACTAACGTCAGGAAAAAAACCCTATTCTCTACACATTAACATACACATTTCCACCTGAAGAATTTATATTCTATTTTTAGAATGAGTAAGGTAGCTGTAAACATTAAGGAGCTAAGCCTAATCCCATTTAGGAGGCAACATGTATTGATTCAGAAAGAGAACTGTTATGAACATCTTCATATCTCATCTAAAATACTTCTTCAGAAGGGGGAACTGTTCAAATAGGGGTATCTTCAACAACAGCTTCTTCAATCAGTGTCCAACAGGAATTGCTGATGAGTGACTCAGTCACATTCAGCTCCATGCCCTCTGAGGAGTATATATTTGGGCAGTCACCAAAAATACGCTTTGACCAGGAATTACTTTTATAGCCTTTTAACTCTTTTTTCTGGGTTTTATGGGGACAAAACATCACCTGCCACCTCAATCTCAAAAAATCCTGCATAGTAGGAAAAATTCACTGTACTTCCTCAATTTGCTTTTATTCACTGCTCTGTCATGCTTAAACTGGATTGAAAAACACTAATAGGATCAACTTCAATAGCAAAGACCATAGCAAGCAAGCGAAGTTAAAACCAAAACCTTGTTTCTTCCTTAAGACTACATTTTTATGAGAGGCGAGAACACAATTTTACTCTGGTCAGTCATCCCAGATTATCCAGAATAAAAATATCACCCAGTATAAAAATATCATTCCTTGACAGCAGGAAGAAGGGCGTCAAAACTATATTTATGCAGCTATGACAATAATGCCGGATGCAACAACCACTGAAATACGGTAATTTCATTATTTCTAATGAAAATCTTTTCTACACTGGCTGTTTCTGAACCGTATTACGTGACCTACACTCTGAGTATACTCAGTCAGCCCACACTACATCTTCACTTTGCATATAGACACATGTCCTATATCCAGGCAGCAAGTAGACACTGATAGTTCCCCAGCCAAAAAACACCTTGAGCTTGTGCACATAGAGTTGGAACCTCCCTGCAGTATTACATGGCTGGGGCACGCACACTGCATGGAGGCACATGCTTACACACTCGTTAAAGAAATCTGAAATGAAGCTTTCACCGCAATTCCAACATGAAGAAAATCTGGGTTTAAAAGTGGCTTTGAGCCTGTACTAACGCACAGGATAGAAGTGATTTGTACTACATCTTGAACCTGTGACATACTTCACAGCAGAGGCTGATAAACAGACCAAATATCAACCAGGGCTTCCCCTTGAGAGTGCTCTTTTCTTCCTTTGCTCTGACAAAATGGTTAAATTTAACATGCTGTGCAAGGCAGTTTTTATGGACTCCTGTCCAGCCTTTGATTCACTGAACTGAACAAGCCAAGAGGATGTCACAGGGTGGCTCAGTATTCCTTGAAAGATGGTGTTATCTATACAGAAACTGTACCAGAAAGTTCTGTTAAAATTAAGAGCAGAACTATGGCCTGATTTTCTGTTGATACATAAGCTTGGGGAGCTTGAATCCCATCACCTTGACTTTTTTTTGATTCTGAATATTGACACTGAGTGACTGATAAACAACATGCCAAATGCTCTTTTTCTGGCATTCAGATCAATCCCATTCTTCAGGAACTCCTCTTGGCTCAGTTTAGTGATACAAATGATACAAATGATGACTGATGTCAGAAAAAAAGCACACTGATTTAATTATCAGTCTAGACAAAACTAAGCGTTTGATTTAACTTGACTAACCACTATGCAACTTCCAATTCTCTGTTACAACCACCTCCGCATGAACCTCTTTGGCCAGGTTCTCCATCCAATGGCAACACATACTGCACAGGTGTGGAGATGCGTTCGGCTTAATGGTATGAAGATGATAGATCAGCCGATGGATATGAGTGAGAAAAGACATTTTACCTTTTTATTACATTCATGCGTCTCCTTTCATCTGTGCATCAGGATCAGTACCAGGTTAAAAATAGTGTGTTGTGGGTTATTTGAAAGCTATCCTAATAGCTACGACTCATTTTTGAGATGCTCTAAGGTAACATCATGACATCAACATTTCTATGAAGTTAAAACTACAGATTTTAAGTCCCTTATGTTATGCACTAAAAACACAGGAAAAAGGAAATTGCTCTCCCCAAATGCAGAACGAGGACAAACTCTATTTGAAAAAAACATCAATACATGGCCTCTTCACCAAAAACTATCATGAATATCTCTTACACAATAAGCTCAGGAGGACAGACAGATATCACAACTTCATGACTAGTTTTGATTAAAAAAAAATAAAAATAGATCTTAGAAAGTAACTCTCTGCTGCTGCTCGCTGTGAAGAATTTTTAAAGTGTTATTTTTATAGTGGGTAATTCTCTTATGAATCAAAATTAATAAGTAGAAAATATTGTATTTAAAATATTCTCAGATAAAAGTTAATAACATACAGTTTACTTCTTTGTTAGCAAACCTTGAAAGTTTCTCACCTTGCTTAAGAGAGTCCTCAAAACCAAGAATTTTTGTGTTAATATTCAACTAATGCTGCAATGTTTCTTATGTTGCATAAAATTGCTGGCAAGTACACTTCAGAATGCATTCAGCCTGCCTATGAGAACTGACAGGTATGCATTTTAGATAAAAAATTAACATTTCATTGGGGGGGCTAGGGAGAAAAGGGGAGGGAGAGGGTGTGACTATAACACCTCAAAATATAACAATACATTAGAGGAATGATTTACATTCATTCACAGTGCCAGCCCTGGATATGGAGAAATAAGAGTAACATGATGAATAAAAATTCAGCTGACTCTAGTGCGGTTTAGTCTTATTTACTAACAGACACCAAAGAAAGCATACAAGAAAATGATTCTCAACACCGTTATATTAGGGACAAGTCAAATGGAGTTTGTTGATTGCAATCTGGTCCACAGCAGTCCATTCAGTAAAAAAACCTGCAGAGCTTAGCAGGGTGACTGACAAAAATACCATTCATCACCTGGAGCCAGTCAGCTATTGTAGCTGCAGTACACAGTAAATTTCCCCAATTTTTTTTTTTTTTAGTGACATTGTTTGTACAGAATAAATATATATAGATGTATTTACAGCTGTATAGCTGCTTTCCTGCAGTCCTTACACAGCAATTCTACTTCTGTTCAGAAGCCACTGTTAAATCTACGTATTAGGAACTGGTCTGCAGTATCTACTGAACAAGCCTCCTCTTCAGATTAACTTTCCATTCAGAGTGGATTCTGACACACAAATCCAGTATTGGTTATTTTTCAGATTCACACTGAGATGTAGCTTTCCTGGCTCTAATCCACAATGTCCCAGCACCTTCTGAAAACCAGATGAGTGAAAGAACTTTCATGAAATAAGAAAAAGCAGAATTAAATTACTCCTGCTGGTGAAAATTTTAACAACTCAGTTTGTAACTTAAAAATATAACTTCATTATAATTTTATAACAGAAATATCCTGTTAAGATCACCTAACTACTGCTTTATTTGTATACTATTAAATGTTATAGTTTATTGCTTGAAATATTGACTCTTATTTACAGAATTTTTCAATAAATCCCATCTAGGATAACTGTGTTATCAGCTGCTGTCTGTTATCTTCAGTAAAACAATTCTACTGTTTTTCACCAGCTACTCAGAATGTTGTATTATGGGCTATTCCTTATCACTGAAATAACCCAAAATGATGCATCATAGTATGATTCATCAAGGATAGAGTAATAAACAAGCCGACTTTAAGGGAACCCAGTTTTTAGAAAACCGATTCAAAGAATGGAAGTTAAGTGTACCAAGAAATGCTGATTTCAAAACTAAATACTTCTTCATTCAAATGAGGGAAGAACAATTTCTAGAAAAAAAAAGTTTCTCAATTATGTTACCCATACAATTTAACTACAAAAGAAGACTTTGTATTGTTATTTTTCAAACATTTGACAAATGATTCCACACTCGTCACGGCAGAAAATATCACGGCAATTATATGAAATAGTTTTCCAGTGAAGAACATTTTAGAAGTAAAACACTGAACTATGTTTCTACTGGTTTTGTATTATAGCTTCTCAAATCCTTCCTCAATCAGTCATAACAGCTTAGCTTGATTAAACTTTGTGTTATCTGTAGAAAGTTGCCATTGCTATTATGTCAATGTATTTTGCCAGAGCCCTGGCCCTGGTCAGACAGAATGACTTGAAAGAATCCCCAGTAACTGACCACAGTCCTTCTGTCTTGGCACTGTTTCTTTCCACCAACCCTCCTTCACACACCAGTCTCAAAATATAAATTTCAGGAAAAAGCACAGAATCTGCTTGCCTACCCCCCACCCGCCAAGGAGGAGGGAAGTAAAGGAGGATTCTATTTGCTGTAATTCCAGACATTTGAAAATTAATCTTGCACTTGAAAAACCCTCTGGTTACTGAATTTTATGGAGACGGCTAAAAATCAAGGTATATTGACATCTTTTGTACCAGATTCTTCACCTGTATTTTACTGTTCTCTTAGTGAAAAAGTCCAGGTGATTTCAAATGGTCAAGACATGAAATAGCCCCAGTTCACAGATTTTTATTCATATTGTGAAAGTTAACAGAGAAAATTAAAATCTCTTAAAAGCTTGAAATAATTGTTTATACAGACTAAGGGTTGCTAGTTCCTCTTTTCCAAAGTTTCTCATGCATATGCTACCCTACATCAGAAATGGAAACTGTGAGCAAAAAGGTAGCAATTATCCCTTCAACACTGTAACAGGCACTTTAAAGGAGTGTGATTCATGACCTAACTGACACTCCGTGCAGAAGACTGCACATGTCACCGCTTCTGTTGTTCAGGTTTTGGGGAACGGTACGACAGCAGTTCACACAGAAGTAGAAAAATAATTTGCCTTTTTTTTTTTCTCCCCTAAACTGGAAAGCAAGGTCTTTCATAGAAATTGAGCTGATAGAGAATTTCTGCTAGTGTTGGATGCAGCTGCTACGTTGACAGGGCACATCTAACTCTACCCTTTGTCATGTTACTGGCAGCACAGCCTCAAGGCAATGCTAACAAAGGAGCTCCTGCCATATTGACTCTATAATGAATATATCCCATGGTTCTCTACAGTGCAGCAGGATAAGATTAAATGCCTACAATAAAAATTTTAAATGCAGACTTCCATAGTTATGATGGAGATGATGCTGCCTACATTTCAACCAGCAGACCATGACCGGACACCTTTAGAGCTTCCACTGTAATCCATTATATCACCAAAACATCTAAAGGCATAAAATTGGTTCTTAACGTTGGAAATCAAGCTGCTTATTCATATCACATTCACTGCTTTTCTTTAAACACCATCTGTCAGTTCTTGGATTAGGGTGGAAACTGTCTGCCTTCCTTGGTATACTTGAAGGGCCTGCATCTACAGAGAAAAGCTTAAGAGCCTAACCATAAAGACTATGGTACTCAGAACAATAAACATCAATCTTATTTTTTAAATATGATAAGAGAAATCTAGCTCTAGAGCTTTGAGTATTTGAGATAAAAAACCATGACAATTTCAATGATCACACTTTAACAAGAAAACCATGAGCACAAATTATTCGGGGGGTTAGTTTGCAACATACTCATCAAAATTTTTGCAAAGTTTAAGAAAAGTCCTTGTGCAAGTGAGTTGCTGGCTTGTACTAAGCATAATGAGATATAATTTAAATAATTTGTTTCTTCCATTACAATGATGTGTATCAATGAGACACACTATAGATACAAGCAACATTTAAGTTCTCAATCAATAATGTGCTCTTATTTTATTGCCTTTCATTAGATATAAACAGTCACCTGAGTTGTTATAAAATAAGAAATTACGGAAGCTTAAACCCAAAGCAACTTCAATTATCCCTTTATTTCAGGCGTTTGAAGTGCTTAGTTATTCCTTCAGATTCTATTAAGCCATTATTGCTGTTTTATTGCCAGTAAAACAGTATGTTTTCAAGTGTTTATAATAAGATGCCAAAGGGACATCTGTATGTGGAACAAGCTGTTTGGTGTTTCCCCAAGAGATTTGTCAGTTATGCTGAGTTCAACAAAAATCATATATCTGTATATAGAAATGTTTGTGCAAGTACACTACACTGTACTGTATTCATATTTCATATTTATAAATATTCATTTGGGACATTTCCATGCAAATGTCATTAACAATGGTCTGTCTTCTGTAAATAAGCTTTTAAAGTACAAATCACATTTGGTGGGTTATTACAGCTTCTAAAAGCAAAGACATCTCAAGGATTCTTCACTTCTTAAAGGCAAAACCACATTTAAATGCCTACATTTATTGGTTAAAACCTTGCTACTAGGTACACCTGCTTCAGGCTTTGATGGAGTCCCATCACACAGTCATTTTCCTAATCCACTTGTTTTCTGCTAGCCAGATAACTACTTCTCCAAAACGCTTCAGGACAAAGGCAAGAAATAATGAATCTGACCAGTGTATCTATCCTCAAATGATTTATGCAGTACTGGGGGGGTGGGTGTTTCTGTTCCGTAAGCTAGACTCCGAGGATTAACAATGACTTTCATTCTTAATGAAATCAAGACAGACAGATGACAGAGATATGTTATTGGGTATTGCAGAGATTCCAAGTCTCTTCTACATATTCAGGGATATGGAGCATGACATATACCACAGCTCCATAAGGTATATAAAGAAACATTCAAGACAGCTGTCTACATTGGTGCTTATTTTGATGGAATTTTTAAGTTGGCCTTTTAAGAAAGTTAATTTTCAACATGGATTATGTGGTTCCTTGTTTATACTCAAACATTCATTCCAACTAACCAAACCTTTCTTCTTGAAAAGATGAGAAAGAGGTTTTGCTATTATTTCCACAAATTGGTTCATGCCCTGCCACAATGAAACAATTATTTATTCATCTCACATTTCTGACTGACACCGCTGTTTTATTACTCAGTGTGTGAAATCAGTACATGATCAACCAAGCCTGGTGCTGCACTCCCAGACCCTTTTTTCCCTTTCCCTCCTCGCCCTTCACTTTTTCTGGTGTTCCCCCCTACCCTTTTTCAGCACTGTGCCACAGACAGAGCTACAATAACTTAATGTTTGAATGGGGAAGAAACATTGAGTTTTGATATTCTTGCCTCATGTATCTGACATTCCAGATTATTTTGCTCAGTGTGCTCTCAGAAAGTTGAATAAATATGAACACAACTACAACCCCCAAAAATCACAATATTTTCTTTTAACAGGAATCTTTATCTTGTAAGGGTTTTCTTTAACCTTGCATTTCTATGAAATAGAGACATTCTAAAAGAACTTTCAGTAGGTAACATATATAACAGAAGCCTTGCCGATGCCCTAACACTATAAATTTGATGAATGTCACCATTTGCTTTCCATGTACTCAAAGAAGCTCTAATAAACTAACCTTGGGAGAAAAAAAAAATCAGAAAAGTGCAGAGAAATAGTATTTCAACATGGAAAAAGTACTGAAGAGTCACAGCATACTACCACAATCCTCCCTTTCAAATGAACCTAGACAAGTTTAATGGAAAAATGCTTCCAGCATACTTGAATAAAAATCCTATTTATTCTGCCTCAGAGTTTTGTAAAAGTTTACTCATGATCATTAAACAGAAGCATTTAAGGAGATAACAGGCTACTACTACATCACAGAGGAATACATCTTGATGGTTATAAGGGAATAAGTCTTCCCTGCTCTCTGGTGAAAAAAACTATCAAGTTGCCAGTAATAGAAATTAATAAAACACTAACAATTTGGGGATTTCCTATTAAAAAAGCCTGAGAGTTTCCTAAAAATATGTCCTGGGAACAACAACAACAACAACAAAACCCCCCAAAGACAACAATGTATATTTAAATGTAAAACAGAGCCAGATAAAATGTAAACACAAGGAACAAATTTATCAGTTTATTACTTCTGGATGTTTAGAGTTTATCTTGGTTAAACACATTTAACGTTGACATTAACTAGAAATCCAGAGCAGTAACCAGATTATACTAGGTGATGAACTGGAGAAACCATATTCACGTGGCATATTCACAGCTGTTTACTTCAGCTAAGAATAAACAAGCTCTCTTTAGACAATATGGCAGTCACATGGAGTTTATCCAAGAATTTTTGTCCCAGCAATATTTTGGTTTTACCTCATCTTTCCCATACATGCAGAAGCAGCGGGATCCACCAATGTGCAGTAATAAATCAGTGTAAGGATTCTGCATGTTCCACTCACTTCTAGGATGGCTTTTGCTGTTGCTGTTGGTTTTATTTACATAATTAATTAACTACCAAACCAGTTCTAACATAATAACAAACACTTGTTAGTTCCAAATATTTGCCAAAAATCAAGTATTTGAATCACGCAAACTATGGCTTACTATATAGTCACTGTTCCTAGAGAAAGTGAAATGTCTACTGAGTCACTCTCATTTTGATTATAATTGGGAATAGAAGTACAGTGTCTCTTTTGTCTAATTACTTATTTGAGTAATTGCCTTTAAGATAGCATAATGATTCACTGCCTGTTTCCATAACAAAATTATTTGTGCTAACAGCCAGCAAACTTTGTGATTTATGAACATCTGTCCTCATATGCGCACAAAAAAAAGTGATGCAAAATTACCATTGCATGCTCTGCCAATGGAAAAAATGAAATCTTAACAGGTTAAGAAAACAGCACAACATGCTGTTGTGTTTCAATAGTAATCATTTTGGCTAGGATTACTTTTGAATACTTCAAAATGCTTGACTGGCTGTGGCAGTTCTGTCTGCCTTCTACTTCTGACTTTAATTGTTATGTAAAGATATACATATTTATAGCCAGGATTTTCAAAAATAGCTAAGCAATGACACTAAATGGAAGAACTTCAAAGGAATTTTGTTTTCGGAGAGGGGATGCTAATAAATTTCTAACATGCATAATATATATATAATAAAAGCCAATAGTAAAGCATAAAATATTTTGCATAGCTCGCTGAAGTTTTCCAAAATTTTCATTATGCATCATAGCATCAAGACACAAGAGAACCTCATTAGACAAAGTGGTTTCTGTAAAAATCCCTCATTTCTAGGCAAAATTTAGAGAGCTATATTTATATGAACACTTTATTATTTATTAACTATTACATTCTTGCCTCAAGCAAACTGGCCCCTGACTGACCATGCTGTTCATTGGTTAGCACGCTCCTTCAGGTACTTCACACTGACCTCTTGAGCCTTTGCACTTTAGTCACCAATGTCCTAGATGAATACTCTGACCACCAAACCAGCAGCTATTGAATGACTGGTCTGTAGAAGTCGTTACATGCTATTTCATAGCACTTAAATATTTGTTCAGAGAAACTAACTGATTTTTTTCTCTGGCTGAAGACAGATACACAGGAAATAGAAAAGGCCATAACAACTCAGTGAGAAAAAAGCAGTATGGAAAAACTTGCTAAGTTCTTTAACACTTCATACAATACAGCATGATCTTGTCCGTACTGCCTACTGTAGTCCTGTAACAGGAGAAAAGGGGAAGACACTAGGAAAACTGCGTGTAACAACTGTACATGCACTTTTCTTTATTAATTATATAATTTGGATTATTAGACTTTAAAAGCATTATTCGGACCAACAACAAGAACTCAAGAACTCAAGTCTGTATATATGGGGTGTTCCATTTTCTCCATTAAATTTTACAGTTAAGATCATAGGAACAGCCCCTTGACCACAGTTTTACTCAATCCATCCTCGAGCATTTTCTTTGAGAGCACGTGCAGGAAAAGGTACAGTCATGCCAAGCAATCTGCTGACAGGTAAGCACTGTAGCCAGTCATGGGCCATCTTGAAGCCGTGCCTCAACTTGTCCAGCTTATGAATGGTGATGTCTCTTCCATGAATATTGCATTGAAATGAGCTTTTTCTAATAGAACATTTATGGAAAATGTTTTCCCTAAATTTCTGAGGGCTTTTTTTATTGCTTAGAATTGAAACCTCAGCTTTAAAGAACTGTTTTTGCAAAGAAACCTTTTAGAAGAGAAACGCATAAACAGTATCTTGCGGTAAAAAGTGTCGAGACTAAAAACTTAGTAATTATGCAACTCATCTTTCTCATCTAAAACCTGAGATAGGTTGTAATGTTCTTTACATAGTTTCATAGCCTCTTATGATTCAAAGTCTCCAATACTATATTACACCTATAAAAGTGTATAGCATAAAATTGCTTTATAAGGTCAGACACCGATTCATGCCCTAACATGTCATTAAAAAAACTGTTATTGTACACACGAAATGGCAATTTTTCAAATATGGGAAGAATGATGCAAAATAAAAGTTGTATTTTAGTGCTGCTCTCCAATAATACAGCATTGATAAGCAATGCTTGACCACGGAAACTAGAATGGATCATTCCCAGAAGAGTCATGGTTATTCAGGCATGATCTATAAAAAGACTTTCCACCGAGACCCAGAGATCAGCCCTAGAAACTAATCTTACACTGGACTTAAACCTACGTCGTGGTAGCAGTATCAGTTTGAATCAAAAAGAGGTGAGCCTAAGTTACATGGCTGACAACAACAGAGCTACATTGCAGATCCAGTGCACAGCTACAAAGAAAACCTCAATTCTACAATCACAGAGGTTACACATACCAAAATCTGATGTAGACAAATCTCTGCTCCTGTTTACCAATAGCTCATATTGTCTCTTAGCTGTCTGTAAATAACTCCATAGGTTTTCTTCATTAAGATGAGTTGGGAGACACTATCGATGAGAATTCTACAGCTCCATGAATTTCTTTAGGTGTTTGCATCTTCTTAGTTAAATATGATCTACCATGAAATGAGGATACTTCCTGAATATAGTTTCCCGTAACATTTTTAGAATTTAAGACCAGATTTCCCTTTACAACAAAAGTTAAATACGTGAGAAATTTTTACAATTCCTGGCTATTACTGTTTGTAGAGAAAACCATAGGGAACAACAAAGACAATGTATCGAACACTGGTGAAATTACAATTACACACAACTACAGCAGCCCAAATTGCACAAAGTGCAAAAAAGCCCAAGTTAAAAAGCACAAATGCGCAACAACACAGAGAATAAAGGTTTCAGATTACTTGCCTTATAAGAAGAATAATCTATTTCAATGAAATAAGAATTAAGCAATTATTTTAATAAAGAAGTGTCACCTCTGGCATGGGTAAAAATGACAACACAAAACATGTAGTCTTCAGCTTTGTGGGAACAATCATTGCAGTAAACTGATGTATAAGTAATCCACCACTCTAATGAGCTGTAAACATAACAGCAGATAGTAAGTTTCTAGTAGCTAATAACATTTTAAGTGATACAATTAAAATAAAAATGTAAGGAAAAACATCTTGCACTGATGTGCATGTATTCTGTCACAAATGATTTTGTTAGATAAGTAAACCTATGGAACCATCAACCAGTCTGCATAGCTTCAGGAAAGTAAAGAAAAATATGTCTATTTAAGCAATTCAGTCATATTTTATTTCCCAAAGGAATCACTAATCATAATACCTAGAGAGAAATAATTAAAAAAAAAAAACCAAAACACAACAACCTAACACTCTGTACATTTAATTTCCTGTTTGTGGAATTATAAAACCTCAACTATCTGTGATATATTTGGGCCTAATTAAGATTAGGCACCTGTGTAAAGTTAGGGACTTGCTGAAATTAAGGCTATAAATTCTTCAGGACAGAAGAGTTCACAGATTCAACATACTGGCAATCTTTGACATCCAAAAATAACAAAAAAACCCCAACCAACCTCTAGGAATAAACCTTATCAGATCATATAATCTTTCTTTGTTTCTGTGTAATTCTTGGATGACTTGGTCTAGATTCCTCACAGCAACAGGTAGAAGTGATTATCAATAGAAACAAAATCTAACCTTGGCAAGCAATACTAATAGTGGAAGAAATGTTGGCCTCTTAAGAGTTCCATGTCTCACTTCCTATTCTAGGGTATTTCTGCAACAAAGGGATTTTACATAAAGAGCTAGGCATCTGGAAGGATACAGAATTTCAGTGTTCATGTTTGGAGGCATGCATCACCAAGCCTACAGTGATGATGATCTCTCAAAAGTTTGAAAGATCAGAGTTACACTGAAGTAACGTCAAAATTTCGGTTTCACTCCACAGGATTGCAGATGTTCAGCCTGTTCCTGACATCTCAAAAGTCAATCATAGAGTGCTATAATTGTCAAAAACAGAAAAATCTTTTAAGTATCTTGAGATTACCTGGTGCTGCTGTGTTCTAATCTTTGTCATCCTTGGTTCTGCTTAAGTTGTTTGAAAGCAAGATGTTTTTATTAATTTCTTCACTAGAATATGCATGTACTAACTATTTTGAGTCAACACAAGGCTGAATAAAGTAGATAGCAGTGAAACTATTAAGAAAGTTAAGAAATTATATTAATATAAAGTTTTATTCCACTAGCAATTTCAATGCTATAGTCCTATCAACTTTCCTAAACTATAATATTATTGCAATTCATCTAGTATTAACGATTACATACTGCCAGCATGTGGCCTGTACATAATTCATGCTTAATTAATGCCTCACAATTTCTGTTGCCCTGAAGAACAGCTCTAAAGAACATTCCTAGAAGACAGAAGTATTGTAATTCAAGAACTCACATAAGATTGTTGTAACTCTTATGCAGACCAATTACACTAAAGAAAAAAAAAGTTATCTCGAACACCATATTGTAGCATAAAAAAATTAGCTTTCTAAAATTTTAATGTAATAAATGAAGATTTTTCTAAAGGGAAAAAGTAAGCCTTGGCATCCAAGTGTTTGCAGTGCATAACCAAAGTTACCTTCTGTACATTGCATTTTTAATATATATTTGTAACACTGATTATGCAAAAGGAGTGTTTTACACCCTTCAGAATGTTATTTTTAAGGTAATATGCTGAAATGGCATCCATTCTTCCCAAATCTGGTTGTAATTCAGAAAACACAAAATTGAGGGCTTACTCAGTTGAAGGTAGTCTGAGAAAGGAGGGAAAGAATAACACATCTTCAGTTTGGCTGTCCTCACATTCCAAAGTAAGGACACCAAACATCACTTTAGCTGGCCTTTATCTCAATTTATTATCAGAGGCAATCGTTCCAATTCAACTGTGGACTGCTAAAGGCATCTCTAACTTCATTACCTAGATATAAAATACAGCTAAACATTTGAACTGATAAACAGCAACTTCATTAGGTTACTTTCCTCTGTGATTTTCCTAATGTGAGAAAAGCTAGACCTCCACTGGCATTACAGATACCTAAATTCTTATGATTTAAAAAATAAAATACCATTTTATTTTACTTTGTGCTCAATGAATATATTTTCTCATCTAATGCCAAAAGATGTCCAGTAAGACTGGAAAAGATCATTGCAGAAAAATCCATGTCAAGATACTACCTAAACAAGACATCTAGCTCAAGAGCTTTAAATTGAAAGTAATTGCAGGCTGGAAGAATATTTAAAGGAAGATTTGCATATGCTTCACCCCTTTTTCCTTCTCTTCCATTTGCCCAGGGCCACATTCAAGACAGGGCACTAGCTAGACAGACCTTTGGTCTCAGCCATTATGACTATTCCTATGTTCTAGACTTTTCTTTATTCAAATCAAAGAGCAAATAAAAGATTTAGATCAGGAATGGCCAGGCCTTGAACTCCAGCTGCCAACACAACCAAGTCAGCTACATGAATCTGGAGCAGTAATTTCCTGCTCAAACAAGCTATAGACTGGAGGACTCCCAAGGACATCACAAATCACAGGATTAGTGGTTGGAAAGGACCCTGAAAATCATCTAGTCCAGCCTACAGCTCAAAAATGGGCTAAAGCCACAATCTAGCTCTAAGTAAAACATCCTGCAACTTATTTCTGCAAAGCCGTAGTATCAAATGCAATCTAGTATTTCACAGATACGAAATCACACGAGGTCATCTTTGAAAATGAGTATGAATTGATAGATACAATAGTCATCATATAGGAAATGGCTATTGTATTATACGAAAAATATGATATGAAATGAAAATTTGAAATAGGTAAGAACTAAACATTTTTATTAAAGGAGAATCAATGCAACTTAAGTATTAAATCACTGTCATTGTTTCGGTGCTGATTTTTCTAGCAAAAGAAATGGTTGTATTAGAAGCAAATCTTAGGAAAACTGTTTCAATGTGATGATTGTGCTGCTGAAGGAAAAGAATAAAATGGTCCTTGCAATGGCCTGCTGGTGAAAGAAATATAAAGCATAATTTGTTTCTCATAAAATTTTTGTCTTTCAAAATTCAGGTGTAATGGGAATCTTAGAGACACTTTTAAAACAGGGGTACACAAAGGTCTGATTCACAGGATGGGAAATACTCTGATCATATGGGCCAAATGATTGTCGGATGTATATCCAAATAGCCAGAAGTAAATACAATGTTTGAGAAGCAAACCCAAGTTCTCAGATTCAGTGAACTCATTATGAGATCTGCAGCACAGGTAGACTGATTTCTTGTAGCATGGACCTAAATAAATATCCTTGCATGCTTTTCTCTGAGGAAAAAACAAACCAAAAAGAACAGGTCAATGTCAGTCTTCCTGTCTCACAGATCTCATTATGAGTTTATGTATGTGAGTATTAGATGGATGTGTCTGAGAAAACTGAGCAATCTAACACACACATAAAGTTATCAAAATGTGTAAATGTTTGCAGAAAAAAATATCATTATTCTAGCATCATTAAACTGTTGTACTATTTGATACAATTTCCTTTTCCTATCCTTCCTAATTTAGTATGAACTGTACTCTCTCCAACCAGAAAAGATTCCCTGTAAAGTTAAAGGTCCTGTTTTTTTATCTCATATTCTCAATCAAAGTAGGAAGTATCCACTGAATAATTACACACACACACTCCATTTGTAAAACACTGATGACAGTCTATTTCCACATAAAATGTATTCCTGACTGGTGCCACTTTTTCACAATTCCTGGTTTATTTTTGGTATTAGATATACCAGAGTAACCAACTGCCAAGTAAATCATAGCTTGTCAGGGCCATAAGCAATAAATCTTAATTTTACTGTTGGGTTTTTTTTTTTCTTTCTCACCTTAACAGAGAAATATCAACTCACTGAAATTTATTATCCAGAAATCCTTGCCTATTGAAGACACTTTAGCAAAAAAGCCAACAGAAAGGAAACAAAAAAGACAACCAGTGTTTGTCAAACAGTTTTTCAAACCCTTTATCATAGTAAGGTCAGTACCAGTGAAGATATATACCCCATTTGTATGTTTTCTTATTTAGAAAGCTTGAAATCCATTTATATCAATACACAGAGCCAGTTTCCATAAAGTAAGAACTAACGGACCATGACAGTAGTCTTAATCTCAGTATTTCTCAAATGGGAAGCATTCACAAGTCAATAGTATTAATTTCATAGAAAACACTGTGATTAACACAGACTAAAAATTTGTCAACATTTCTGTGCTTCAGTATGAGAATGTTCTCTAGTGCTTTTTTTTTTTCCTCATTTCCATGTCATATTTTGAGTTTACATTACTAAAACAAGAAAACTTTACAACACAACACACCACACCAAGAAAGCACAATATATAATTGGAAAATGAACATCACAAATGAGACACTTTTCGAAGAGTTGTAAAATACAGCCAGGTAGTACTGAGTCATTTTAAACTAGAATAGACACAAGTAGGTCTGCAGGATACACAGAGAACAAATCATGTACTATAAATTACTTGAAAGTCCTCTGCTATTCTAACCGGGGTAAAATTTCACCAAGACACTGCTATATGGATTTTTCTGTAATGAACAGTCTCAAGGTTAGCCTCCATCTGACCACCCAGAGCACTTCAACAAGTTCATAGACTTAAGGTGGGCAAGCTGCTAGTGGTTAGACACCAGGGAGTATATATCCATAGAGACAGAAGCACTGAAGATCTAATCAGACATGGAAGAATGTTTCTCTTAGAACTCCCATTTGCATTTTCAAATAATTTTACACATGATGAGTCTACAGCCCCTGCAGGTTAGCATTTTATACTTAATGGACTAAGAATTTAGGGCACCCCAAGGGCTTATAATTAAGGTTAATAAGGTCTATGGTCCGCTCCAGCCCATCTCCTTCGAGGTAAATAACCGCGCTCATACTGTTTTATATTACATTTTCCATTTCATTGATAAAATTAGCATCTTATAATCTAGGTAAACATCCCCTTAAACCTGCGGGTTTTGCTAGCCGTGCTTGTATTACTTCAAAACCTAGACTTCCACCAATGAAAACTGCTTAAGACTTTCAGACACAAATTTTAATACGTCTGTGCTATAACAAAAAGATAGTTGCTTTAGGCTGAAGGAAGTCTGTATAAAGTTGTAAACAGGTATTTGAGCTGATGTGCTAATGCAAATTAAAGATTCAATTCAATTCAGTCTTTTTTCCTTTTGTTCCTTATTACTAAGGCACCCTAAACTCTTAATATAAGGCAAACTTATTTCAGTGTCTGGAAGCTCAGTTATTATTCACAGTCATCACGTGAAGTGGTTTCTGCAGTGGGACTCTCTTTTACAAGGAAGCTCTTGCCAGATCCTTTTGAACACAGATCCCTTCCCTAGCAGTTCCTTGTGCATAGTCTACACTGGTTTTGCTATTAACCCTCCTACTTTTCTGATTGTTGTAATAACTTCCAACTGATCAAATCATCTGATGCTTATTATTTCCAAAATCTGTTTACTGAAGTTCAGAATAGTTTCATTCACTTTATTTTACGTTAGGTTTTCCTAAGAATCTTCCCTCGCAGCTCCAGCATGCTTTGCAAGGACCACGAGGGCTTTGGAAGAGAGTATTAATCTGTGCATTTCCCTGTATAATAGACTGTAATTCTTCAGGATTTTGAAAGTTACACAAGAAAAATTCAAAAGGGCTGCAAGCTCCGTCTTTACGACTTTTGCTATTACAAGCAGAAAGCCACGGGCTCTCCACTGACCTGACAGGCAGGTAGGTCTCAGGTCCTGGCTTTGTTTTTTTTGGCTGTCACCTTTGTCCGGCAGCCATACGACTCCTGGTGTAGCTCAGGCTCTGTGGGCGCTGGTTCTGGCAACAGCCTGGGTACTTGCTCCTAACAGCCAACAGCCCTTCCCGGCAGTCGAGGCTGGGCAGAGGGCATCATGCACCAGGGAACAAAGGAGAAGGAAACTGATAAGGAAACACTCACAGAGCCCCAAGCAGACCCCAAGCCGAGGAGACGCCCACCTTGCAGTCCTCTCAGCAAAGGTCTCATCTTGCCGAGCGCCGGCTGTAAACTCCCACCGGCCTCTTGGGACTTTGTGAGGCAGAGATAAACTGTCAACCCACAGCCTGCTGGTGGGGCGAGCTGACACCAGAGAAAAGGGACAGACACTAGGAATATTTTGTATAACTTTACCTACACTGTTAAAAAGCTTTTCTCTATTAATTAGATCACTTGGATCATTAGACTTCTAAAGCATTATTTGGACTAACGAGAAAAACTCTGTTCCATATCTATATATATTTTTAGATATATGTGTGTGTGTGTACTTATATAAAGACAGATATATTTATGGGGTGTTCCCTTTTTCCTCTAGTTAGATTTTGAGTTAATGAAGTGGATGATGCAGACAAATTATAATTTCTCTTTAGAAAGAATCTGATTGCAATCAAAATAATCAGAAAGCTCATTTCAGTAATTACCCTATTATTCAAGTAACACGCAAATCTATAAACTTACAATATACGATCAAGATTGTATTTGAAATGCATTTAAGCATTTGCAAAGGTTAAAGGTTAACTATGTTGTACTTGCCAAACCTGCCAGTGTAATGAGCTGGCACCATTTGAATATGGTTTACGTTATGTTATCCCCTGTTTGCAGCTTTTAAAGCACAATATTATTAGCAGATCTGTTTTACTCTAAGAAGAACACCAGGGCTAATTATATGAAAAATGTTAAATTGTTGGGGAAAAAAGTTACTGAAGTCAGCAGTTGTTCTTTTTCACACTCCCAGCACATCCCAGGATGGCATCTCTTGAGGAGCAATTAGCTTTGTCAGGGCAGCTGAATTCAAACACACAAAGATGTCGTTTTTCCATATTAAGAAACATTATTAATAAAGAAATTATAGCAAGTTGTCATAGACTACCCAATTACTGTAATAACAATCCATTTCTCCCAAAGCTCAGGGGAAGGTCTTCACAACATTAAGGTGGCAGAAGAAAACACTGTACTGTTTCTTAAAGTAAAAAGGAAGCCAAATGGCATTGCTATTATTGACTGGCTGTATGGGAGTGTTGAGCACAGATACAACAGTAATACAAAATTTATTTATACTGTGCAAAAACTGGTGTCAGATCAAAAACAGTTAGAGCTAAAGCTTTATATTTTATTCTGCATTTGAAGACACATTAATAGTAATGACTAGAACAATGACAAAATGTCCGTCACAAAGTGACATAACCAAAGTTTGTATTGTAATTATAAAATATCAATGGTGTTTCTTGGCAAGGAATAATGTCTTACCTCAGCAAATTTCCTGTAAGATTTCTAACATGTTTGCTATCTGTTTATGCAAGTGAAACTATAAAGAAGCTTAAACGTGACAAGATGCTTTTCATCTGCCCAGGTATTTCTTGCGTACTGATTCCTGTGATACCCGTCTGTCAAATACGAATTGTCTCTGATACTGTTGCCAAGTCCTTATTAAAATCACAATAATTAGAGCTATTGAAAATTCCAATAAAATAAATAATTAAGAAATGTCTTACCAGTTAATACAATGGAAGCAATTTTTAAAAAACCTGACTACCAATCTTTGCACGAATTAATTGCAGAGTCCAAAATTGTTTAAAATACTAAGCTGAGAGTTTCTTGGTACCAAGAACTCTGCAAAACTAACCCTGAAACTTAATCATAAAGAAATTATTTCCTTTCCAAATTATACAGAAATGAATGCAACTGGGTTTCTTGTTATTTTCAAGGCTACAAAGCTTCTGACAGAAGAGTGGTTTCTTTTTTACTTACACAGGTTTCAGGACAAAAGGTCACAACTAAATCAAATGACAGTGAGTGAGGAACAAAGGTGTTCAAAAGCAGGCCAGTCAAAAGGCTTTAATTTTTTTAGCATGTAGCTTAAGATGCTGTGCATCTGTTTTCCATCTGTACAGTCAGAAAAACTCATCAACTTCCCTGGAGTATTTTGAGGCCCACTGTGATTGCTCTTAAACTTCCAATTGCTTTTGAAGTTAATAGTGTTTTTTCTGGTGTTTCCCTTTTCCACTCAGAAATGGTTGAAACCCTCCAATCCAGCAGGGACACAGCATTTATGAAGTGCTGCTAGGTCTCTAGCTTATTGAACGTTCCACCTGGGACTGTGACACCGTTACTGTTAGATATTTCATCAAATGTAGCTATTTCAGCAATCTTTTTAAAAAAAAAAAAAGAAAAAAAAAAAGAAAAGCTTTCACAATGCTTGATTAAATTGTTCACAGGTATTGCATTGCAAACACAAACATTATCTATCTCCCTGCGGCTGGTGAGGCATGCAAGGAATCGAAGCATTAGCTGACATACCAAACCAATAACAAAACTGGTCAGGATTCTGGAAAACTCTGCATTAGACATTAAAATATCAGATCTTATAAATGGCAGAGTGTAAATAGCAAAAGATTATATTCACAAATTCTAGGGCCAATTTTGTTATACTGGCAGCTATTGCTACTACTATTAAACATGTGTGCATACAAACACAGACACAAACTAATTGACTGACTGAATCTAAAAATCTTTCCTTAGGAAAAGACAATTTAAAGTTCTGTAAACACAACTGAAGTGATAACCAGTCAGGGCATTGTACTTCCATTTTAATTATCCATTGCCACATCAGAGCTTCACCACAAAATATCATAGATTAAGAGCTACGTGAAGACTATTCACACTAGAAGAGACGATGACCAAAGCTAAGCAGAGCAGGATTCCAACTCTTTTAACTAAGACTAATAGGAAGCTTTCTGATAAAGTGATTTTTGCACAAACTGGCAACTTGTTTGAGAAACCGAACAATTGTAAGGAATTTCTTGAACATTTTTAGAAAACATTTCAAACTTTTACATATTTGAATAATTTACAAATACAAAATATTATTGGAGAAACATATTGACTTTAAAAAAAATAATTCAACCAATTCAAATGAATATTTAGAGTAGCAAGGTAAGCAATGACGTTCCAGTTATAAAACAAATGTCACATAACTGGAACCCGCACAGTTTTGAAAGCTTTTTACCAAGCTTTCCCACACTTTCAGGTTTGAGGTTAATACAGCAGAAACAGGGGTCACCCTCATCCAATAATACAGATAAGCCCTTAAAGTTTCACACTGACTTCAATGGCTGCTACCTACAAGACTAAAATTAATACCACTTCCCCACTTCACTGGGGGTTAATTGTATATTTTGCTTCCATAACTTTCCCCTGCTACAGTGCTTCGTTCCAAAATATGAAAAATGAATACTGCTTGAATAGTTCTCAGCAATATACACCAGTAGCAATGACAATCTAATTAAGAACTCATTTATTTTCTTCAAAGTTTAGCGACAGTTCAACCAATATTGATCAAACTCATGCAAAGAAGAGAAAAACCTACAAGATAACAATTCCACTGGATTAAAAAATAGTTACATAATAAATACATTTCAACTTCACAAGTGATTACTGCTGCAAATAAAACTTTTATAAAAAGTTTTTTGTCTACTAATATCACTGTTATTATCATCAGGGATTCAAAGGAACTACGTATTTAGAAAAGTTAAAATATTTATGCCAAATTTCCCTCTCATCTCTGATAACATCTTAAAATGTAAACTAAATAAATGTAAACTGATAATACCATGAATATTTATATATTGCTCAGCAGGGAAAATTAATGTAAATTAAACAACTGATAATGTTGGTAATATTTGTTGGTATCCATCTTTTTCACAGATCATTCTTATGTGGCACCAGCTATGCTAGCACGAACTCCAGGAAACATTACCATTGTGCTGTCACATGTCAGTGCTTGTTTGGCATCTGCAGCCTAGATTATTTACTTGCAGGGAGCTGCAAATACAGTCACTCAGTTATAGCCTTTCATAAATAGAAGTAGCAACCATGAAGAAATTATTCTCTCTTTTGTATGCAGTAAAGCAGACAATTCCTGTTAGGGTATACATCCTTTAAGATTACAGTTAGCACAGACAAAATGATTATCTAACTCAATGTAAGTAAGAAAATAGATCTTCGGGAATGGATATTAAAAATAGAGAATTGTTAAACCAGACTCAAAACACCATGGAAACTAGCTTTTAAGAAACTCAAAGAAATGCTACAGTACTTTCCTTCAAAATTATTTATCGAATTTTTCAGAAGATCTGCATTTTAATCACTTTTGGGAACACTTGACTTTGTTATGCACTAAAGTATTGCTGATAACTTAAATCAAAGAACATATCCTTGAAGACGATAGCCAAGAATATAGCCTGAATTTCTGTTAGACATCAGTAAAATGACATTCCAGATAGGATTCACTTGATCTCTATTTAGGTTTGTAGCAACCACCATGCTAAACGAGTCACTTGCTTACTGCCCCCCTTGCTGGAGAACAAAGAGTGTGCTGAACCATGCCATATGCCACCCCTGTTTCTATAAAAAGTTGTCAGAAAGAAGGAAGATAAAACTTCACTTGTTCTAAAAGCTCATTTAGTTTTTAGAATTGTTTGAGGAGGAGAATTAGTTTCTGAGCACTCACCCACCAATTTGTCTTTTGTTGTTTTCCTCATTAAGGGTTCTTAACAGGGCAATAGGCAATGCATTTCTTCTTCATGCCCCCCATGATTTTTTGCACAAATCCAAGTATCATCCATGCAAGTTGACTCCAAAAGCTGGTCCAGAGAAGCCATTCTCTGTGCCCTGCAGTCCAAGGAATGAACAGCCACCTCAAATTCACTTGGAGTTCTGCAGCAGAAGAGATAGGTAGAAAAGCTCATGAACTTAAATTTCTTTTATTTTTGAAGGAATCAAAATCCTGAGAATGAGTATCAGCCAAGAATAAATAAATACTTCTTCAAAGTAGAATAAATATTCCAATGAAGTCAGTTCTAACAGTTAGTCTTTGCTCCCTCCCTCAAAAACAGACTTCCTAACTTGTGTATTTATCATCCTGCAATACACTGATAAGTTACTAGCAGGCAGGGGTAGGAGTCTGTTGTATTCACAGACATTTCCTAGTCTATGAACACCAATGCTTTTTGAGCACAAAGATGATTCCACAACTTTAGTCCTACATCCCTTTAGAAAAAGAGAATTTGCATTCCTCAAACAAGGACATCGGTGCCAAATTACGTAACCCTGGTAATTTGCTATGCCAGCTATATTAAGTACAGCAGGTGGTTTCATAGGACACTATCTGCTTCAAGTTTTAAACAAAACAACTCCAAAGAATATCCATTTCCAAGGAACAGAAAGTTGACTGCACAGAATGAAACACACCATGCACACGTTAACTGTTCTACTTGCTTATACCAAGAGATGCCAAACAGCAGTAATTCTCAGCTGCCTTAGAAAACACCAAATGGTGCTGTAATGGGGACTGTAATTTTCCTCACCAGTTTGCTACATGAAATAATGAATGTGAACTAATGGCATCAATTTGTCTTTAAAGCAGCAGTACTTTTTTTTTTCCCCACCAACAAACACTTTTTGCAACAAACTGCAGGGATCCTATATGTGATATTTGAAAAAATCCTTTATGCCAAGCTCTTATCTGCACAATTATCTCTCAGCATGTCCCGAGCACCTTATGCACTACAGAACTGAACTGCCTACTACTAAACTTACTGCAATAAAAGGGTTTGAGTATGGCAGATCGGAGCATCTTTGCTAACTCTAGTGACTTGGTTTAGTAAGGATTGCCACATACCTGTATGTTCTTAAGAGATGAAAAGAGAAACAACTTTCTACGCAACTACCCCTGGTTACTGTTGCAGCCTCCAGCAGCAAGGTATTCTGGAAATTTTGATACAAATGCACTAAGTATGCTAAATAATCAGTATTTAGATCAGTCTGCATACCTCTATTAGCAGTACTCTATTCTTGGCAGAAAACATACCATAACCCTTCTGGAACTGTCAATCATTAGGATATGAGGCATACTGGCAGTGCTAATGAGGGTTAGGTGGTTACTGTCGCTAGCATTTTAACTCTGCTACGTAAAGGTCCTCTCAGGGAGGACAGGCAACAGGGAGGTTACTAAAAGAGCAATGCCACTAACTTTCTGTACTGTTGTCTGTGTTAGTGCTTCTGCCAAGCCTAGCCTGGCAGCAGGTGTCAGTACAGGGAGTAAGGGTAAAGAAAAGGGATAACAGACACAGATGGATACATAATCATGGGAATTACAACTGTTTCAAAAGCTCACAGGAAAATATTATGAAATACAAAATATGGGAAAGGAAAGGAAAACCACAAATCTAAATAGCAAAACAATCAGTAGAGGTTGGGAGAACTAATCTTGGCTTGGAGATACAGCCTCAGACATTCATTTTCATGCTTAGCAGTGCTAAAACCAGGAAAAAAAGGTACAAAATTCAATTAACAACTGCTCTATCTACGGTCTGCCTACCTTAATTTGCACTGCAGACTAAAAGTGTGGGACACTTCAACAAGATACTCTGTTGAGCCATAGGCTCTACATATGCTCTGTAAGAACAGGAAAACCAATTAAAGTATCCTCCAGAAAATTCAGAGATACCTACATACTTAACAGATACTGAATAACAAGACAGACTAAGACGTTCATCAGAATCAACACAAGCGATAACCCCCCCCCCCCCCCCCCCCCCCCGCACACACACTTGAGAAACTATACAAATTATTCAAACAGCTTTTGTGGAAACCATTAAGGCTCAGTATCACATTCCCAACCTATAAATTTCCAAACATTTTGTCTTAAGCTTGTATGTTTGAACCACTAGTAACGTAAATAGCAGTATATATCATATAGGTTAATAAATAGACCACCTGAAAATTGGAAGACAGTATATCTGTGACTATAGCAAGGACCCAAACTTGCCTCTAGTTCCACAGGACAGCCAGTCAGTGCGGTTTCTGTGGTCACTATTTTTGTTGTTTTTTTTCCTCCAGGTTTTAAGTACTGATTTGAGTGCCTGCTGTTTACACCTCTTATTTAGCAACTACATTGGAAATGAGACATTAACGCCAGGTGTTTCAAAGGTCCACTCTGAAGGTAAGCATGCAAAAGGCTAAGGCAGCAATGAGACTGGCAGATTCTTTCTAATATATATATATATATATTTGTGATTTAAAAAGGTCCTTGTAGGTTCCAAGTTAAATATTTATAGCAGCAATAATAGCAACTAAATATTCAGTTCTTCATAAAGACATTCTTAGGCATGTAAATGCTAGTCAGTGCTGTGATTAACATTTTAGGAATACATAAAATAGGTCAGCAGGGGACACCTCCTTTGGTATTATTAGGAATCTGCAGCAGGAAAATTCTGGCATCTCATTAAACACTACTGTAAGTCTGAGAGTTGGTTGTGGTTTATACTGACAGCTGCCTTCACTTGATCCATCTCTAAGTTGGTATGAACTCATTTGGCCTCCATAGTCAAAGGCTTCTTGAAATGTCATCCACTTAACTGTGTGACAAAACTACCCAGACTGCTTCAGGTAGACCTCTGTCCTTGACTTTCAGCATTCAGCTTTCTCTTTCAAGTGAGTTTCCCTATAAACTTTGTCTAAACCAAAATTAGTATTAGAAGCCCAGCAATATTACTCCCTTTCCATTACGTAGTCTTTGAGCAACTTTTATTCATGAAGTTAGCCAAGTAAGTTTACTGCTGGACACTGCCTATTTCCTTATAAAATATGGAACACTCATGCCCTTAATCACTGAAGAAATTGTCCAGAAACATTCTTAATTATGAAGCATCTGGATTGACCTATTGTCCCCTGGTGATTTCTTCTAAAATGTGTAGAATGCATGACACTCCGAGAGGGTGAACGGGATAAACACGAAATCATGTATGTGGTCATAACAGACATGTATAAAATGGTTTTGAAACACTAAACAAAGAAAAGTTGCAGACGTATTTCTTCATAATATTAAAAAGACACCCCAGTGGAATTAGAAAATGTAAGAAGAAAAAATGAAATTGTATTATACTGTACTTAAAATTCTCCAGTACAAGATATTTAAACAAAATGCTTATGAAGACAGAGTAGTAGGTAGACAGATCGTTCACCACAGTATCGAATAAACTTTTAATAACTTCTTAAATGCATGCTTTGAGACATAATAAAATTACTTCCTGGCATTAGAAAGAGACTTACCTGATGTATAGATAATCAATAACTGCCTATTCCACAAAGACAGACACAAAGCTACGGTTGATTTAGACTTGGGCTTTTTTTCCCCCCTTACATATTACAAAATTTATTCTAGCCAAATCCACTGAAGAAAAAAGTATTTAGCTGAAATGTAAGAGGAATACATTTCTGAATAACTACATGGAAAAAAGCAGTAGGCTAGATAGCAAATGTCTTGCTAAGCCTTTTCCATCTCCAATTCCCAAGTCTTTTTGAGAAGGCACTTGTTCTTGCTGTGTTCTAGGAATATCAGTACTAATCTCCATGAAATCCAGAAATTAAAATTAAAAAATGGCACTGTAGTAGAATATCACTGTTAATACATTAGAAACTCCTACAACTTTCAAGAACTTTCCTTCTACTATCTCCACAAATCTGGCTTTATTATTACCAAAGGACTGGCCGAACTGAAAATAAGGTTTTGTATTTGAGAGCCAATTGTCAGTGATGGCACAAAGAACAAAGCCCAAAACTAATATAAACAGGTCAAAGAAAACATAGCAAAAAGTGGTTTGGGTTTGGTTTGTTTGGGTTGTTTTTTTTTTTTTTTTTGCTTAATAGGCAGCATTGTGCTGCAACATAATAGAAATCAACTCTTTGAAAGGATTGCTCTGAAAACGTAACAATTAGCAAAAGAAAAACTCCCTGATCCACTGCCTGTTAAGGTAGCAAATGTGTTTCCAAAGATACTGAAAAAAGACACATTGAAGATCGAGCACTTGAATAGCATGGGGTAACTCCAACCGGTAACTACGATGAAAATCTGCATTTTGTAATCTGTACCCAATGCACAGACACTAGGCTCTGCTTCTACTCTGTCACTTTGCCTGATAGAGCTATGAAAATGTACCACACATTCTCATGACAGCTCAGCTATGCTATTTGATACGTCAGGATATCTGCTTCAGAAGCAGGAGCTCAAATAACTGCCCATCAAAATTAGAAAGGAAGTTCCCACTCCTTCCTGCCATGCAATTCCAACAATGTACCTTGCTCCAGGCCCTTTGTGAACAATTTAACTCTCTAAAATGGCAGCAAACAAACCCAGCAAAAAATTGCAAGGCTTTATGCTATTTTAACAAGTTAAGTCATCCCACAGAGTGGTCTAGCAAGCACCAGGGATGGGAAAACCGAAGGGGTAGAATCGCCCAGCTGGCAGCATAGGCAATAATTTTCCAGTCATTAGTTTTTATGTATACACATTGGGAAAATAATCGGGAATAATGGATTAATCTATTCTCAAATTATTTCTTGTATTAATGAGTGCTCTTAAAGGAAATGACAGGCAATTGTCTTAAAATTTGCAGTTGTACATCAAGCACTTGAAAAGTAATGAGAATTGGAACAACTGGAAAAAACCACAAGTTAGATAAAGGGAAGCAGCATCTACTCAAGAATATTTTCCACACATTAATGCATTCCTGGAATTCCAAAGGCCACAGAGTGCTTTAAATTATTTTTCCTTATAAAGGAAGAATAAGAAAGTTTACTTCTTGAAAGTGTAATAGAATATGATACAGAAAGTTATTTCTCTGATGACTCTCAAATAGGCTGAGAGTCTGTATGAGAACTGCTAATTTTTGCAAGGCCAAAGATACTGCCTACTTTGACCTCTAGCAACAGAGAAGAAAAAACCCCTGAGACTTTTTAAGGCTAAATATTCCATTTAACACAAAAAGCAATTTAAGGCGTCTGTTACAAGGTGCTCCAAGCACCATGAACATAAACCATAATCAGTCATTTCAAAAAAATGGTAAAACAAGTCTGTGATGATAATATTAGTATTAATTATCATACATTATTCTCGTAATAACCATTTTAATATCAGTATTGGATTTCCCTCCCTTTGCTGTCTAGTAACACATCTTTACACAGTACCATCAACATGACAACTGCACTCCTAGAATTTCTAATATTACTAGAAAACCAATGAACCTACTACCATTACATTTTACCATTTAAAATTATTCAAATATTTAAAATATTTGAAAGAATTTCATGTTTCTTTGCAATGATTCTGATTAAGGATGATTTCAAGACAAATTTCTCAAATCAAGGTGTTCCTCAAAATTATTTCCAGGTTGTCTGTATACATAGTACGTAGTACATTTCTCCTAGGCAACTAGTAAGAGATATATCTGTAGTTAACCGAACATGTGGCTTTGTGAGCTAGTCATTAGAGGCCTATATGTGATAAAATTTCTTAAGAGAATCAAACGTTTACCAGAAAGTTCTTTGGCACGCTCCAGACTAACCAAGATCACGTCTGACCCCTGACACCATGCAGTGCCGCCTAATAAGCTGACTTCTAACAAGTTCTGAGCAGATGCAGGTGAAACCCTCAGGCTTGAGGCAGCCTGAAACCTGTAAATGTAATCCAAAATGTAATGTAACAGTCTTCTACTATGTCAAGGGGTGACAAAAGTACTATTTTGCCTTATCAAATAGCTACAAGTAGTTGATGTCTTCCATCCTAATATCACCAAGTTGAAAATCTAATTCAAATCCACTTTTAGTAAGCAAAGTTCTCCATTAGCACTCCAAACAAATCTGTATGACAGTTGGAACTAGATGAGGAATATGGCTAATCAGGGAAGCTGTTTTTTAATGATAGCAATAAGGAAAAAAAATGGTCATTTGTACAAGTAGCACATTTTATAAAAGCATCTTTTTATACATTTCAATAACACCATTCTACAAAAAATTTTGTACTACATGGGTGCTCTAAAAAAGTAAAGACAGCAAATATACACCAACTTTGATTATGTTATTTGTAGCACTAACATAGGTAATTCTACAAAGCTTCTCCCTTCAGTATTTATCATAAAATAAAACATATTATACTGGACTAAAAAGCCGCAACAGGAATCTCACTGTCAAGCTTCATGAAGGAAAACAGTAGTTACAATGTAATTTGCCATTAAGATTGTGATTACAGAGTTATTTATTTTTTACTTTTAGTTTAATTTTTTATTTACTTCTTTTGAATACGCTAATATTACTGTTGTTTTCTACATAACTAGACAAGTATAAAAAAAAAACCCCTTCAAATTATTTATTGATGTATCATTTTCATTAATTCCTTAACACTTACCGTCCCAAGAAGAGTCTCAGAGGAAGGCTTATGTAACTTTGAAAGGGAAGCTATTATTTTTCAAACACTGTCTGAAAGCATGCAGAATATGCAGGTTTCATCTGGCCATCAGCTTAACTAAGATATCAGCTAAAAAGATCATTAGCATTGGGAAAAAAAATCAAATAGATTACAATGTAATTGTAATGAACATTATTTTGTATAACTTGAAGATGAGAATGAATGGTTGCAGGGGATATGCCAAACCTGGAGTGAAATCAAATGACATGATTTGGAAAGGTGTCACTCAGTTTTGGGTTTTGTTTGTTTTTTTTTTTTTTATATAATCCAGCTAGCCTATTTCCCTTCTTTTGTGCTAATCATGATGGTATTTCTGCAACGGAAATTTAAAAGCTAAGTGTTCCAACTAATTAATAGAACAAACCCACCACTTAAAATACAAAACAAAACCAAAACACTCCTACAGTGATTGTTTCACCATTTTCTTGCCCCAGGGTATAATCTTTTCCTCAATGTGTAATGTCTTCATTACATTCTGCAGCGGTGCTGCAGGTGGAAATGGTGCTTGCAGGGTCTGCAGGCTGGCACTATGGATCCCCTGCAGTGCACAAGAATGTTCACCAGCTGTAGGTCAGATAAATAGTTTATACAGTGTGGGTAAAGTGTTCACAGCTGAGCTTCTTTTACTGCCACTTCATAGTCTAACTAGCACTGAGGACTGTACACAGTTTTTACCATCCTCAGTTGTAAGAGAGTACTTCCAGAGAAGAAACTCACAGGAGAAATATCCCTTAAATACTCTTATGGCCCTACCAAACTTGAATGTTAAAGCTGCTATTTAAAGTCAGAGACATAAATGTACATACACATGGGAGTTATTCCTTCTCTTTGCTTAGAAAAATCTGTAGAGAGCAACCAAGTCAGTCCCAAGTATCCTACAGTTCTATTGGGCATGCATAAAAATACTCTTATCATGAAGTGCTTAAAACTTAATCTCACCCTGCAACGCTTTGCACAAGAGTGACTACCAGTGACTGCTTACCTTTCCATACAGAAACATGGCCTTAGATATCTAATGAATAAATAATGGAAATGGAATCAAAGATGAATCAAAAAAAAAAAAAGACAGAATTTATGGGGCGCTCTGGGTAGAAGAACCCTTTGTAACATACTAAATTACCTGAATTAAATTAGCTACAATAGTGTAAGAATGGAGGCAGGAAATTATGGTAATGGTATGGTAAAGAAGAACCTAGATAATTTGTTTTTCTCTCCTGTAGGTACCACAAACATCTATTCAAGATGATCATTCTAAAGTAAATCCATTACAAACTGGGACAGCGCATCCATGTATCTCCTTTAAGGAAACCCACTCCTACTTCAGTCAACTATACTTTTTAAACATGGGATTTTACAATGGAGCCTGAAGTGGAGCTTTTAAATTTTAAAGCCTACAATTAGAAATAATATTTTGAAACTACATAAAGACTTTAAATCATATTTTGGTATTTTTGCCTTTAGTCAATTTTAAGGAAGCTTCTGTAGGTCCAATGAACTTGAGAATCCTTTATGCTTTGCAATATTTTAACTGAAAACTTAAATAAGCTGAATTAGTTATATTTCTATCTACAAGAGATTAACTGACAGACTGCCTTTGAGCAGCCAGAAGCAAGTGAGATTAGAAAGATGTGTTTGTTCACCCAAGTTACGAATCACAGCCAATTTCCATAGAATTATTTGAATTTTCTGTAAAGCAAGTCACAAAGCTATTATTATGAGCATTTATTTAAGATTCAGACAATACTTCTAGGCTGAATTAGTACAGGATAATATGACTTCAGAATATGACATTTGCTACATCCTAGTACAAAATAGTTTAGAAGAACTATATTATCTTCTAAATTTTGCTAACTTTTGGCAACGACTAATCATAGTTTATGTAGAAAAGGATATCTTATTAGGACCTTATGTCATTCTTAACTACATTCTATAAAAATCTTAGCCTTCACTTAACCATAACAGATTTGTAACACACAAGTGATAAATATGTTATGAAACAGTGGCTACACATGGGGTAGTAGCTGCTTACCCAACAAAAACATTTATCTTAAGATACAGAAAAAAGTTACAAAATAGGGTTCACAATGGAGTAACTTACATTAACTTAAACCCAAGTTTTATATGCGCAAGACCTCCACAAATTCTAATTCTAGTAGTGCCTCCATTTTTCTTAAGATTTCAAGTTTTTCCCAAACACATTTTAAGTTCCAGCCTAAATCGAGCAGTTTGTGGTACTCAAGTCCTTGACTCTGCAATGATTTATAAATTAGATATCCACGTCACTTAGTATCAAGCCTCTCCCCACAAGGTATTGCCAAGAAATAGCTCTATTTGACAGCTCTCTTGGAATGAGAGCGTGCTTGAATTTCTCCTTATTTTGAAGAAAGAATGAACTTGCACTTTTCATGGGGCTACAGGTATTTTTTAACAGGTCTTTCTAAATCTGTCTTTCTGGTTAAAGCAGGTCCACTCTGTTATCCTCATTAAACATTAACTGTTTCATTTTCTTTATTCACTGTAAACAAACATTAATACATTTTTCTCCTAATTTTAATGAGCACAGAATGAGCCATGCCATGGAAGCATAGAGAGGCTTCAGCTGAGGTTGAAATTCCCTAGACTAAGTGCTGAATAAATAAACTGTAGGCTTATTTAGTGTTTGAGCAAAGAGTATTTCTTTTTTTTTTTTTCCTGTCCCACCCAAACAGACTTAGCAGAGGTTAAAAGAAGAAATGTGGCGTTAAACTCACTTTATCAGAAATAACATACAGATTTAGCAGGCCACAATACCTCTCAAACTGATGGTAAAATGTTGGATGATATAAGTAGCCCGCACTCTAAATGTATCAGTAGTTTGATAACAAGAAAATTGACTTCACTGTAGATCTAGAGTGCAAGAGCCTTCAGTCTCATAACAGATGCTTGGCAAACTGCTTTTTGCTTTTTAAAGGTCATCTGGTTTATCCTTCCAGGTTGTGAAATCAGCAGGTAAGAAGTTGTATAAAGAAAACAGTGCAGCCTGTTCTGAGATTAAGGAAGCAACACACATTACGCAATGATGAAAACCAAGCCTGTGCTGAGTCTCATTTCTTACTATAACTTGCTAGATACTATTCTTCATGTCCAGTTTGAATGACTGTACTCCCATTAGCTGCAGAGAATGGAAACATACATCCCAATAGTTATTTCACAGAGTTGATAACATAATTTCTGTATAGGGGTACTCTACTCATTGTGTCACATCCAGAACACATTCTTAAACGCAGAAGTTGTTGCCGAAGAGAGAATCAAGCTCATTCTGTATGGATGGATTAGAAAAGTAAAACAAGGCAGGCCAGTAAATACAATAGTCTTGGAGAGAAATAAGTAATATGACAGATGATGTATAATCATATTTAATCTAATTTACCACTTATTTCTAAGAACTATTTTAACTGACACTTTCACTTTTGAGTGTTGGTGGGGTTTTTTTCTTAGTAATTTCTTTAAAATCTGCTAGGACTTAAGACTGTTTTCTGTGGATTGGCAATCAATTGTTCTTCAGCTTCTAAAGAAAAATTGCTACTGTGGTTGGCATTGTATTATCTTGTTGGAATTATTACTACCATCAGGCAAGCACCAAAAATCAACTCTCCAGAGAGAGCAAAAATAAGGACTGTGCCATGGGAAAGAAAGGGAAGTCACCTGGATCAAAAAAATGTAATACTTTATGAGAAATACTTCATGGATGTTGCCTTCAATCTTCAAATCTTGACTGTATAGCTAATCACTGGTTTGCTGCTTCCCACTGAAATCAGAAGTGAAACCTCTTCTTCCTTTTAAAAGTGACATACCACACGTGCAGTGGTAGAGCTATTGAAGAATAGGGCTTCCCTTGCTGCCGCTAGTGCTGCATGCTAGTCTAAATCCTTTTAAATGCTCATCAAACAGAAAATAAAAAGGCTGAAGTTTAGTTTTACTTTGGTAAACATCTTGAACGATTTGTTCAGTTACTTTCCCTTGCACTGAGGAACACAACTGGTACTATGCACAACATACTGAATCCAAGGAAGATAACACTGTACAGGTTCAGTACAGGTTCTCCACAAAATTCACAGCTCCAGGGGAAAGATGCTGTTAGAGATACAGAGCTTCTAGCGTGATCACCTGATACTCAGCATAGTGAAAAGTGGTAAATGTTAACAGTAAAACACAAGGCTATACCCTGATTATTTTTAACTTCAGCACCACTCTCTGAAAACATAAGCCATTGTTTCCATACATACACTTAACATCTGTCAGCAGAAATTGTGCATCCACTGCACCAAGTGGACAGGAAAGGAAAGCAGAACCTATACTATCATTGTGCTCCCTGTATTTCTGCACATCCCTGACGTATTACTTCTTGGATAGTTGCCTTTCTTTAATTCCCTTACTGAATTTTTATTTCCTGACTGCTTGTCAATGAAACTTGACATGTCCTTAAATTAAGTCTTTAAAACATACATTTTCTTTTTATACATGACGTTCAGGCTTGCCTGTTTACAGTGTAAGTTCCTGCTCAATCGTCTTTCAAAAACTGGAAAAATGCATTCCAGCATTCTTACTTTCTAGCAAATGAAACTGATTTCATTCCATTCTTATCTGGAATCTTTCTTCTCTGAATTGCCCAAGTTTGTATAACAGCTTTTCTGTTAAGGTCCTGCACAAGAAAAAAGAAAAAAAACAAAAAACCCTTGATAACGTACCGACTGGTAACTGCTAACATTTTATATTAAGGAATAATAAAATAGGAACAGACCTCAACACCACATACCACCATCAAGACTGTATTAAAATCAGGTTCTCCTGATGGAAGAAGAAGGAGGAACATTTATGCTTTTAAAAATCCTATGCTTTTGAAGAGGTCAGGATCAGAACTTCAATAAAATATAAAATGTGTTAGTTGACAGACCTATGATATTAGTTACCTACTTTCATATAAAACGCATGCTGCTAAAATAGCCTCACTGTTCGTCATTTCAAGTGTGCATTGGACCAACATGTTTTGTGCTCTCCATTAAAAAACGATGCGAGATAGAATATATTTAGCAATTCTAAATGGCACTTCTATAATGTCCTCTAAATCTAAAGTTTGCATATTGTAGCAATCAACTTCCTGCGCTATAATTTATTAAATAGTGCCCTCCAGTGGTGACTCTTATCACAATGAAATGCTCTCTATAAAAACGTTAACACTAAATTCTTACCATTCATGCAACTGCAGAGAACAAATATTTCAACAGTTTATATAAAAGTTTAGCTTATACATAAGCTGAAGTTTATAACAATATTAAATTCCTGATGATATTTTGGCACGGTTTATGTTAGTTAGAGAGACAATAGTAAGCATTAATTCTCTGCTATGTGAAAGGACACATTTAACGGGCATGGTAAGGTAGCAATACCAGTCCTAAATCCTTTTAAATCCTTGACAGCATCGAAATACATGGCAAAGGATGTTAAGTTTTACTACGAGAGGTTCTGAGTGTGAGGAAGGGTAGGCAAGACAGTGAAAAGGAGTGACCTGACTATTAATTTTAATTCTACCAATTCACACGTAACTGAATCCTCAACAAAAGGTGAGAGAATCATGATACAATTTTGTTTAATTTCCAAAGCACCTTTGTATTATTTGCTACTGATGGAAGACAAATATTGAACAAACATATAACATTAAACCAAAACCATTTAGAGAGATACCAACACCTGCTTTCCAGACACACCTGTTCCTATTGACTGTTTACAAACCTGCAGAATTTGGTGCCAAAAGAACGCACAGAGGTATATTTCTATGTAATGAGTAGAGCACTGAAGAGCTATCAGCAACCTAAGAGCTCATTCCTGTCCCCTGCTTTATAATTCTCCATGAATCGCCAGCATGAATCACAGGTCTCTTCAGATAATGAAGACTCAGAAATTTCATTATATAGTGTAGCAATATAAATCTATCTGGCCATGCCATTAGAAATGCCTATCAAGGAACAAAGTGTACTTCCTGGAAGTAGTTCAATGCAAATACCTCTGCTTTTTTCTTTTTCTTGACATTTCACTAAACTGTAAGACGATATATGTCATGTTTAACAGCCAAAACTACCACACGTAGTTCTATACATAAAGCATTATGAGCAAAAGATATTGCATATTGTATTGAGTCTGCATTGGAAGGTTTTGGTAACTGGGGGGGGCTATAGATGGGCTGCTGTGAGAAGCATCTAGAAGCTTCCCCCATGTCCGACAGAGCCAATGCCAGCCGGCTCCGAGACAGACCTGCCGCTGGCCAAGGCCGAACCCGTCAGTGAGGCTGGGAGCACCTCTGGTATAATGTATTTAAGAAGGGGGAAAAGTTGCTGCTCAACAGAAACTGCAGCTGGAGAGAGGAGCAAGAATGTGTGACAGCAACAACCCTGCAGACCCCCAGGTCAGTGAAGAAGGAGGGGAGGAGATGCTCCAGGCGCTGGAGCAGAGATTCCACTGCAGCCCGTGGGGAAGACCACGGTGAGGCAGGCTGTCCCCCTGCAGCCCAGGGAGGTCCATGGTGGAGCAGATCTCCACCTGCAGCCCGGGGAGGACCCCACGCTGGGGCAGGTGGATGTGCCCGAAGGAGGCTGTGACCCCATGGGAAGCCCACGCCGGAGCAGGCTCCTGGCAGGACCTGTGGCCCCGTGGAGAGAGGAGCCCACGCTGGAGCAGGTTTGCTGGCAGGACTTGTGACCCCACGGGGGACCCACGCTGGAGCAGTCTGTGCCTGAAGGACTGCAGCCCGGGGAAGGGACCCATGCTGGAGCAGTTCATGAAGAACTGCAGCCCATGGGAAGGACTCACGTTGGAGAAGTTTGTGGAGGACTGTCTCCTGCGGGAGGGACCCCATGCTGGAGCAGGGGAAGAGTGAGGAGTCCTCCCCCTGAGGAGGAAGGAGCGGCAGAGACAAGGTGTGAGGAACTGACCCCAAACCCCATTCCCCATCCCCCTGCGCCACTGGGGTGGGTAGACAGAGAATTCACAAGTGGAGTTGAGCCTGGGAAGAAGGGAGGGGAGGGGGAGAGGTGTTTTAAGATTTGGGTTTATTTCTCATTATCCTTCTCTGGTTTGATTGGCAATAAATTAAGTTAATTTTCCCCAAGTCGAGTCTGTTTTGCCTGTGATGGTAATTGGTTGAGTGATCTCTCCCGGTCCTTATCTTGACCCACGAGTCTTTCGTTGTATTTTCTCTCCCCTGTCCAGTTGAGGAGGGGGGGTGATAGAGCAGCAGCATGGTGCTTAGTTGCTGGCTGGGGTTAAACCACGACACACGTTCAGAAATGGGCTTTGATTTCTGTATGTAAACAGTCCATATCAGTAAAAGGAACAGAATTTAGAAATGGGTACATATTCTAGTATTCAGATATCCGTTAGGATTACGCCAGAAAAGGTGAAATTAACACATTTGCTGTAAACAATAAAGTCAAAAGGAAAAGTACCAAAGTACAGCATCAAAATCTTTTCAAATGGTAACACTACATGGTATTTCTTCTATTATAATGACAAAAATCAAGTGATGAACAGTGGCTGGATATTAGCAGTTATTCAAGGTAAGAAGAAAGTATAATATTCTTCTAAGTTGAAATACTTCATGAACAACAAAAGGTCCCATCACCTTTGCTGTTGCCTTATTTTTTACTCCTGTATAATAGAGATCAGAGTGGAATTCAGTTCAACAAAGCTATTTCTTCCCAGATGCTTTGGGGACAATGAAGTTTTAAATTATACAATAACGCATTTACAAAATTATCTACGGATACTTGGAGATAGCTAGAAATAATAATAATTAGGTATATTTGTAGATATACCAAGAATACGATTAAATTAAAAAGGAGTTTTCCCATCACTAACAGCTAAATATGAAGCAAGACAGAAAAACTCTTTTAAACATGTGCGGGGTTTTTTTGTTCAAGTCCATTCATGGCTGTTTAGTAAAGACTAGAGCAAGTAACCAAAAACCCAAAACAAATAACCCCCCCAAAACACCAACAACCAAGAAACCCCCGAAAACAACCCTCCTGCATGAATTTCATACAAAATAAAACTGACTAATGTTAGCAAAAGGTTACTCATTAGCCTCCATAAAACCATTCACAGTGATGGTGACTTCTAGTCACATAATCAAACAATGTCATTTCTCTAAAAGGTAACAAACTCATTAGTATTTCTATTGGCTCAGTTAGTAAAGCTCTTTAATCCCTATGTCAACAAGAAAAGCCTTGGGAATGTTTTATTGATTAGCAGTTGTAACACAGATTGACGGATTTCTACCTAACGTCTATGTTAGGAGCCTGTTAAAATAAAAGCAGGATAAGATCCCACCCGTAACACATGCCATACACTCTGGAGATCCAGCCAAGAATTTTTAAACATGCAGAGAGCATTGCTATTAATCAATGTATAAATACCTATGGCACACCTCCTGTTCTTACTGACCCAAAAGACTTGAACTCTGCATCAGACTCATGGTAACATTACCTAATGATACCCATGCCAGAGGTGACTCTTCCAGCTCACTACTTTGCAAGCCTGTAACAGTTGCCTGCCATCTCCCGAAGTCTGGCAGTGCCTACGAAACTTAATAGCCTTCAAAACGGAAATTCTGTTTCACAATTTTTCCATTTCAGAATCTGGTTTTAGTTCAAACTGTGACGATAACATTTCAGTTTGGGGCAAGATCTCAGTCACACTAAAAGAAAATATTTTTAAATGCTGAAATAAACGTCAGTAATGTGTTATACTGAAGGCTTCTAATACACAGCAGGTCTTAACACTGAGCAAGTCCAGCCAGCCTATGGCACCTGAACACAGCCAGGCATACCAGAATTAGGAATCTCCTCAAGGGTATATTCCTGTGATAGAAAGTTGCAAGTGATAGAAAGTTGCAAGTGCAAGGGCAGCTGGCTTTGGGGGTCTAAGAGAAAGAACACCTCTCACTTACCTTGTCCCCATACCACGCTTTAAAATATTCAAGCACTTAAAACTGCTTTGATACCTGAAGTACTATAACTTTCCCGAACTTTCTTCAGTTAGTATCTTAAAGAAGTTTCACTTAAAGACATCAAAACCAGCATGCTGAAATGAGCAAACCCTTCTTTTCTGTGCTACCAAAACTTTTCCTCTAGAGTGTCAGACATGGTGAGAGCAGGAGATACGTTACCACAATCTTCACTGTAAGTGTCTTTCTTCCTAGTTGAGTTGAAATTGAGAGGAAAAGTAACTTTTGCAAACAAGCTATCCAATGAATGGATTATTATAAGGCAAAAATGAGAGAGTAGGACCCTGAAAAGAGAAGCCTGAAATTAAATGCAAAACAGCAACAGGTAAGTAAGGTAGAAATGGATCACACACAGCCACGTTAATGTACCTCGGTCTTAATCTGCATTTCCTTCCCTTTTCAAAGCTCTAAACTTAATCGAAGTTCTAATCATATAAATTGTGCTGAAAACTGTGGAGGCATTTATTTTTCATTTATGCATGTGTGTGTGAATATAAACACACAAAATCTTTTTGGACAAAGGATGAGGATTAACAAACTGATATAACTTGAGAAACTGAACATGCACCCAAGTTTCTGAGGAAGAGTTTAATGCATTAAACCACTACATTAGTACTGCAGCTCCGTATCAGTTGAAACACATGCTGCTTGATAAGGTTAGGATTCAGAAGTGAGAAAGAAATGGGAAAATTATACAATTTCACCTACAGCTGCCTATTTAAAGGTTAAAAATAGCAAACCTTACAGGCTGACTGTCTTGCTGTTATAGAGTGACTAACAGTCCTAGTGAGAATCCATTGACCCCTTCTGCTCCAGTATAATTAAAGAATAAAATGTCGGCATGATGTGGAGATAGAACTGTATTCCCTTGCTTATATTTCTCCACTTGACGGAGTGGATCTAAAAAAACCCAACAGCCTACAGATCATAAAAGTGCTCATTACTTTAAACTAGTGGGCACTGGGCTACCACCCAGGTTAAGTGCCTTCCAAAGTGAAGTACTCTGTGATTCTCTGAACTCTAGCAGAGCCCGCTCTCTCTCTTACATTGCCATATCATTAGTTCATGGCAGAACTACTTTTTGATGTTTCTTTTCAGCTCAGAAACATTAAAGGAGAGAAAGAGAAGTAAGACTGTATAAAGTTTACATGAATTTCTGGTAGTATTTCGTGCATAGCATAGCATCTGTACGAACAGACGCACTGGACATTCTTTTCATCTGCTAGATCACAACAAATAGATCCTGATTTTTAGTGGCATATTCCCTAACATGTCTAAAAAAACATTACACTGTTTCCACTCCCACCATGTGGAAGCTTCAAGTAGCCCAACAGGAGATGCTACGGAAAGTCCTGGAAAATTAATTCCTCAGAGAGTGCCTTCCCCTCATTGAGGTCTTTCATCACACTCTCAATATCAAATCAAGCTCAGTATCATCAAAATAGAGCTCCTAATCTTCAGTCCCCCCAAATTCTCCACACTGCCTCTTCTCTCCATCATTCCAGGCACAATTAAGTATCCTGACTCTCTCTATGGTCAGGAATTTGGGCATCCAAAGGCAGGGATATCTCAAGCCACACATTAGTGTAAGTTTATATAAAAATCTTTTACGATTTTACTCTTATGCCTATGCTAACATTGGCATAATGATTCACAGATGATTATTACATCATCCAACCTTACAGTTACTGCCAGAAAGTACTTTGCACCTATGCACACATTAGTAACATAAACTAATCAAACATAATAGAGCTAAAATATATAAATAATAAGATTAACTAGGCTGTTTCTGAAATTCTGTTATGCCCTTTTATCTACAGGTGCATAATTCACCATGGTAAATTATATCTGATAATAATTTTAACAGGGAGCAGTCCTGCTCATAAATTTGACAGTAAAAGCTATACTGGCCAAACACCATATACTGAAAACTGCAAAATGGAAGATTTTGGAAGAAAACAAATAGTATTAAGTTATGTAATTTTTCTGTATGCAACTTCTTCAAAATTGATTATCCTTTTATATTTTTTTTTAAACAAGGAAAATAAACCAGAATATTAATTACCCAAAATCCCGTAAAAATTATTCTAATGGTAACCTGAATGAATTTCATCTTTTTATAGGCACAAAAATTTGAAGTAATTAGTTTCTTCTATCTGTGCCAACAGAATTAGATGTATTAATTACTGTAGCATAAAAGGTGGAAGAATATAACTGTTAATTAAACTCAAAATGTTATTAAATAATTATTCTCAAGAACATAGAGTTTGCTAATTAAAGTATTATTGCTAAATATTATAATTTCTCAAGTTATTTTATACAAATAGTATTCAACTCTTAATTAATCAGTTGAACAGAAATAGATGATAGAAGCTATGCAGTTTGGAAACAATTATGGCTAGTTGCTTATACATATTAAAAGCAAACGCTTCTGCCTAAGAACGTTTTGGTACTTGATAAACGTTCATCAGCAACACCTCCAATGAATTCAATGCATTCACTCATCACTCACAATCAAGAGGCAATATATAAATGTACTTCAAACTGATACAGAACCAATAAACTATTTCAAGGCATTCACTCAAACTAATTGTACAAGGAAGTTTGCAGGATCAAGCAGAACAGTTAGGCAGTGAACTGCATGGAAATGTTCTCTTCCTGCTATATGTCCTTCCTGCCTGTAGCTGATAGCAATTTGGTATACAATGAACCTGTTACTTAAAGGAGAATTGCTTTTAAATGTAGATTGGTCTACCTTTCATAAGCATGCACTTACTTCATGAAGTCACTGTACAACAGGACACAACAAAAGGCAAGGAAAGGAAAACTTCCTTGCAAAGGCAAGTTTTCATCCCAGCTTGATAATTATTACTATCTGCATTCTTCTCTATCAGCTTCCTTATCAAACTAAAACCCAAGAATTCTAAACATTGTGATCTGTCAGCACAGTAAGTTTGTACATAATAGTGGATATTACAGTGGCAAATTCCCCCATTTATCTTACATTCACTTCAGTCAATACCAGAGCTAAGTTTATCTAAGTGTTCAATGGCACAGTCAAGTACCTACATTTTCCAGAACTTTTTGAAGTCTCCTGTTTGCACTGAGACATGCTGTTTATAGGAGTTAATGATAGTTTGACATTCAATAATAATAAGAGTTTGAGTATCCTGAGCATTTTCATGTAGCATTACACACTTTCTGCAAGACTTCATCAAGTAATTCGAAAGCCAGTTAAAAATAGTTATTAATGTGCTTAGGTGTTTTATTGCCTATAGCACTGATACAGAAAACCTCTTTAGTGTTGAGTCTAAGTCTTATTGACAAGATTTGAATGCACAGATAAATACTTGAAATAGAAATCCTGTATCAAATTAAACCAAAGTTTGACACTACTTTATATCCACAGTTATCTAGTTTCAACCCACAGCAGTATTAATCATTAACAAATTGCCATCACATTCATCAGACCGCAGGCATATACTTGTATCTGTAGAGCAGAAGAGAAATAAGATACAAAGGAGAAAACGTAGCAAGCGAAGGAAGGCAAAGCCCAAATGCGTGTAGCCAGATGCCCTTGATTCCAGAAGCAAAGTAGTAAAGAACATGTATTGAATAAAAACAAACAGAACTGCATGGAGGAGATAACCAATCTCCATCATCAACATCTTCCCTAACAGGAACAAATTTGAAAGGTTCTACAGTTTGGCAAGGCACTTTAGTAAAAACAAACAAACCAACCCCAAACAAACAAAATAATAATAACAAAACAAACAAAAAACCCCAACCAAAACCCCCAAACCTACAATGGTGATCATTTCTTGGAAAGGGTCATGACAATCTTTTGTTTGGCCTGCATGAATCCCCAGTATGAGCTTCCCTAGGAGTTTAAGGTAATATTTCTGCTGCTTAAAATAAACATACCTATCCCGAACGCTATCCTACTAACATAGCATAGTATACAGTATGACCACTATCATAATTTCATTCTGTAATTTAAACATGCCATGTCTAATATGAAGGAAGGAAGGAAGAAGGAAAAAAAATTATCTTTGCTTTGGATACCTTTTGACAAAGAATATCAACAGTGAAGAAAGACCGTCCAAACCCATGAAGGCTGTTTCAATGTTCAAAGCACAAGCTGCACTGCTCCTGCCAAATGTAAGAGATTCCCTAAGTAACCAGTATCATATTCCAAAATTACATAGGAGGCTTACTGAAAAGCTTGCTGAAGGACAACAAATTCCCTATAGTTTGGGGATTATAAATACACAGACAACATTTCCCAGAGTTGTGAGTAGCCTCCAGCCTTGGCAACTCTAAAAATAAAAGGTCCTGGAAGATTTGCTAGGCCAAAGCCACTGAACTTGGTGGATAAGAGAAAATGTGAGCCATTAAAATGGAGAAAAATGTGTAAAATTAATTATTGCAGTCTAAACAGGAAAGAAATACTGACTCTTGATGCATATTTATAACAGGTTCTTCTGGGAAGAGCAGAAATAAAACAGCTGAAACACTGGCCACTCACTTTATGTCATTACTATGTCCCTTCTAGCAGGCTGCAAAAAATACTGCTGTGTTGGTCATCAGCCATAACCTTTTAGAGAATCACCCTGTTAAACAGTATTAAAAGACAGTAATTTTAGTATATGTGTCATCAGGTCCTCCCTGAGGAGGGAGGAAAGCAAAAGAAATGTGAAAGATCCTGAGGTTGCTGCTATTGCATTAAGTGAAGGACTTAATCCATGTACATACACGCACCTCTGCACATTATGATACAATCTTGACACAGTATTTTTTCCTCCAGATCTAACCTCTTTTTGTTAAAAGTATGCAGGGTACAAATAAGAACAGCTTTATCTAGTAAAAGCTGTTGTAACCCAGTAGCCTGAAAGAGACTAAGAGTAGTTGCCAGGAAAAGCGTAAGGGCACACTGCCAGCATTCAGGGATCCATGAGATCTCAAAAGCTTTATGAGCCAGAGAGACTACTGCTCTCAGAAATCATGGATGGATTTTCCTTCCATGAATCCTCAACTCTTTGTTCAATATTCAGTTCCAGCTTTTATTTACTACATACTTTTCAAATCCACACTTCAGATGTGATCAGATCCCCTTTTCAGTGGAAGCTTCGGTTAATGGAGCAAGCAATCTGCACTTCAATAACTTAAAACACTTTTGAGAAAATATGATCCAAACAAAACAGACTTTATAACATCAACAAAGTTATTTTTCATTTTACACAAGGAACTTATTTTCATCACCTGTGAATACTGCAAAATGATTGCTGTGAAAGAAAACCAAGCACTGAAACCACCTAACGAAATATCTGAATGCAAAAACTGAGCACAGAAGTACAAGCAACCAGAATTCTTTTAAGCATCACATTGTTACCACTAGGAATAAAGTGCCTTCTGAAATTTTAAATATGACAACATTTCTTTGCATTTCAATTTTGACATAAATAGTCCCTCCACGTAATAGTGTGCTGTAAACAAAAGCAGCAACTGGAACAGTATTTATGTTACTCTCTTGTTTGGTTGTATGGCACTGTGAATTCTTGTGGAAAAAGGAATCTATCAAACTTTTGCCAAGATAAAGGTGTAATTTGTGTTAAACAGGTGCAAGAATTCTGCCCCTTGAGGCACTTCTTATGTTTTGTTTTTTGTTTTGGTTTAGTTGGGTTTTTTTAAATGTTACTGCAAAAAGCTTTCATTACCTGCCATTTAGATATACTGTCTTAATCCTTTCACCATAGTCCCAAAACAGGACAGATGTACAAACACACTGGGAAGGAGCAAATGAAACAAAACAACACACAACAGGCAAACCAAAGAAACTCTAATGTACCTGTATCTCAGAATTTCTGGCACATTAGTTTTTCTTCTGAGTGGAGATTGGTAAGAGACATCACCCTTTTAAAGAAAAGGCGGAATACCAAGAACACATTAACTTGATATGTAATGCATATATTCTTAATAAAACATAGATCAATTTCCTGTGGGTATATGGAGATATGAAAACAAGATTTTGTTCAACACTTACAAAATTTACAAAAAACTAAAGAACAAGAGGTAATCATGTATGGTCCTCAGAGGCAAGCCAGAAAATGCCGATTTTTTAGGAAACAGTCTTATCACTGAAGCACAAAAAAAAAACCCCAAAACCCACAAACCAACAAAAAACCCAACCAACCAAAACTCAAAAACCAACAAAAAAACACTCAGACATCCATACCCAGAAGACCAACATGCAGCTGCAACACAGCTTCAGGAGAAGCTATTCCACAATAGCCAACACTGCCATTCAGGATTCTGTCTTGGTATCTACTGTACCCTCACAGGCACAAGCTCTGGTCACTAATACTCCAGAAGTTTGCCTCTTTAACCTTCCTTATCTCAACCAAAGCTTTTACCCCATTGATCTCATACAACAAAGTAATCATCAAGGTGTGACCATACCATTTAAGAAATGCACAGACTAATAAACGTTTGCTGAAGTATTTCAGAGTGGCACAGTCTGAAAGAAATAAGCAGGATAAAGAGAGAAAATGAGTATTCAATGGCACCATTAGGTTTTTTTAGCTTTACTTCAAGCTCATAGAGATTACAAGCAATCAGTTAACACACAGATTTAGCAGTACATCCAGAAGTGATTCCACAGCAGATTTACAAAGCCCAGAAAATGCAGCATATATTCAAAGTTACCATGAACCATTTTGCTTTAAAAAGGATTCAAATCTAGGTCAGGTACTCGTAACAGCTTCTTTCTTTCTTTCATATAATTTTTACATTCCTTTGCAGTTGAGAGAATAAAAATGTCGACATGATACCAGCATAGCATACATGGTGTCAGACAAGAAGCAGCTTGAAAGCTTTAGAGATTAAGAGAACCACCAAGCTGAGAGATGATGACAAAGGTGGCTGAATAAGTTTCCTATACTGATTCAAGTTTGGAAGAAATCTACCCCAGATCCGCCAACTAAAACTTCACAATTTTATGAAAGAGATCTGGTGATTCTTAGATGTGGAGCACCATAATGGCAGTGCTTTAACCATGATGTTGTTCTCATTTCTTTTAAACTCCTTTTTCATAAAGGAGTTTATCTTACTTGCTTACGGCTTGGCCTTCAAATTACTGATTCATACTATCAACAGTAACTTTTGCTACATTTAATTTGCTCAGTCCCAGATTAACATGTACCTGTAACTTGAGAAATTTCCATGACTTATTTCTTACAAAGTAGCACTCAGCAGGTGTTTTTGACCTTTTACATACCAGGAGTTAATGCTACAACTTAACATGAAGAAGATGTGACCGCTGAAATCTCTTTGTGAACCCCAAGTTCTTATCACTGATGACAATGTGTTTTCATGTGTTTGTAATTGTGCTGTTAAACTTTCAAGATTGAGTTGAAAAATTTGCTTTCACCACTCTTTTCATGTTCTAAACAAGGAGGACGACACAGAGCCTTGCATGCTTCATTTTTCAAAGAACAAGGATAATCAGATAATCTGCCAACCTCACGTTAACATACTTTACCCCCAAAAAGCCATTTTCACTTATTTTTTATTTTCATATCAGGTATTATAATAAATATGATAATTATTGTACAAGTTCCAGCTACAGCATTCACTTTGAAATGGTAAAAATTACACTCCTTTTTAGGAAATAAAGTGATCTACTTAAAGAGTATAGGAGAGAAAAAAAGTAGTTGGTGGAAAGAAATCTATAAATTCAAAGTATTTATCATCCTCTCCAAACAAAGTAGTACTGACCACTTCCTTGCATTAATGGTTTAAGGTTCAAGTACTCACTCACCTTCAAGTCCTCAGAAAGAAGCCTCTCACTCTTCAGTCCTCATCATCAATACATGAATTCTACTCCAGTCCTCTCTTTCTACAAATGCTTTCTTCAGTACAGTTTCTACATATATTTAGATTTTCTGACAGCTCATGGAACTGGAAGGTCCACTTCCTTATGTGAACATGAAATGGTATCAGAGAGAAGATAGGCATTTCCAGCTACCAGAGACAAATGCCTATGAAGATCATACTCATTTCTTATAGCTCTCATTAAGAGAGCCTATGACTGGCCTCTGCCACTACCAGTCACTCCTATTTTATGACAAAAATACAACATCAAAATGATTTATTCTGAAAGTCAGTTTCTTATAATGGGCTATGGGTTTTGTCTGGATGCCAGCACTGACATGAAAGGCAAGGTTTCAGGGATGCAGTGCTGTACTACAAGTCTGAACTAGGGAGTGAGATAGTTACTAAGTAACATGATACTCACCTAATGATACTAGCTTGGGAAAAAGGTGCTAAATCCCATTTAATTAGCTCTGAAAAGCAGCAGAAAACAGATACTCCTTCTGGACCCAGAGCACTCTGTTCCAGCTGTGCGTCAGCAATCTCCACACCATATATCACTTCATGCTGCGCAGCCATCCCCTTTCAGCTTGTTGATGGGATGATTTCAACACAAGGATTCCCTGCCTTGCTTTGTCCTCCTGTGAGAGGAAAAGGAAAGAGTAAACTTTTTCAAACCGAACACCAACTGAGGTGTTCAGCTCCTACAAGCCACTGAAGAGTGTAAAATCTTAAAGCAGGGACAATCCTGCTTTGGAATACTTCTTCCATCACCACCAGATGCCAATTTCAAGCTTAACAATGCAGCAAGCATATGTTGTTACCTGCTTTGCTTGTTATTATCTCTTGATGCCAAGAGGGTCAAAGGCTACCACTATTAGAGGAAATGCAGTGCATTTTTTATTACCATAATGCATCAGAAAATTCAGACTGAGCATTAAATGTAAACATGGGTACAAAAGGCCAGCAATGTTTAAATGCTGCTTACCACTTAACAACTATTTCTCATTTTGATTTGGCAATACAGATGAAACCTCTGTAGTCTAAGTAATAGGAAATCTTTCTATATTATTTCAAGACAATCACTTTGGTAAATGCAAAAAAACATCATCACCACATGCAAAGCTACTTGATAAAGAAGTTTAGAGGATATTCATCATTAAAGTCATGTGCTCTAGCTGTATTTTAAATTTTATTAAATGCAACATATTTCTGGAAAGAAAATACACACTTTTTTTTTTTTTTTGCAACAGAATAATCTTAACATAAGAAATAAATTATGATGTCAGAGCTTTGCTTTGCTGGTTTGATCAAATCACGATTTCAGAGTTTGGTTATCAAAGCAGAAATTACCATTCATCAAAGTCTTCAGTGACTACCACTTGACTGTAAAAGGGCAACTTCTAGCTAATGCTTTCATGTAGCTACTAATGTAAGAACTGCCAGGGTCTGTGGTGAATTCGTGAAAATATTCTTTAACTTTTTGACTACTCTGGTGTTTAAAAGCCCATGATTAAAAAAAATACTGAAACATTAAATAGCTAAGATGCTGGATATGAGTTTAATATACAACTATTAGCTACAATATTTAGCTAACCAGTTACAACATTAACTATTATTTACAACATTAACTACTAGAACAATATTAAGTTAACAAATAAAAACAAATGCATAGCCCACATTACATATAATCTGGGTTTTGGAACACATTTTGAGAATTCTTAAGATTGCTTTTTAAGTCACACTAATGGCATTAAATTCAATACACAACTTCTGTTAAAAGCACTGGAAAGTCACTAAGCTTTTGTTTTTGGTTTAAAAAAGGGAACCTCCTCTCTTCCCCTCAACCCAGATTTTCACTTCAAGTACACACTATTTTCTCTGTCTCCCCACTTCAGCTAGTGAGAAAAAGGGATCTGTGAAAGCAATGCGTTTGTGTAAGTTGGTTCTCATAGACTGCAAATTGTTGCCAGGAAGCTTCTCCCATGGGTTTCCAGTTTCAGGGTTGCCCAGCTACTGATGAGTTAGCTGCAATGGTAAAAACATCTGCAGTTTTCAAAGAACTGGTAAATGGGGACTCATGTCAAGATGCAAACTTCCAAAATCCGTTCTGTCACAGGACTGTCTCTTCCTCAACTTCTCTGAGGAATGTTAACCCCAGGTACTCCAGAAAGTGCTATAATAAATGCCTCTTCTCTTTTATTCCCTACTGGAAATCTTTCAATATTTGGGGGACAAAAAAACCCAAACCATTGTTACCTCCTTCTTGCAGACACTTTCAATACTTAGGCTGGTTTTCAGACACTTTGTTTGGAATAAATAGCATTTAAACTGGAAAGAATCTGATTTGTGGACAGCTCTCCTCTCTACTCATTGTCTACTTACAATTTCAAGTGTGCTAGAATTGAATCTCACAGTCAAAAAAGAAAGGAGCTCAATATTCTTCTTACAGCAACCACAGGGTTTAACACAGAAAATATAGGATGATTGATGACATTCTTCTTCACATCATTACCTCTGAGAAGCACTGTTAGTAACCTGAAGAGGATAATAAACCTCTGGAAAGTGGGGTTTCTAGTCAGATAGAGTTGATCCTATCTTAGAGAGCTTGACACTGGATTAAACAACTATTTTCTATTATTTGATACTGTCTCCTCTTATGTTGTTGCACTGATTTCTCTGACTAATTTCTCTGTGGACACTACAGGATGAGAAGTCCTCAGTGGCGGACAGCAAAATTAAGTACGAAACCTGTTTTTTCTCCTGCACACTGAAATAGCAAATTCCAAAGCCATTCCATTTCACCACCACTTGCTTCTGTGGTTCCACTGTCCGTGTATTAAAGCTGCTTTAATTGTCTGGCATAATTTCCGTTCATCAGAGGTCACCATCAGAGTTAATGACAAAAAGGATATGGAGAACTGCCATATTGTTCCCTTGATAACTAAAGTCCGTCTAACAGCCATAGCCTGCAATGATACAGCAGGAAAAGGAGCACAAATGTAAACATCAAGGCTCCCTCTGCTTTGGTCCTATGCCATGAAACTCTGACAGATCTTACACTGCCTATGGAGGCTCAAACCCAATAAAAATTGTAATCCCAATAAAAATTGTAATCCCATAAAGGATCCAGTCAACCCTATGAACCCTACCATCTTCCTTCTGATTTTTAAATGGCAGTAAACAAACTTCAGACAATTTGAGCGAAGATGAATTAAACCTCAGTCTGGACAAACTGCATGACAGTGGGAATAAGAAACACAGATTCTAGTTCTATTTACCCTTTAATGTCTTTTCCCCTACATTTAAAAGGGGTAGTTACACATCTTTTTTAAAATTTTGCAATAAAAACTGCAAAATCATTGCTGAAAAATGAGGTCAGCTGTTCCTTCAGTTACACTCTTAATATTAGTAAGGAGCAATAAACAAAGCAGAACCAACAGCACTAAGTTACTTTGCATACAGTAAAGAGGATCCCCTGCCACCCTTTTCCTTAGGGGGGTTATGATTTTGGACTTAAAACAGAAGCTAGAAATTAATGGTTTTGGATTTTGCATTGATTCTGGTTTCTACCAGAGCATTTATTTCCAGGTTTCCTCCTCTTAAGCAGGCTGCTAATGTTTCCTGTGGCACTCAGAGCTCACTATCAAGTTCCCTTTGGAATACAATAAAATAAACAATCAAATGTGTGCTTTCATTTAGACACCAACTGAGCTCTGCCAGCAAGTGAAAGCCTGGCTTATGCAAAGCCTGACACTTTTGGCTACATTTGTTAGAATACTCCTCTGGAAAGAGGACAACTGTCATCCAGGTGAACACTCCTCACTGTAAGAACACTAGGTTACAAACCTCCCTCCCCATTCCTTATCTTTTTGTCGTTAACATTCTGGATCCTACATTCTGAAAAAAGTAATTCTGATTTTCTCCTCTTGAAAGATGCACAGTTTCTCTCTCTAGCTGGCCCTTCACAAGCTGATCATATCTAAATGGAACACTGCTCTAAACCCTAAAAAATGGTCAGATGTGCCAAGGTACCATTAAATACAGAGTTATCTATCCTCTGAATTTTCCTCCTGTTCTGCAGCCTAGGGCAAAATCTGTGCGTGGTAGTTTCATATGCCATCTACTAACTGGTGGTAGCTCAATTGGAAAAAAAAGTGGCATTACTTCCCAAAGGACAAAAGCAGGTTACTTTGATTTTCCAAGTAGGTCATTCACTCTTCAAATGAAGAATGACTGACATTCAGAAGTAACACTAATACAGCAGTGGCAGCTGTTGTCAAGAATGTCAGCTTCTTCCAGCTTTGCAATACCGCAATGACATTTTATACCTGCCTTGTTTTGATCTACTGCAGATTTAAAATGATTCGGCACATACCTTTACATGCCAGTACCTTCCCACTGGGATGTCACCAGTCACCATTACTTACAACTATGTTACATCAATACCTGTCAGTATGCAGCTTAAGAAAGTTTGTATTTTCCACTGTTGGCTATTAGTTTCTGTGTTTCTAACTTTGAACCAGTAACTTCTACTTCTCAGTCACACACAGTCAGAATGTTTTAATGTGGTTGCTTTAACATGTAAGCCACAAAAACAATAGATAAAAAGTGACCCACAGAAATTCAGTGATGTCAACATTCAGGTATTTCAGTCTGTAACATTTACATACAAGAAAAAGCTATTTCAAACCTTCTCAAAATTTAGCAGGACATTCTCCACCTCCTGATCAAAGGTTTTCCCAGAAAGAGTTGTACAACCAGATTTAAACCTGAAGGAAAATGAACACAGTTCCTGTTATCTTTTTTTGCCAAATCTCAAATATTTCAAAGATAACATTTTGCAGAAAACTGAGCTCCCAAAGAAGAATACACTGTAGGCTAATCATCATGCTCTTCCAGTGATCTTTAGAAAAGTTGACACATTATCCAATGACTACCATAAATGAGTTTTCCAGTGAATAATACTTTTTCTTCCTGTATGGAAAGGCTCACTTGACATAATTACACCAAAAACAATTTAATGACATTAGCACAGTTTGGGGGTGGGGGGAGGGGGGAATCGATCCTCTGAGTTTCAAAGATCGGTGTAAAAATAACCCCCACATCGCCAAAGGCTAACAACAACACCCCCCCCCCCCCCCAAAAAAAAAGCAGGGGGGCAAAAGAAACTGAAGTTACTTTTGCAAGAATCATTAAATCTTAATGGAATCTCATCAATTATGAATTGTCGAGGAAGGCAATCCTTGCTTGTGCCTTCAAAACAGCACATACATGCTGTTTTATACTGTCTTTCCAATTACCAGGAAAATATGCTTAAAAGAAATAAGGAACTTCATCCCTCCAAAAGCCAGTTTAATTTGGGTAGTCTTACTGTTGTCATAATGGTCTAAGCATGCAAGCAAGCCCCAGTTTTTTCGGCTTGGCTTTTTTTTTTTTTTTTGTCTATGTTGTGCAAGCCCCATTTCAAGCAGCAAAATTCAGTATCTTCCATGATTTATTTGTAACTTTGCTTATACAAGAAGTTGAGCACAAATGGGGCCTGTCTTCTCCCAAATTCTCTCCATATCTGAAAAAAAGGCTCTGTGAGATTAAAAGCTTTCCTACTCTTTTACAGTTATGGTAATTAGTCTAACAAAAGATACGAACTCTATTACAAACCTTGTTCTAACATATGGCTTCAAAAATTTTGTTTGATTTGCAAAGACACACATACCCCACATAACAGAATATTCTTCTTTCTACATCACAAAAATCCATAAAGCAATTCAGTCACAGATCAAATTACAGTCTAAATTACTGATCAAATTACACTTTGCATTCAAATTCAGATCACAGATATTGCTCTTTGACTGTGGATTTGTGATAACATTTCTGTAAGGAACATGTACCTATAGGTCCTCTTAACTTCATAGAAATCATCAAGTGCTCAACATTTTTTGATATGACAATAAAACAACCAAACTTGAGAAAGTCTCAAACAACAAAATCCAAGCTGTTTCCAAAACCCAACCTCAGGGATTTATTTCTGCAATTATTAAATTTATGAACACTTCTATTTTGATAAACTATCATTTTCTAAGTACACAGAAGCCTTCAGTTTTTAAACTTACAGCTTAAAATTTATCCACAGGCTGATTAATAACAGCTTCTCTTCAGTTCAAATCTGGATTGAAGTGCACAGATTTAGGCATGTAATTCATATAATTTTGCCCTATTCTTTAAAGAAGCTCAAGTGGTATTGAAGATCTCCAAGTTGAATTGATTTATGAAAGTTATTCTGATAGGCTTAAATTAAAATCCAGTGTTAATTGCTAATTATTAATTGCTAAATGCTAATGCTCAGCATCTTGCTGAGAAGGTCCTTAGCCTAAAAGCTTGCAACTCTTGCGGGTGAGGGGGAACAAAACAAGCATTTTCAACCATTCAACTAATGGTTTGTAACTTCTGCCATTTTCGGTAACCCATGAAACAAGGGTTCCATTCTCACTTGTGGTATTGGAGGACTTCTTTTTTTCTGTACACAATACTGTAGAATATTAGAGTGAAACTGCATACACTAATTTTGTTCACGTGATCAATTACTTACACAGAAAAGTCATCAATTGAAGCAAACACCTGCTGAAGCTAGTAGACGGTGCACACACAAGCTTTAATATCTGTTCTGCAGGTGACAGCAGGACTACAACAAAAGTGAGTAAAAATAGCTTTTCCAAGCTCTGCGTTCACTGTAGTGAGAAATTCTTTGTGCACATTGAATTCAGACAAAATCCTAACTGAACAGAAAGTTCCTGCCTTTGTAAAATGGGTCACTGATCTACTTAATCCTGGGAGAGCAAACTAGTTGCCTTGCATACGTTCTGACTAATCAGACTTGATGGCACTGAACTATGAAAGGCTGAAAAAGGAAAACTCCCAAAGAGCTGCTATCTGAGCTTATTGACTGGTACCAGTCTTGCTATTTCCAGAGCGTATTAAGGAAAATTCTGTTACTCTGATATATGGCCATCTGCTTGACATAAACTGCATTACGTTTCCTTTGTTGGCATATGTTTCAAAAATAGAAAACATGTTGATATTTTATAGTAAATAATACTCCCCAGCATTCTATTCCATAAAACTACACATAGCAACTACACTAGGAAGACAGTTAACTCTATCCCAGCTGAAACCAGGACACTTATGAAGCAAGCAGTTTGCCCTAGTCCCAGAACTAGCACTTGATCTTGAGATTCCTTGCAAGAATCGTGTTCCATTTTCTAGCTGCTATGTTCTTGTAACATTTTAATTTCTTTAATCAAGACTTGAGCCACACGCAAACAGCTTAATACTTAATGGCACTTAAATTTGGAACAATTTGAACTCATCAATGTTCTACAGTGTTAAGGATTCATTCAATATTTTTGGCCACCACCACCACCACCCCACCTAAGCAAGAGCTATCTACCAGAGTCAGAAAAGCAAGAGGATCTCGTTAATTACGACTTTAAAATAATTCAGACTACTTTTTCCAGGGTGATGTACAAGTAAGTTTTTTCTTAATTCTTCCTATGTCTACCTTCATAATTTGGAATCATTCAACAGAACTACTATGCAGTTCACCAAAGATGTTATACTCATTCAAAGGGGAGATCCACTAAAATAAATTTATAAGCAATCTGCATTAAAAATAATAGGTTCTGACTTTCTAGCAGCTTTATAAACTATTATGACAATATTCTTACTTAAGAACAGTAATAAAACGTTAAAGCTCTCTGAAGGCTTCAAAACTTATTTTAATTGTGTGTGCATGGCTGGTAATTGCTTCCCTCCCTCCGCCCCCTGCCCCAATAACACTGTGTGTGTAATTTGATTATCTCAAACCATGAAGGACAGTAACCTTTACTTCAAAACACTTTAAAAAAATCTGGCAAAATAAACTCATAATTAATTAGATCTCATCAAGACATAACTAATTCCTGACATACTACACTACTGGTAATTGAACTTATGACTAATACTAAGAAAGAAATATTAGGTGAATGATTTATGAAAAAAGCTGAAAAAGATATCCTCATGCAATTCTTTCATTTCCTGGTGGAAATAAAACTATTCCATATTTTTAATAATACATTATTTAATTTCCTGTAAGATATTCCCCACTGATGCTGAATACTAGTAATGTTTATAATATTTTTCCAGCATACTGTTTTTAAAGCGGTAATTCCAACTTGATATTTTCCTCTTCTCTGTCACCAAGACCTTTTATTCCCAATTGATTAATTACCATAAGAAAATTCTACGACTTGCTTCAGGATGAGGGACTTGGGTGGGTATAAGTGAGGGGAAGGACTTCAGGTTGTTTTCAGGGGAGCTGCCATGGCTCACCTTCAGGATCAGCCTTGTGAAGGGCCACAGATCAGTACTGATGGGGTTTACGCATGAAACCTTAGCTGCTAGCTTGGCAAGAACTCTTTTGCATGCAGTACCATGTTAATCCTTACAACCACAGGGGTATGCCAGTTTCATCTAATTTAGAAATTCTTCATGTGGTTGGAGTAAGGAAAACGGTTTAACTAATGAAGCCTCTAAACACTGTCTTTGGTTCATGTTTCAATCTCTCACTGCACCAAAATACTTGATCTCAATATGCACTCTCTTAAAAAACACAAACACCGTACCAAACTTACAGTGAGAGTTGCACCTAAAAATCAACTGATCTTCTACAGTAATTAGTTCATGGAATTCATTGAAGTCTCTGAAACATTGCATCAAAATTGGGTCTATGATTAATATGCCTGCTTCAAGATAATTTCTGTTTTCATTAATATAACAATAAATGCAAAACCAAAGGTGGGGTAGCTATATAAGGCACTGCTTTCGCTACCTGCCTTTTAGCAACTCATAGCAAAACCTACTGTGAGCCAGTTAAAATATAAAAATTCAAAACTTGGAACATTTCTAAAATTCAGAAACAAGATAAGATCTTGTAGCTGTCTATGCTTATTAGTCACATTATGATATAGCTTTTTTCCTTTTTTTTAGTGTTCACTGTGAAGAAAATGCATACCTTTCACTCATACATTTTTTTTTTTAGCTTTATGAAAACAAGTCTTCAGTGCTACGTTGCATATCTTAGAGCTTTAATATATACACTTTATACTACAAAACACTGACACTAAAAACTAAGTACTAAACAAGTGCTGGCTAGAAATCAACCTCAATAACAAGAAAATGTGAGGCACTACTTACTATATGCATACACCTTCAAGAGGAGTTCAAATATTGTAAAGACAAATACAGCAAAGAAATACATATAGTAAAGGGAAAAAGGGGTAGCATTGAAAACTTGATTTAGGTGCGTAAGTATGAACCTGTATGTCTTAACCACTTCAAATCCATTTGGTTTTTTTCCATAAAGCTTGTCCACAGAACAGGTGCCTCAAAATTGCCCCCAAGCTGAAAAGGAAAGACTCCCTCAAAGCATTCTTTTTCATCCCCCAGAGGAGAGGCAGGTTGCAGTTCTTGGCCAGTCATTCTTAGAAACTAAAATATCTGCATGATTTCTTATAAATGCCTGGAGAGAAATCCTTAAGAAACATGGAATCATTTGTTTGGACTTCACAACATAACTTCTTCCAAGCTGTCAGAAGATTCCAAAGAATTGAAGAGATGCACTACTAAAGCTGGTTTAAGAAACTTTAAAGTAACTGTGTACCAATACCACTTGCCATTCTACCGCAGTCTACCAGTGGATAAATTCCAGTTTGTGTCACTGATTTCATTTAGGAAGGAAAACAGAATGAAAGGCGGCTGCTATGGACACAGAGGGACAAAATGAAACTCTGGGATGTTACACTTGGAAAGCATCAATCTATTCCACTGCACCACCACTAAAAGACCAAGAGGTGGGGAAATGTTTTTTTCCAGGAAATACAAATCCTTAGCACATACAGACCTCCAACAATTCTGTTCAATGAGTGCTACACTCTTTTGTCAACCTTAGCCCCGTTCCATAATTCATTTCCTAGTATTCCACGGAAAAAAACCATGCAATGTGTCACATTTACAATCCCAGCACACAGCTATAAGGTGTCTAGCATTAGATGTGCATTCAGTGCTGTTTCATTTATTATATTAAATTTAGCAGAAAACACAGAACTTAACTGCACAGGGCAGGACAGGACTATAACTCAAGCTGAATTCTTCAAGTCTGGAAAACTACCAAAGGTCACTTACAACAAGAGCTCTCTTGTTTTTTATGGATGGCACTGAATGTGAACAAATGCCTTTTCTTTTTCGTAATAATCATATAGTATTTAAAGACCACGTATAATCTACAGTTTAGCAAGGCTGTTGGAAACAGACTTACAAACTGCAAAAAGGGACAGAAAAAACTAACTTATACTTTTAATGTCTGGAGGCAATGGAAATAAGGGTAAATTTTAATTCATGAGTTTTTTTCAGTGCATACCATGAAGCATGGAAAGATCCTTAATTTATTTCTTCTTACAGCTTAGTGTAAAGGTAAATAGACTATCCATTAGGTTTAAAATTGTATTTCACCAATTCCATTGGATATCCAAGACCTTATCATCACAATATTGGTTAAAGTATGGCAGCAGTAAATGTCATGTCTGTCAAGCTGTACTGTTCTGAGCCAATCCATGTTAGATTTACTCTGAGTAAATGTCAGTGCTATCGAGAGCTCCCAGAAAAAGCAGATTTTTCTTTACAGACAAGCATTTAACAATAAATTGTCTGGCTAGTACAACAGCAGCAAGCTAATGACTAGGTCTTGCTTCCTGGGATGACTTGAAAGATATTACACAACAGATTTTTCATCTCAAGGCAGTTTTCACACTGTTCCACAGCCACCTCTCCACCACTCCAAAATGACATTTACCAAATGGCTGCATATCCTGGCTTGTGTGTGCCTAGGTTTTTCTAGCCACTCCAATACGCTCCTTGGACGTGCACTTTGCCAGTTACCTAAAGCAGGAAAACTCCATACAGTAAGTTCAAGGTTTACACAATCTAACCCCTTATCCCACTGCAAAGCCTGTCTGGGGCAAACACAGGAACTGACTATGGCTGTGCCAGACACGCAGTATTACTTGGAGCTGAAAAGAAAGCAGAGCACTAAGCTGAAGCTGGGAACTGCCCTCCCAGTAATGCCACACAGGTCCTGCCTCTACACGAGCCACATCTCCAAACACGATTCATAGGAATTTACATTCATTCCTTGATCCAACACGGCTGACGCATTCTCCTATCATTGCCCAGTGGCAATTCTCATATATTAGACATGTAGAAAGCTGAAATAACCACTTATCTGTTACTTGTTTATCTCACCTGTAAGTAACCATCATCGGATTTTGTTGTTTTTAAGGCCTGCCTCTAATCCTCATCCTTACAGATTCAGTCTAAATTCCCAGCCCCTCCACGCAAGCTTAGCATGACTCATTCTGCTGCATTTCACTACTGTCCCAAGATGTTCTCATCTGAATGGAAACCCCCTTCAGTTATTGATCTCCATTGCTCCTGGTCTGGGATATGTACCATGCAGCACTGACAAGTGACAGAGCCTGAATACATTGAACCATTTAAAGTTACCACAAGCTCAAGAAAGCAGAAATTATTCACCACAGTCACAGACCGACTGCTTAATGTACTTTGTGGAGGAACTATTCATTTCAGTTAATCAAAATAAATACTGAATAAAGAAATCAAAATTACCACTTGCACAACAGCCTTTTAAAGTCTCATTCTAGATAAACATTTCATTCACTGATTTCTACACAAGTTGGTTTTCACCATGAATGCATTTCAAAAGAAGAATTGCTTTCTATTTTATCCTCAATTTCTTTGCTCCTTGGGGCAAACAGAAGATGGCCACAAAAAGACAGAGAAAGTAGCACAGGCAAAAACTGAACATTGGGACCTTAAGCCATACTAGCATCCCCAATACTGCTGGACATCTCCCCAGCAGGTATTAATGAAGAAACTGTATAAATGGAAAGCATCCAGCATTCATCTACTTCTAACTTGCTTCTAAATTAAACTGATACCAAAGGAACCAAACAACTGTTTTGTACAGTTAGGATCTGGACGGGTTGAGTGTGTAGACGTGGACTACGAACAGTAAGGTTCCCCTCTGCCCCTCACCCCCCAGTTGTTTAAAAGAGCATGAGACCTCTCAGTCCTACCACAGTAGGAACAAAACTGCAGGTAACTGACAGTATCAGAGCTGTCAGAGGTTGGGTTACAGTAAAAGTAAAGCTAAGGCATTAACTCCATCCTTTCTTTTGAGAAAAAATCCACCTGCAGACTGCACTTGAGGATTGGCATATTAGTTTCCATTGCTTCCATTTCCCAGACACTCAAAGGACTAAAAAAGGAATCTCTTTCTTAGAAGGTCTTTGTGATTGTGTTCTTTGAGGAAGAGAAGATCCAGCATCTTGGGGTTTAGAGGAGCGTGTGCTTTGAGGAAAAGACAACCCGCGCCTCTGGGGTTTAGAGGAGTCGCAACAAAAAGTCCTCTTTCAGGTTATCAGAGATTATTCCATCTAAGAGCTTGCTGGGAAGGCTTCTTGTTAGCACTGTCTGGCAGAGAACAGTCAAGCAGAGAAGGAATTTCACTTAGAGCTCAAACAGCAGCTCTGTGCCTTGTCTGGAAGTTGAACAGGAGGTAAAAAGTGAAAACAAAGACAAGTTGGGCAGGCTTAAAATAGATACAATTCCCTGCCATTATGGGGAGATGCACAATAAAACTGATATCCTCAGCAATGTAGCCTGTCATCTTATGAAACTTTACAATAGAAATCACACTGGGCTCTAGAGCTGCTTCTTCCACCTTCACTTTTGTGGGGGAAAAAAAAAAAAGAAAAAAAAAATCAAACAAAAAAACCCCCAACCCAAATATAACAATTTTGTAATCAGAACAGTGCTAGGATTGTGGCATGAGCAAATTTGGAATCTCTTTACAATTTATGGCTGCTGTGATGCAAGATTTAACCATCTTCTCTGCCCGGGAAGTCAGTGTTGCCTGATGGAAACTCCCACTGTCTTGACTGCTGTATGCACCCAGACACACCACACTTCAGTAGGGCCTTATCACACAAGCTGTTCCGGATATAGTTTGAGCAGATGAATAGGATTTCGGCTCTCAGCTGTTAAAGATCCCCTAAATCAAAGCTACACAGTACTACAAAGTAGTTTTCCACCTAGACCTGGCCTTTCCGTAGCCCTTCTGAGCACCTGGGGTACTTCTGTACATCGGTTAGAAATCCTTGTGTGACTCTTTAGGTGCCTCAGCCTGGACCACAGTAACTTGGAAAAGGTAATAGCATCTTTAAGCCAGACAGCTGCTTCCAAGCAGGTGTTCTATTATATCCTGCTTTGTCTCTGAAGAGCATGGATTTTACTTACATTGGTACAACTGCTACACAGATGACTTTATTTAGAAAACAGAGTCGATGTTTTAACCACATGGTGATGCACAAATCGCAAATCTTTCAGCTACACGATGGAGAAGATTACAGATGTCTACAAGTTTAATCAACACCAGATTGGACAGATTTCTTAATCCTAGAATCTCTTTCCTTACTGTACTCCAGGAGAATGGATAAATCTGTAGCCATTGTTTCTGTAAGCTCACAGGTCACCTGTTGTATACATCCACCTCTTCAAGAAATGAGCTTCAGCAGGTAAAACTTATTCTTAAGTAAAATGGAATTAAAAATTTTAAAGCTTACAGTATTTCCTTTTACATTGTATACCTTTTATACATCGCTTATTTACAACAGAAATCTAGATAGCTCACCTACACATGGTCCTATTCTTTTTTAGCCTTTAGAGTAAATCCTTCTAATCTTGCAAATTTTACAGCTGCTTTCATAAAGTTTGCTACCCAGGTTCTCTAAAAATTCCCATGCGGATTTCCTCACACATTCTTGTACATTCAAAGACAACACAGAAATTAAAAGGATTTCCTATTTCCATTACAACTTGAAAAGGCATTTTAGATAATGTCCCTGCTGCTTGTCATAAAAAGCTGAAGGGGTAAACCTGAAGTCTTTATGTATAATCCCAGTTTTAGCTCTTTTATCTTATGAGACACAGGGTATTTTTTAGGGAGGAAAATATACTACAAATATTTGTAAATAAAGACAATAATGTAACAAGCAACAATAATGTTACAAGTCTGTGAAAGGATGAAATGCAGGAGCTTAGAAACCATGGGTGAAGGGTTGATTTTTTTTGTTGTTTTTACAGAGAGGAATTAACCTTAGAGGAGACAAAGTTTCAGCTGCAGAATGCTATACAAAAACATAAGGGCCCTGAGTAGCTGTCTAAGCTTAATGGGTCTGAAGAGAGTAAAGGGTTTATAATACTTTAAACAAAGACATGGCTGTTAGATGTCTAAATGTAATTCTTTAATATCTCAATTAACTCCCGGAAGACTCTGAATTTATATAATTTCTGCATGGAAGACAAGCAGAGTCACAAGTTATAAATACAGATGGGAAGCCTAGCAACCTTTTAGATAATATTAAGAACTAAAGAAATTAAAATCAGATGTGCTCTTTCCTCCAGTTATATGCTACTGCCATGCATTTCTTAGACTAAGTTATTAAATTCCAAATTCAAAATGAATTTTTCTTTTATTTGTTGTATTTATTAACACATGGCTCAGGCATCTTTTTCATGGATGAACACCACTTAGCATTAGAAGCTGTTTCCTCCCTCAACAACGTGACATGCTTTAGTACTAGTAAAACAACTTCTCTCAAACTAACATAATTTTTGCCCATGTTGTCACATCCATCTATGTTAACTATTTAAAGATTTTTTACATTAAGTTGTCTTTAATGGTTTGATTTCCAGTCATTTCCAAAGAAGTTACACAGAAACCAATTTAAACTGACAGGTTCTGTTTGACTAATAGGAGATTTCCCAGAAAGAATTAATATAGTGTCTGCTAGTTTGACTTTTGAAAGTATTCAATACAAATATGTATTTGAAAATATATCTTTTTTTGCTTTGAACAGAATTTCAAGTTCTTCATTGTTTTTCTTTCTTGTAAGCTATGAACACTAAGCAGTTTCTCAAAGAATTATTTATCAAAAGATACTAACAGCTACTAAGTGGTATTTTTCTTTGGTGTCTCAGTCTCAGTATTGACAACTGCAAAGTTCATACATCATGAGTCAGGACACAAAAATAATTAGATTTACATTTAGAGCAATCAAATATCTTTTTAAAAACTGATAATTTTATTTGTTACCTGGCTTCTGAATGGTATTTTTTTTTTTATTCTAGTATTATCTCTTATTATCTCTAAAGGATGTCAAAGCTTCTGCTAACTTTTCAAACCTTGAAATACATTCCTGTTGTCAATACCAACTGTGCACAGGTGATTAATAACAGTTTGGGGTGATAAGAAAAAATAAGTAACATTATCAAAGGAAAGATCTGTAATGGATGACATTCAGGGATAAGCATCCAATAGTTTGGTAGTTACCTTGCTGTAGAAATTTTTTTAAACAAATTGTTTTCTAACATACAGTTTAATATCTCATGGAAATAAGCAGGGCCAAAATTAGTCTCAGGGAATAGAAAGTTTGAGAAAAGAGCAGGGATTGGAGACAATTTTTGATTCAGATGACTGCTAAGCATCCTAGCAGTTTAGGAATGCTTCCTCAGTTAGGAATTATTCCTATTTCCTATTAGATTATCTCTGGTAGTGATAAACCACAATCAGTGGAAGATGAGGTATTCTCTTGAGAAAGAAGGGGAGCGGGGGGGAAACCCCTGATCTCTCATCTGTAAAAAGGACAAGTGCACTGGCCTGACTTAGCCCCCTCTGGGCTCAATAAGTCCACTTATCACTACTCACAGCTTGTCCAAGATCCAAATCTACTTACACTGGCTCAAAGTTTTGCTTTAATAGTATTTGGGCTTACTGATGCTCCACAAAGGTTCCACAGAAATAGCTGCAACAGTTTGAAGGGTGTGTTTTGCTTCTATGCCCTGCTACTGTAGATTTGAAGCTATCAAGCATCAATCTGCATAACTCAGAAAAATCTGCTATAAATACAATGCTTACTCTTCAGTGAGACTGTGAACACCTAATACCTAATACACTTTCAAGGGAGAAGTAACTGGACAAGTGTATGAGACCTTACATCATTCAAAAAACCCACATAACAGTCAGAAGTGGTTGTTATTTTCAAACCTGCGCACGGATTTATGCTGCTGAACAGGAGATAGAGTCTCTTTGGACAGGATTACTTCAGCTTACTGGGAATGAAGGGCTATTTCTGACATTCTTCCACTTATTCCGAGACAAAAACTTGAATTGTAGAATTTAGTCTTTTTTCATATTTGATTGAATTTTATCTTAAAAACATTTAAGTTTTCTGAACCACTTCCAGAAATTAAGACGGTTAGGTCACTTCTCGTTTCCAGCACATTGACATAGCCAGTTCACTCCTATTTGTTCATGTGCTGAAAAATGCTTTTCGCTGTGATATTTATTCCCTCTTCTCTTCTTTTGATATATTTTACAGCTCAATAATATCCTTACAATAATTTTGTCAATAACAACCATACAATATCAAGCTCCTTCATTCTACTCTTATAACTGCTGCTCCACATAGTATGCCTTCCGATCACTTAGTCGTAAATATATGCCAACCAAAACTAATCCTTTAATATAGCTGATAAAAATTGTAAAGAGTATTCCTGATAAGGTGGCACAAATATTTCCCCCTCAGAATATTTTTTTTTTATCAGCGTTACACTGACAGCCCACAGTGATCAGATCAAGCCAGCAGCCTTCTCATCCATTATTACTGACAGTATTTATTCCTTACATACATGGCCTTTACTACCTATGTACACATTATAGTATCAAATTTCCTTTTATTTCTCCTACGTGCAAGGTGATGAAGGCTTCTCTACGTGATAGTCTGACAATATTCTGTCCCGACTACATGTCCCAAATTTGTAACTTTTATTTGGATCAAGGAGGACACAACTTGGCCTGAGAAAGCTTCACACGAGACAGCTTCCTTCTACCTATAACACATATTTGTTGTCAGACAGTAACATAACCAGTTCATACAATAAACTGCATCTGTATTTTGTTACTTTTCAAGACGAAGCATTTCTTTGTTCACATGATTTCTTTCTTATACTACGTCACAACAGAGATGAAAACATCAGCTGTCAGCTATTGTTCACTGCTGTTTCTTCTTTCATTTCCCTATCTCTTTAAAATGCATGATAAACCAAAAGGTTTTAATTAGGTATTAAGTACTTGTCATTCATTAAAATTTGGATCAATTCCATTCATTAAAGTAAAACAAGGCAATTCAGTGAAAATAGTTCTTAAAATATAGGCTTTGTAAACATTGTCCAAGTCTATTGGTCAGGTAATATATTCTCACCCCTATTAAGCATCACAATGCTCACCAAATTACTTCAGGAGTGAAAACTGCTGAGATCAGAATCATTTGGGGATCTTAAGAAGAAACTCTTTGTTTAGTTTCTGCATATATTAAGCAAAAATACTTTAGAACAAATGTTTTGATAAAGCACATTATGAAATGTTTGCTTTTTAGATCTTTTAGTCCTAATTTTCTTTCGTCTTTGTTTACAAACTACCACAAAGTATATAAAATAATGCACAACTAAAATATATTTTAATTAGAAAGGCTACAGAAACTGAGACTGCTCTGCCCAAGGAATACTGAAAAAATGGTCAGCCCAGGAATTTTAAAAAGGTAAAGATCAGTTCTCTTTTTAGGGGCAAACATTTAGGGCAAAACATTAGCATATTTCTTAAAAAATAAGCTACTGCAAAAAACATAAGAGGCTATTTAAATATATAAGGTTTTTTAAATAGCATTAATAAAAGGAAGACAGTGCAAAATTACCTTCCTTTTCAGTTCTCATAAGGAAACTTCTTCACATACAACCAAAACAAGACATAGCATTTGTTCAAAGGAATAAATATAAAGCATATATTTGTGTAGATCTTCTAGCAATTATAATCACTAAATTAGTTAAGATTACATACAGTATTTTGCAGTTTTAAGAGACAATTTTCTTCAGTACATATTTCTAACCAATTAGTTGATATTCCACTGTATCGTATATCTGAACAGAACATGTATATGCAGGAAGAGACAGAAACATGGAATGAAGTATTTGCCTGTACTAAGTAAAAAACATTCTAAGATCACAGTGTTAAAATGGGGCAAAGTAAAAATTTTCTATAGAAATCACGGCAAAACTAGAAATTTTCTTTGTGAATAGTGAAAGGAAGATTTAAAAAGCAGACAATCTACCAGGCAATATATCAAACCTAACAGAAACTGTTAGTAGACTTTCAATTACAAGGCCTTCCACCAACAGACCAATTTATGAGAGTTAACATTACTCTGAATAGCAACCATAGCCATAAAAAGATCCTCTAATTTTTCAATCTTTGACAACCGACAGTAAGCTAGAAGAATATATCTACTGAAGTACATAGAAACACTACTCATGTGAAGGTGTTACTTAAAATGGAAATTATCCAACAGCTCTGTCTACAGCTGTGTACACATATATGGACAAAGATATACAGACAAACATATACACCTCCACAAACCTAAATGCTGTCATATCAAAGCAGATGAAAGATGTAGTTTGGTAAAAGACCTTGAAAAACATCTATAAAGAAGAATTAGAAACAGGTGTATATGTATGATCGCTCAGTTTTCAACAATTTACAGTTTCAAGTTTTATTTAGTCATAAAATGCATCTAGGCATTATATTTAATATCCACAAATGGTTTTAGCTCCCTGTTTAATTATCACTTAAGATCACTTTATATCACTTTATAATATACCCCGACACTGAGTACTACAATTTAATACTGTGTGGACAAAAATGTATTCCCTTTGCTTTAGATAAATTTATTTAGATGTCTAAAAGCATCTATTGGATTTACTAAATTCCTCTATTCTGAAAAATTGTCATCTTTAGTTCCTTATTCATGTTTTCAACACATTCTCAATCTTGTATACGTCACCCAAAACTCCAAGTCATCCTTGTAATTGAGCTGTGAGAGCCTGTCAATTCAGTCTCCATGCCCAAACCCTATTCCACAGCTCTGATAATTCTTGTCATAATAATCTTTACAGATACTATTTCCACCTACAACAGAAAGCTTACCAGTAAGCACTAGAATTTGTAAAATGTCTACATCGACTTAGGAAGTATATTTAGCAACAGGTTTCCAACTCCCATTTTCTGCCTAGTACATAAAAATAACACAAAACCTGAACGTGCAAATTTGTGTACCACTCACCTCCATGAACAGCTAGCTAGTTAATAACAATGAAAATAATCTTAAAAAGTCTAGAAACGGATGTGGTAGTAAAGATTAAGACCCCATTCACAGAAAATTTTTGCTACTTCTTTAGCTCAATTTTTCAGGATGATCTGTGCTACTCTTTAAACTCCCTATTTTTCACAATCGCCTCTCTTGGATAGGTTTCACTCAAAAACTTGGTATGAACCAGAACTCCCAGGGCCCTGTACATGAAAAGTTCTTTAAGCCAAGATGTTTCAAAGATAACACTTGAAGCTCAACAAAATCCGCACTTCCCAAAAGAAAATACTGTTTTGCTGAAAAGTATCTGATCAGACCTAGATACAATAATCTATTTTTCTGATGTAAAGCAATGCTACCTAGTCTGATAATCTTTGCTCCTCTTCATCTTTACTATCCTTTTTGTTCCTGAACGTATACCCTACCTTAAAAAAATTTGACATAAAGAAAACAGCCAGTGCTAGTGAGCAAAGAGACAACTTCAAGGCACAGTGGCAGACAAACCACCTGATAGCATACATGCCTTTTCTACACTAATTTCTAAATATAATTTCAGATAGGTATATAATAAAACAGTTTCTGACATCTTGACTAAGAATATGGGTCATACACAATAGATTTACTGGGTTACCAATAAATGATTCATCCTATTCTGCTTGTTTTCAAGCTAATTCAGAGGTATCAGTGAGTCAGGCATTTACATTCAGTAAACCCCCTTTTTTTGTAATCTTACCTATTTTTAGACAGACTATTACATTGCATGGCCACGAGGTGATACTCCCTCCTCTGAAATTGCCAGTTGCAGCAATTAAATAGAAAAAGCTAATTATCTGGTTTAGCTCAAATTGCCCTTCTTCAGCATAGGTTTTATTTCAGACTTCAATGACTCTCGGCCTGAAGACTCAAAACTACAGCCAACCTTATGGGTTTTCTTCCCCTTAAGTTTCATCTTTGATCAAATAACAGTCAGAAAATCCATTGCATCTCCTGGCCTCTCAGGAATTCTTTTCTTCCTGTGACCGTTTCTAGAAGACCACCAATTCTTCTATAGAGCGTAGAGATACTAGCCTGTTATCTGTAGCAGTTTGCTTATTACAGACTCACGCTTTAATGCCAAAACACCATTTCCTGTGAGAGACAGAAGAAGTGAAGCTCTGGACAAGTTTGCTCCCTGGGTACAGACCATCTGTTCTAGTTCTATGCCACGGCCAGACTATGTCTTCCTGGGACGTGATGGCCCTTAAGAAAATGGAAGGTCTTTGGCATCTTCCAAACTCACGCCTTTGCCTCTACTGGGTTTTCGCTAAGGACACACAGCCTTCAGAGACCATATTTAAAACCACAGTTACGATCTATTACTGCAATGAGATGAACTGCTTAGTTTTTCCACAATCATTCTTTCTTTGGCTCTGTAAATTATTAATGAATATTTTATTGTAACTCATAACTCATAGCACAAGAGAAAGGGATGAGTGTTTAATTACAGTACGTATTTTTACTTAAATATTAAAATGTAACACTCACATTAAACACATTAAACACAAACTTCAACCTATCCAGACTGGAAATTAAAAAAAACACGGTAAGCCATTATTTTTAGAGTTGTTTGTGGATATATTGTGACTTCAGGCGCTATAGACTTCTTTCCCTGAAAAGGTCATATCATCCTTCAGAAAAGAAGAACAAAAACCCTGAGATTCCTTTTATTTCTTTGTATATCACTATTCTAAAGCAAGTCTGAAGTGAGAAACTAGCCAAGGTTTCAGATCTCCAGTGGAGACATCTTCCAGTTAATCTGACCTCTTTTCCAACAGTAATAACTCAAAAAAATTTAAGAGTTCAGACATGCCCTTGATTTGTTTTAAAGGGCACATTCTGCTTTTGAAAACAACATCAGTTCAGATAACTCTTAAAGCTTTCTACAATAACAGCATTCAAGAAAAAAAATATCAGAAATTTTAGATCTACAGTATTAACTCTTAAGCTTCCCTGGCTGTTTTAAGAATCTTGTTTTAATTACACAGGACATGTAAAATCAAGGTTGGCTAACTGATGTAATCTGAAGTCTGCTACACTTTAATGTTGGTCAGAAAAAGCAGATACTTTTAACTGTGACACCAAGCAGACTCTCAGAGATTTTTAGCCAGTTAAATCTGTCTCAGCAGGGGGTAGAAACACAAACAACAGATGACTCCACCTCTCCTTCAAATCTAGTTTTTACAGTCTCACACTCTTACAATAAGTGACTTTTCAGAGTGATTTGTAATCTTCAGTAAGTAGGATGCAGGGGCAGAATTTTTGCTGTACTTCAACTTACTTTAGACAACTTTCTAACCACACCCATACAGGACCGGGGATTCTTCTTATTACATGCTTGTTGAAACTACAGATTATAAAATGATTCACTATATTCCTTCAGTGCCTCCAACTAAACAACTTAACATAGCTACAAGCCGCTCTGTCAGCAGCTTTTAGAGTAAATACGTGAGCCTTGATAAAAACTCATCTTGGTGTTTTTTGATGACAGAAGGGAAATTTCTCTTGTGTAGACACTACCATAAAAACAATGAAATTCGAAGTGTGGAAAATTAAGTAATCATCTTGACAAATTTTTAATTTTGACAGGGGTCAGCAGTACCATCATTAAAGACAGACAGAAACTGAAAAGGAACAGCAACTCAGTTAACTAACACGTTCACACCAAAGGGTCTACCCAGACTCCATAGCAGGATTACAGAACCACAGAGGTTCTGGAGACCACTGAGTCAAAGCTTCCCTGCTTAAAGCAGGGTCAACTAGAGCAGCTTGCTAAGGATATTGTCCACTTGGGTTTTGAGTATCTGTGAAGACAGAGACTCCACAACCTCTCTGGGCAACCTATTCCAGCGCTTGACCGCTCTCACTGTGGAAAAGGTTATGTTTAAATGGAATTACTTGTGCTTCAATTTGTGTCCATTGTGTCTTGTCCATTCACTAGGCACCACGGGAAGAAGAGTGTGACTCCATCTTCTTTACTGCCTTCCATCAGGTATCTATCAAAGTGTATATTTTATATACATATATAAAGTCTAACAGTCCCCTTCCCCCCACCCTAAGGCTTCTCTTCTCCAGAGCAATGCAAGCTCGCTCTCTCCATCCCTCCTGTCAGATTCTTCAAGCCCTTGATCAACTTCGTGGCCCTTTGCTGGACTCATCCCAGTGTCTGTTTTGTACTGAGGAGCAAAGAAGTGGACAAAGCACTCCATATCTGTCTCAACAGGGCTGCGCAGAGGGGAAAGAACACCTCCTTCAACATGCTGGCTCTACTTTTCCTAATGCACAGGATGCTGTTGACCTCCTTTGCTATGAGGATGCATTGGTGGGTCATGTTGAACTTCACATCCACCAATACCCCTGGGTCAGTTTCTGCAAAGTTGCTTTCCAGCTGGTCAGCCTGGGTCTGTACTCATGCATGGGGTTATTCCTCCCATGTACAAGACTTCATACTTCTCTGCTAACTTCATGAGGTACCTGTCAGCCCACAACTAGTCTGTCCAGGCAACCATCTGATCTATCAACCACTCTTCCCAGCTTTCTGTCACCTATGAATTTGCAGAGGGTGCATGCTGTACCCTCCATCCAGGTGACTAATGAAAGTGTTTAACGGTGTTGGGCTCAGTACTGATACTGGGATATGTCACTAGTGACTGGCCTCCAGACGGACTTCATCCTGCCGATGACAACCCTTTGTGCCTGACAGTTCAGCCTACTTTCAGTCTATCTCACTGTTCGCTTACCTAGTACATACTTCATCAATCTGTCCATAAGGAAGTTATGGGAGACAGTGCTGGAAGTATTGCTAAAGCCAAGATCAAAAACATCCACTGCTCTCTCCTCATCCTCTGAGCTAGTCATTTTATTGTAGAAGGCTGCTAGGTTGGTCAAGTATGATGCCTGCTGTTCTTTTCTTTATCAGGATATTCTAAGTCCTGCCTTCAAATGTTAAATGTGTGAACCAGCTGTAACACAAAATATTTACAACTCCTCTGGAGTCAGCTGGAAGAGTCCAAAAGCTGAACTCTGCAATAATGTCTACTATGATGAGAACAGCCTGTAGAATTCTGTGCTGAGAAAATGTCTATCTTCATATGCACGACCCCTACACGTTGCATTCCAGCATGCCTCCTATCTGAAAGGATGTGTAATTCCATCAGAGATAACAAAACTTTTTCTTAGTATCAGGAGTCAGCTAGTCATATACTTTATTTACACAGCTATGTGTCAATGGGTGATAGTTCAGAATATTCAAAGTACTCTATAAAATACTCATTCAGATGACAGAGATGTATGTTCTGAAAATAAATATACTTTTACCTTAAAAAGATGGCATCCTGTGATTCAGTTATGAAAAAGATCTACATAACTAGCTGATCACTGTCTTAATAATACACTAAAAAAAGAAAAAAACCCAGCATTTCAGTGCTACATGTTCTCAAATAAAAGTGTCTAAAACAACATTCAGAAGTACAATGACTCAAGTACAGAATAGTCAAAAGTTAGCTTATAGTTGAGGGATTAACGTGGTGAATGCATGTTGATAACTAAAGTGCTTATGCCTGAACCAGGGGTGAGGAGACTAGAATGAAAAATAAACACACTTATCTTAAACCAAACACAAAGTAATTAAAAATTTAAAGGTAAAGTGAGTAAAATAAGATTCAACCTCTGCTATTTCTTTTGGAAGACTTTTTACTACTTCCAACAGCCAAAATCACCAGCCCACATTTATTTTACTTCTCAACTGAGTCTTTTGTTTTTCTGCATAAAGTACGTGCCATTGTGCTCTCTGCTACACTGCAACAATTTTTCAATTTTACTACTGGCACACACGCAGTTTACTGTAGTCCTTGGTGTTAATGTTTCATCTTTGCGTCATGGTCTAGACAAAATGGTCTGTGTGGTGGGTGGGGAACTGGCTGACAGGCTGCACCCAGAAGGTGGTGGTAAATAGCTCCTTTTCAAACCGGCAACCTGGCACAAGTGGGGTCCCCCAGGGATCGATATTGGGCCCAACACTGTTTAATATCTTCATAAGTGATATGGATGATGGGATCAAGCGTACCCTGATGAAGTTTGCTGATGATACCAAACTGAGTGGGGAAGCGGACACTTCGGAAGGGAGAGCCACCCTGCAGGAAGACCTAGATAGGCTGGAGGAGTGGGCTAACAAGAACCTTATGAAGTGCAACAAGGACAAGTGTAAGACCTTGGACCTGGGAAAACATAATCCAGGAGTGCAGCGCAGGCTTGGATCTACCTGGCTGGGGAGCAGCTCTGTGGAAAGGGACCTGGGGGTCCTGGTGGACAAGCTCAATGAGTGAACAGTGTGCTGCTGTGGTAAAGAAAGCCAACAGGATGCCAGGTTGCCATCAACAAGGGCATAACCAGCAGAGATAAAGAAGTCATTATCCCACTCTACTCGGCGCTTGTCAGGCCACACCTGGAATATTGTGCTCAGTTTTGGTCCCCGCTATGCAAAAAAGATGTGGACAGGCTGGAGAGGGTCCAGAGAAGGGCCACAAAGATGATCAAAGGACTGGGAAGCCTGCCATATGCCACGTCTAGGAGGAACATCACACTTTCTAGTTTTCCAGAAATGTAAACACAGTGCAAACCCCATCTCAGACATTTTATTGTAATTATTTTAAAAAAGAGAGAAGAGAGAAATGATCTTTTATCTTTGGTTAAGGATATCTTTTGGCAGTAAGATATAGGTAGACCTTTAAGCAGAAAGAGTGATATACATTTATATACAATCCGTAAGTTTACATTCTAAGGTCTGGAGTCTTTTTATGTCTTCCTAATTCAACATCAGAATTTCCAAATACTAAAAACAATCTTCCCCCTTTCATTCTTGATATAATTGCAACCATTTAAGTGGGGTCTAAGTGCCCGCCTATCTGGAGGATATCTGCACTGATGTGATAAGGCTAACAGCTCTGCAGTATAATAAAGCTCCAATTTATTCACCTGCAAAAGCAATATGCTGAAGACTGCCTTATTCTACTAACAAGCGGGAAAATGACAACTCTAAAAATGGCCTAATCTTAGCAAAATGTGCTTCCCAGTGTAAAAGACTTCTCTATTCTACTACAGAAGCTCTGGTCAAATGAAAAAGAAAAACCATCCATCTGCCCCTTCATTCATCTGAGACACCTTTATGCCTTTGTCTTTGGCCTAGCAAGCCAGGAAACTCTACTCCCATGTTCCAAATAGGTGTCGTAACTATCAGTTTGTGTTCAGTTTCTTAATCTTTCTTGACCTGTATCTCCCATATAATAAAAATAACTCACTGGAGGAAAATCTAATTCGGACACATACAGTTGTTTCAGGAGAAATGAGCATTACAGACTGTACATAAGGTTGGACAGGAATACCACTGAACTCTCCTTTTGACATGAAAAGAGCAAGCAATACCAAGCAAGCTATACAATTCTGTACATGGTAGGAAAACACCTTTCCTGATTCATCTTTATTGTTCTAGATATAGATGCTATTAATATGTGACCATAAAATTGTCTACTCCCTTTCAAATTTAGCCACAGACATATTTAATAAGTAATGTGTCTAATGTATTGGATATTAAACTACACATTAGCTGCCAGATCTCACTAAGTTCTGCAAAATTATTTTAGCTACTTATCAAGGTGCTATCTGCTGCAATCTCATTTTTACCAAAGCACTGTAGAAAGCAAAATTTCTCATGCAAAATTCATGGAAGGACCTGGTTGATTACCCCTAATCAAAAGGAAGCAAATAAATGCTGCCATAGAAATCCATCTCTTTCCTCCTATGTACGTAAATAAGGAACTTCTGCTTCAAGACGAATCTTCAGAAATCAAGCTCATCATTCTCTTACTGACAAAATACTTGAATGACAAATATACATAAATAAACCTTTGCCTGCCCTCTTTATTTAATGTTGCATTAGCACCACTTACACACTACTAAATTCTGGTTTTTTGGAGACAAAAAATAGAGCTGTTACCATACAGGTCCTCAGCTTTTATATCTTTAGTGTTCTTAGTTTTATTCCCTTACTTGCTGGCCTGGTCTCTTGAAATAGTAGTATGAATTTATGCTCTAAAACAGCCACTAAGTGTGTTCATTTAAAAAGTCTTACATGGGTAAAAAGAAACATGCTATGGACATTGATAGTTATCCACATAGCATAACCCAGCTGAAAAAAAAAAAACCCACAGTATGAGGATAAACCTCTTTGTGAATAAATCAAACACACACAATTTAGTCCAAGGATCAGTGCCACATCACATGGCAAAAGAGATGGGTTTAATTAATTGCCTGAACTCAAATATAAATTCATGTTATTTTAGCTTTGTAATGCAAAGACAATACTTCAAAATACTTCAAGACAGATGTCTTGAAAGGACAAGAAAAGTATTCAAAAGCAACGACAGTCCTCTGCAAGCTCTCACCCGTCACAGGGAATGGCATTACACATTGCATATTAACTGTTTAGCAAAAAAGCTCTTTGAATAAGACTGAAATCTGAAACATTCTTATCCAGCAATACATTAGTGAGTGCTAATAATTAAGGACTAATACATATTTGGCAGTGAATAATTTATATTTGGATTGAATTTGCATCCACTGGTGCTATTATTTCAAAATCCATCAACATTGTCAAATACTGGTAATTGTAGTAACACCAGAAAAGCATACCAATCCAAAGCAATAATTAAAATTTCAGGTGACTCCCAATCTGCTTTAGACAGCTTCTTATGTGGTTCTGACTTTATTTTCTCTTAGTCCGGAGCATTTCTAATGTTCCCTGCTGGAAATCATTTATCAGTTTAATGAACACATTCAAGGAAGCCTAACCATAGGGGTGGAGGAGGGATGATGATTCCTTTGTTACTCACACAGTATAACTACCCATCTTTCAGTAAATCTGACAGACTCCAAACATTAAATTAACTGAAAGGAAAACCTCATTTTGAACTGTGCTTTCGCATACATATCAAACAGCCTGTGAAATGCCTTAGATTTTATGTCCAAATCCATTAAACACACTGGAAAAAAAAGTATAGAAAATTCATGGTTGAATATGTGCTCACAGAAACCTTCCATACTTTGTTAACTTCATAGCTGAATTGATCCATGGGGTGCAAAGCAAAGCACTGAGCATACTAAATAGCACGTTATGGCATAAATGGAAAAGCAAACCAAGTGAAATATGAATATTCAAAAGAATCTAACCATGTAAACTGGTTTCCTCAAAAGAGCCTAACCACGTAACCTGGTTTCCTATCTAGCTCTCAGTGTACAAGCAAGCACACAGATGTACAAGCAAGCAAAGACTCCTCGTGGGAAGTCAAGAGATGTTTAAAAGAATGATGTTTCAGAGCAATGAAGAAATGTGATCATTTACTTGATGAAGCTGTGTTTTGTAAGTGGTTGTGTCAATGCGTGTCATAGGCAGGAACACATCTAGTGTATCATTAAGTATTCAAATATTGCAAGTCTGTAAGATGCAGCATGGTAACAGGCTTCAGCTTGGAACAAAAAGATGCTTAAATTGCGCTCTCTTGATAAAGCACTATACACAACTATGTAAAAGTCAGTAGGAGGAGGTTAATGGCAGTGAACTAGAATAAAACTAAATGTCACTACATCTTACTTTTCTGTAAAACCTTCTAAGTAGATAAGACATGTTCAGGAAGCTGTAAAATGTGCCCTTTGCTTACAAGAAAAAGGTCAGTTCTGTGCTAACAAATTGTAATAGGTTAGTCATAAATGATCATATCAGCAGCTGAAATATGGTACCTTACATGTAATTTAAATATTGTTACAACTACTTGAATCACAGAGAAGCCCACTTAGCACAGTCCAAACTCCTGAATGCATTAAAATGATGCAATTCATGAAAATATGAACACTATACCATGAAAAAGGAAAAATTACAAATTTCACAGCAGTGAAACATGCCTAAATAACCAATTGTACAGTTGCCTTTGGCATTAAAGACCAGTAAAAGAAATGCTTGAACATATTCTGTGCAGTGATTCTCTACTGCTTTAAGAGACCAACTTCAGAGAACAATCAATTCTACTGGTTTTCAAAGTAACGAGCAAGCAGAGGTTCTGCAGCTCCTTGCATGCATCACTCCTGTGAGAGCTTATGTTCACTATGCCGAATTCCTAGCATGCAGTTTTATACAGAAGAACACAGAACATACAGCAGCAGACTATCGCCTTCCAATTCTCTCTCAAGAAATAAAAATGAGCAACATAGAGCCAATATGGGGTAGCAAAATCCAATACCACAAAGGCAATATTGGGATAGATCTGTTATGATAAAAGAAAACAGTTCTTGTCATAAGGCCAGATTAAGCTGTTGCTATGCACCTATTATTCTCGTGTCCCAAAGTGTTATTATTCAAAAAAGTTTTTATCAGTTGCATGGTTAGTTCAGTATTTCTTCCTGTTCTTGTGCCAACAGTTCTGTTAGGTCCTTAATAAGAGGTGTCCCATTCTAAGAGGGTTCAAGTTATGATGTGAAGCCAGGCTTTGCTAAGAAAACTAAGTCTTGAGTCCCCACCTGCTGAGAAATGCCAAAGTTAATACTCGGTTCAGAATATTCTTAGGACTATTTCACAATGATTTTTTACACTGGTACAGCACATAACACACTCAATAGAAAAAGGCTAATTATTGATATTATTTTATTTCACGATCATTAACAAGCCTGTTCAATAAGGTTGGGGTTGTGTTTTTTTTCTTTGAACATTGTATTGAATCATGTATTTCAAAGCTGACAGACCACTTTAAAGATCAAATGCATACATAGAATACTAATGCTGCTGAGGCAAGAACACATGTATTCAGCTCTAACACACATTCATAGTCAGTACAGTGAGATTTACTCACGCTAATACTTTGCAAAATGCAGGGAAAGGATATAATCAGTGAGCAGAATTGCTATTACTATCAAAACAGGTCCCCTCTCCACTCATACTGAAATACTTTGCTCTGAAATACCCTTTTGAAATGGCATTTCTAGCGTAGCTATTACAGTGCTAAGTCTTGCTAGGGTAGCTGCTCAACCTGCATGGCGGTCTGTGCTAATACCTATCACTCCCAGGTGTAACAAACCATTATCTACTAATAACTTAGAAAAGATGATACAAAAAGTCTAAGGTAGTTATGGTTCTTGTGTCCTTTTTGAAAACTTAACTTCTATATCCTTTAGGTCAAAGCCCACTTGGATTACACAGAAAATACTAGTTTTAACTTTACATTTACATAATAAGAATACAGGAGAATCATTTATAATGTTCATTTGATTCATACTGAATGCTATATTTCACAAGTCACAGGAAATATAGTTCTTAAAGGCATAAATTGTGTTCAAGTAAGAAAACAAATTAACACAGTTGCCATTTTCTACTTCACTTCTAGGGTTATTAAAGGAGAGACTAAAGAAAGAAAAAATACTCATGAAATTTCTGCTGATATTTCAGGTCTTTCACTTTTTAATTTTTATCTTTAGTTATATGAATGGTGAAAGACTGAGTTGCAGTGAGGCCAATGAAACGCTCAATTTCTCTTTAGCTAAACCAGGTTCTGAATGACTCAGATTTTAAGTACTTGCTCAAAATATCTTAGCACTAAATCTTCTTTTATTTCTTAAGGTTCCATTTCTTTAGTCTCTTCTTTATCCAGGAAGTTAGCTTTCAAACAGTAGCATCACATAAAAACAGTACTAGTCCTGCTATTTATACTTTTAATGATACTGTCTCACTTAAATCTGTAATTTTTAAAGATATGTTTACTATTCAGCCTGTAATTTTGTAGTGAAATGAGCTCCCTGATCCCCACCTTTTGAAAGCCATCTTTTGCTATAAATGAACTTTTTGTTAAATGCGGCTGCAGCGTTTACTCCATAGGAAATGTAAGACTGCAGGTACCCCACTGGTACTTCACAGAATTTGTCCCACAATTATTTCATGTTTGTTTGCGTGACAAGCTGGCTTATCCAGGGAGGCATCCAATCTGCCTCTGTTTTCAGTATTGTCAATTGATAACAGCCCCCCTCATATTCTAGTACAGAGCACTAAGTTGTGCAGGTTGCCTACAACTTGAAGGCAACAGAGAATATCCATCTCACCTTTTTCTGAACCCTTCAGAGACCAGTTGGGACTGGAAATTAAATAGAGGCTATCTCAAGGTGGTTTTGTAAGGAACATTGCCCATTTCTTTTTTACTTTAATCTTTTAATCCTAGTAATCCCTATTATATACTGGTTTTTTTCTGTGAGTAAACTGATGCTTCTGCCCCTGCCAAGACACCTTCTGCTCTTTCTTGCTTATTGTTTACTCTGTACTTTTGAATAGAGCATTAGAGCAATGTTTGCAATAAGATTCAGTGTGTTTTGATGGGCCTCGAACCAACCTAAGCTGGAAATTTAAAAGGCATTTTCAACCTAGTAATGAAGTTTTAAAAGAATTTCCTTGTGATGGTGATGACTTTGTGATGGAGTTTGAAAATTTACTGAAAGGATTCCATGACAGAATTGTCTATGATAATAGCAATAAACTGAAATAGGGGGGATTTCCATTAGCACCAATATTAGCAATAAACTGAAATAGGAGGGATTTCCATTAGCACCAATATTCCTACAAAATCCTAAAAAATGAGTGCCTTATTTTTAATAAAACCAAAGATCTATGACTTTATAACTTGCTTAGCAAAACAGCGTTTCCTAACTGCTTCTAAATGGAGATTGTGACACAAATTGAACATGGCTTATTGCTTTCCAATTAAAGTTTGCATACACAAGTTTTATCCTCCAAGGTGGCTGAAATCACACAATCCAGTTTTTCTTCACAAGGAGATCAACTGAAGTACCTCTTGTTCATCCTCCACCTCTCAACACATACAAACACAAATGAATTCACTAGATCTAATGCCAAATGGGTGTGAAGTTTACAAAGCTATGTTTATCAATGTCGTGGTTTAACCCCAGCCAGCAACTAAACACCACGCAGCCCCTCACTCACTCCCCCCCCCCCCCCCCAGTGGGATGGGGGAGAAAATCGGGAAAAGAAGCAAAACCCGTGGGTTGAGATAAGAACGGTTTAATGGAACAGAAAAGAAGAAACTAATAATGATAATGATAACACTAATAAAATGACAACAGCAATAATGAAAGCATTGGAATGTACAAATGATGCGCAGTGCAATTGCTCACCACCCGCCGACCGACACCCAGCCAGTCCCCGAGCGGCGAATCCCTGCCCCCCGCTTCCCAGTTCCTATACTGGATGGGACGTCCCATGGTATGGAATACACCGTTGGCCAGTTTGGGTCAGGTGCCCTGGCTGTGTCCTGTGCCAACTTCTTGTGCCCCTCCAGCTTTCTCACTGGCTGGGCATGAGAAGCTGAAAAATCCTTGACTTTAGTCTAAACACTACTGAGCAACAACTGAAAACATCAGTGTTACCAACATTCTTCACATACTGAACTCAAAACATAGCACTGTACCAGCTACTAGGAAGACAGTTAACTCTATCCCAGCTGAAACCAGGACAATCAAGACACACTCAAGGCTTCCTAATGGATTTTCTTGCCATAAGATACTTCATCATCTTTATAAATTTATTTTCTGTAGACAAAATTTAATTTGTTGTAGACAAGATTAAAAGGTCATAAACAAAACACTGTCATTCAGTTTGCCCTTTAAAGTAATTTCAAAATATGATATATGATCTGCCTAATTATGTTAGAATTTGGTGTGACTGTATAACTTCCCCAAGATACGCCTGTTAAACATGGTAAGCATCGGTGATCAGCTTAAAACATGCATGACTGTCACAGCAAGAAGTCTAACAGTACGCAAGTAACATAGCATACTGGCAAATCACTATGAGTTACATATGCTAAACATTACCATTAGCTCTCCTGAATTGTAAAACAAATATAAAGAATGAGGAAGTACAAACACACCACAGTGTGCAGAATGGAAATAGAGATACAAAAAGACCACTTTTTTCCTTCACATGACTATTTCCCACCCATCTACTGTCAGCATGTTGTGGATATTTTAAGCCTGCAAAGGTTCAAAAAGCAAGTAAGTTCCCAGAAGAGAAGTCCAGAGACAAAAATACTATTTCCTGGTCTGGGAAATGGAAGAACAGAGAACAGAAACCAGGTAACCACTCAGTACACAAAACAGATTTTTCCCCTCAGATTTTTCCCCATCTAATATGTATTTCTGGAAACAAAAGGTGTACCACTATATTTTTCACACAGTCCTATTAGTATGGGAAATGTGCTGACACATATCCAACACTCACAGGACAAAAGGGATAGCTATACTGCAAGAAAAATAATGAGTTCTTTCAAAAAGCCCTGAAACTAAATGAAGACAAAAGTCTAGTAAATTCTTCTCTGCACCTATTAGAATTTATTTGCGAATCACCTAGCGGTTTCACAGATGCGTTTTTCTTGGGAGTAATGAAAATAACTTGACTTATGGAACGAGTCAAGTATCTCAGCTAGTGTCCTGTTCAGTATTCTTCTAGGACCACAGTCATCTTGGCTCTGTAATACAGCAGCATCTGGGTACCTCTCACAGTCACATGTTGTAGCCTTGGTGGTCAGGGAAGGACACGTTACTATTGGAGATGAATGAAATGCTAATTAACAAAATGCAGAAAATAATCAAGGTGGCAAAGTAGTAGTAAAACTCTTCTTCCAAATTAAACGGGAGTCTAGCCAAATTTCTGAAACTTTGAGAATTTGTTGTATTTGTGCTTCTAATGAAACTGCATGGCCAAACATGCACAGAAGTACCAATGTGTTGTGCTTTTGTCTGACCCCCAGAAACAACTCTGAGTGTCTAGTTTTTGAAGAATGTTCCACTTAATAAATTAACCACATCCTTTATATGTCTTACAGGCTGCATGCAGAGATGTCCCAGTATAGTCAAGATAGCCGAGATGCCCTGAAACCAAAATATTTATGATGCTATTTTTACCAAACTTTTCTCCTGGAAATGGTATTTCACCTGTTTCTTTTTATTATTCCTTATTCTCTTTTGGTGGTAGAGTGAAGAACAGACAAGCCAGGTACCCATTAGGTGACCTGATGCTGTTACTCACAGTTAAAATCTGGTTACCTTTTTCTTTCAGGACTTAGCTCAAAATATGAAGCCTATCCTTCAGTAGGATAGTCATACTGGATTTTAGCTCTTTTCTGTGGTTTGGCGTTTTTTTTGGCAAGAAAAACCACAAGTAAGCATTCATTTTTAGATATAAATTCTCTTGATGTGATCATTCCTTCTTTCCCTTACCATCTTTATAGTCTTTTTGGATGCTTAGTAGGTGTTGATTAAGAGCTCTGCCTGACATTGTAATACCCCTGATTTCAGGTGGGGGCCTCTTCTACCATTGTTGCCCTTCCCATCCGTTCTGGTTTTTTCTTCCCAGAGTACATAAACTGCTTTATTGCAGGCTGATCCCAATAAATGGTTACTATTTAAGCAAAGACCTCAAGAGTACCTAAGTCTTTTTGAAACAGGTCTCCAATACTCTATTTCACATTTAACCTTTAATTATACAGTGGTAGGGACAAAGTGTTTTAGTCTCTTATTGTATTATGATAAGGATTTAAATGAGTTCAGGTATCAGTTTGTTGCAAAGTGGTTAGATGAATGGTAAGATTAATTGTCAGAAATGACCACTGTTTCTCACTACTCAATGGGTTTGAAATATCCTCAACTTTTATTATGCATAAAATCTTCATCTTTGCCCTGACATTTAAGTAGCAAGAGGCACTTATTAACCTTAGATAATTTTCTGTTCCACTGACATTATCTCCTAAATTTATATTGTTAGGAAAGACTGAATATTCACAAAATGAACTTGTTCATAGTGCCATTCTGAATAACTGTGTTCAAATCCAGAATTACAGAAGACTTAATCTTGTTGTTGTTTTTTTACAGCTTGTGTAGCCTGGAATAGAGATAAAAGGTGGGGTGGGGTTTTTTGGTTGGTTTTTTTGTTGCTGTCATTTGTTGGTTTTTTTTTTTTTTCAAAGGGACATCAGTAGAATATTTTAAGTCTTTCAGAATGAGTAAACAGCATAGAAAAGCCAATTAACTGCTTCTAATAGCCAAACTGTTGGAAAACTACCAAAAGTTTTAAGTAGCTAAACATCACACAAGGGCTTCGGAGTTCCTTCAAATACTAATATGCTTTACAGTTAAAGTTTGGCTTCAGCTTCATTACAAGCCAAAATTACTGTCCTTCCTGCTGAGCAGGTAGCTATGCTGCCTGGCTAGCCATGCTACAATGGCTTTTCAAGTCTTAATCATTCAATCGAAAAACTTATGCAATGCCATCTGGTCATTCATAATTGTCATAGGATTGAGAACACACCAAAGTACACACAAGCACTAATAAGACTAAACAGATTTCACTAAAGAGCAAGAGAGAAAGAATTAAGTAAGTGTATTAACATGGGTGGGCAATTGCTTTGCATGGAAGAACCTGACATGGTAACATTTAAACAGAACACCTGTCCGAGTGTCGAACAAGATGCACAGAGTTGTTTGCAACATGTTTGTTCAGCTATTTTCGATAGTTAAACACAGTAAGGGGAAAACTAGGATGCTGGTGACGCACATGTTGGCCCAATACAGTCACTCCCTGCAAGCAAACCCTTAACAACCTAGATCAGCAGAGGCTGGCACTCAGTTCACTCTGGCTGGTGTAATGAGTTGATTTTAGCCATTCGAATACACACATTTTCTGCAGGATCCAACCAAATTATTGTGTTGCTACCGTGCGAAGTGGTTTACCTGTAATTTCTTACAGAAAATAAGATGATGACCATATTATTCAGAAGATAAGATTATGTAGACCAAAACATCAAAGACTTCATCTCTCCATGAAGAATGTGAAAGAGAATGCTGGCTTCACTGCAAAGGATAAACTCTGCCTGTACAGCACTGCTACATCCCAAAGTGCTCACCTGTAAATCCATTTTCACTGTCCTAAAAAGTTTGTCCATCAGGAAAGGTGGCCAACGTAAATAATACATGAAAGGATGTGTTTCTAAATGAAATAAAAATGGTTAATAGAGTTATGTGATACACTGTACAAAATATTTAGAACACTTTTTCTTGAGGAACATTGCCAAAAATTATTCTTAAAATCCTTTTTCTCTTTTACCAAGTTAACTTACAAATTTACTGTCTGATATTTGTGACTCTAAATAACCGCACGGTACCATGCTTTATTAAATTTATGCAATTTCAGGTTAATTTACATTACTTTAACAGTAGCACTGTAATGTTATCTTTACATCACCCAGCACACAGGTATCTATCTTACATCTAAAAAAGTCATGCCAAGAATTGTCATTAAGGTATCACAAATAATCTGTCTTTCTTTCTACTTATAAATACCATAGTCCACTTCAAACAAATATAAACATCTCAAGATTAGGTAGGAGAAACAACAAAACACTCACTCTCAAAGCTGACAAACCATTAGATGCAACTTTCACTTTCTATAATGTCCTTAATCACCTTCTAATTTTACCCAAACCTATGAATAGTTTTCCTGAGTCATGCTGAGTCACAAAAATCAATATTTCAGAATGCCCAAATTAATCTTAAAAACAGTTATACAGGCAATATGTCAGTAGTGAGAGATAAAAACAGCATGTTTTCAAAGAGTGCTAGCATGGGAACCTATTCAGTTCTCATTGTACTGCATACATCTTACATCCCAAATTATTCCTGCAGGACAGAATAGTAAATAAGGTTCTCTTCTTTTATGGACAACACTTTTCTTAAATCCTTTCACAAGCAAAAAAACCTCCCGTAGCATCAATCAGACATAATTTATTGCCGTCAGTGAGCGAGTTTATTCCCTGTTATATTAAAACTGGTGAAAGAATAATTAAGTCTTTACAAAATATATTTTTTTTCCAACCAAGTTGAGGGTTGGTTTTTTTTTTTTTTGTGACTGTGTAACAGATGCCTTGCCACTGCTGTTTTGTGCCTGCTACTCCACCATGTGGTGTTCGTTACACAACCTGCTGAGAGACCAGTCAGCCAGATAGGACCAGCAGAAAAATGGGAAGTTCATGAATAAACATTTGCTTAAAAATCACATTATTTCATCATTTTCTCTTTCTACTGTGGTTACTCCACATCTGTAAATTGAACTAGTACCAGGCAAAACCTACTGCAGTGCTTTAGTTTCCACTGGCATAGAGATTTATACAGGCCCACAATACGCATTTATATAACAGCAGTGTCTCCAAGCTCGCAAACTTCCTATCGAGATCATTATTTCATCCCTTCAGGTGTTCCAATCATCCTCCGTTTTTTACCAAGATAAAGCAAGGAAAAGAATAAGTAAGAAAGTGGGATAAAGAATAAGAAAAATACTTCCATTTTCAACATTTGGAGTTCTTTCTTTACAACGAAGATTCTCAAGTATTAGCAGAAACAGATTTATGCTAAGAAAGGACAGCATGTATTTCTTCATCACGGAAAGATTAATCAAATTTCAGAAATTATTACTGAATGCAGATGTCCAATTTGAAACACATTTAAAGAGTCACATTTTACTATGTGCAGAATATGTCTTAAGAATTAGGTGCTACTTTAATATTTAAATAGACATTCAAAAGTACGAGGCACTTCAAAAGCATAGCCTTAGGCTTTAATACTCGAACAAAAAAGCAGTAATGAAAAAACATATAAAACCATCTCCTTTTCCAGTTCATCTCCTCCTAGTATTTCTTTTCTCTTGCTATTCCTAAACACTATGCATATGTCATATAGAAAAAAACGTATCAGGAAAAAAACATTAGCAAAGGGGTTACCCTAGAACAACTTCTGAAAAAAGCCAAGGGGTATTCTGGCCTGATTATAGAAATAATTTGCAGTTTTCTTTTGTTTTCTTCTCAAGCAGCTATATATCACAGCAACTGTCCACCACATGAGGAGAAAGAAATTTCTGAAATAAGCAGTTGTTCTTTCATCCCATAAAAAGAAAAATTGCTAGGAAAGACTGTGTATGTCTGTAGCATGCAGAAGACTTGTTGATTAAAATTTTCACTTTTAAGGAATTTTTAGCAGTCGGTATTGATGGAGTACTGATGTACTGTACTATTTTAATAGTTACAATTGATTAAATGCTCTATGTTTATATACTAGCTTCACTATTATAGGGGGCAGCATTTTCTGGTGCTTTCAAGTATGACTGTGGGAAAAAATACTGTGGAGGCTAGAGTAATACCGAATTATCTTCATAACCTTGTCATTCTTACAATTTAATATGGTCCATAAAAAGAACTAGTATACAAAGACTTTTAACCTTCTGGTTGCCTAATATTCCTTCTTGCTGTTAAATCAAACTGTTGATATGTATTTTTCTGTCATTCACTACAATCATTTAAAAATGCAAAGGAAGAGCAACACAATTTCACATATGCTCTGAAAAAAAAAATACAGGACTGGAACCTTTGAAAAAGACCACTTCCATATTAACGACATTCAGTATTTATAAGTAATATCTAGTGGGAAAATATCACTTATGCTTATTAGTGCAAGATGTTTTTAGAACGTGTTTATCTGAAGTGTCAGATACTGCATATTAGGAAAAAGGGGGTTTGTTGATTAGTTTCATCTCAAATGCATTCAAGTTGGAAACACACACACACTTGTCCATCAGCAGAAAAAGAGCTTTTTTTCTTTTGTCTTGATTTTTAATTCTCTGTAACCGTCTTCATTAATTGTTCTTTTGCTAGAATCCAGTTCTTCTGCAATTCTTTTACTATGTGAAAAATGAAATTTATTCAATAAAGCCATGTGTGACTTCTGTATGAGGACTTTATAAAAGTGTCTTAATTTTGGATTCAACACTCTTTCAAAGCTTGTGGGTTCTGGACTTGAATCTTCCATTAAGGAATACTTTGAGTCCAAATAAAATAAAGAAATACTACCAAAGGCTGTTGTGATCAAGAAGTGTTGTTTTGTACAAAGCAAAACAGCAGGAGAAGTAGTCTTGAGAACTTTGCCTACCAATTTTGACACAGGAATTATGTATTGGGTCTGGCTGAGATGGAGTTAATTCTCCCCATAGCAGCCCTTGTAGTGCTGTACTCTGTATAGGTAGCTAGAAAAGTGTTGGTAACACACCAGTGTTTTGGCTCCTGCTGAGCAGTGCTCGCACAGCATCAAGGCTGTCTCTCCCAACATTTTCGCCTGCCTCAATGGCAGGCTGGGGCTGGGCAAGATCTTCGGAGGGGACATAGCCAGGACAGCTGACCTAAACTAACCAAACAGATATTCCATACCATATGACATCCGCTCAGCTATAAAAGCTAAGTAAAGGGAGATGGAAGGGGGAGCATTCGTTATTTTACGTTTGTCTTCCAGAGCAACCACTACGAGTACTGAAGCTCTGCTTCCCAGGAAATGGCCAGACATTGCCTGCCAATGGGAGGTAGAGAATAACATCATTTTTTTTCCTTTGCTTTCACTTTATTAAACTGTCCTTATCTCGACCCACAAGCCTTTTGTTATATTTTCTCTCCCCTGTCCAGTTGAGGAGGGGGAGTGATAGAGCAGCTTTGGTGGGCACCTGGCACCCAGTCAGGGTCAACCCACCACAAATTAATAAGCTTGTGAAGAACCTATGTTCATGTGATTGAAATTTCGGTGAGTTCAAGTAAAATACGTAGGTTTAAGCGTCCTCATAGAAGGTGTTTTAACACCTCCCCCCCCCAAAAAAATCACAGAAAATAAAATCCAACTGATATTTATATGGTATCAAAGATGTGATAGCTAACATATGTCCTCTATCACAGTAAGCAAGTGTCTTCTCCCATGTAATAAACATTGGGGCATCTAGGCATGAAAGGACTTACCAGTGCAACACTGCTTAACTAAAAGTTGTTAAAAATGAAAATATCATATGTACTGGTATAAACTACTCTCTTCTTGTATTCAAAAAATACTCTATGAAAACAAACTCATTTACACATGTCTCAAATAGGTATAAGTTATCTTTTATGTATCTAGAAGATAAGAAAATCTCAGAAATATTAGCTATCTACATGCATGGCAGGAGACAAGCAAAAATACAAATTCGCATTGGGAATGTGCATAAATCTTTTTCCCTTCTTACATGTCTTTTAAGAGAGCCAAGGCTAGATGGCAATTATAGTCTTCCAATAGTCTTCTATCCAATGGTTGTATTTATCCACACTATAAATAGATGTGAGAGATGCTAATGAACTAGATAGTTTTCCTGGGACTGATAACAAAGTCTGTCTTTTGTTTCTCATGAATCCAATTAAGGAAAAAAAAAGTGAAAGTGAAGCCACATGTCTAACACAACCTGCTCAGTTCCTGAGGCAACTCCTGAAGGAGATATAAATCCTTCAGTTGGACAAGGTGTAAGGTATTGAGCCCTCAAGTTCTAAAACTAGAGATGAACACCCTTTTGATCCTTTGCTGCCTCTAACAATTGCACTCTTAAAGTCCTAGATACCGCAAAAAGTGCACCTTCCACATCTTTCAGCGGACAGCAGTGCAACATGGAAAAGAGTTTCTAATCACTACTTTAGTATACGACAATTAGCTGGTGAGAGAACACTGCTTCCTTAATGCTGGAGGAAATCCTTCAGAGGATTTAAACCGAGGAATCAAGTAGCTCAGTCTAAAAAAGTTTGATCTTTAAATCTTACAGGCTAATACACCTGACTCAGATTTGTTGCATGTTTTGGCTTTTGTTTGTTTGTTTGTTGTTTTTTTGTTTTTTGTTTTTTTTTTTAAAAAAAGCTTGCTATACTTTGTTTTCTAGCCCGTGATTCAAACAGTGCTTGGAATGTTCTTTTCACAAAGGTTATCCCAAATCCATACCCATGCCCTTACTAACTAGAAAAGTTAATGTCAAATTCTGTGTCTCTCTGCTAGAGTGTAAAGGAAAGCCAGACTGATTCTACCATGTTTTTATTAGACATCTATACAATTTTGGACTCCCTCGAACAGGAGGGAGTAAGAGAGAACAGTGGTACTACTGTAATCACAAAGCTTTTCACTGTGAGACCTCGTCACACCGTTTCTCTTGAGAAGTGACAGACCTTTCTAAAGAACTTATAGCTCCTCAGCATTGCTCCTTAAAATCCTGATTTATAGTCTCGCTGTTAGACTGGCTCTAATCATATCTTACCAATTAACACAATTGTTTGATTGTCTGTCTGCTCTGGAGCACTTGTGACCATACCTAGAAACTTCCTCAAAAAAAAAGAGCTAGAGACGAGCTATCTTCCCAGCACATGAATGCACCATTTTATACAGCAGCACTACTGATCCACTTGGAAGTGACAGGAGAGGAGAGTTTACATAAGCCTCATTCTGAAAACACACCACCCCACACAAAAGATGTCATGCTGCTCCCAAGACATCATACTGTTCCCTATCAATATATTTTATTTAATCACTGTGCTTGCTCTGTACGTTATTTTTAAGGTCTAAAAACACCACTTTATTGCTACTACAAAACCCACTTCTTGAACACAATAAAGTTCTGATCTAGTAAATGCAAGTTCCTACAGCAGCTGCATAAATTTCTATTTCATTTATTAACCAATCAGTAAGATCATCCAGCAAATATGTATTGCTACATGTATGTGAAGAATTCAGTGAAGTATAACACCTCTCCCTGGGATAGGATTGTTGCATGGAGTGTGTTACGCAGTGTTGGTATCTATCCTGAGGGCATAAAGTTCTTGAAAGAATAAAAGAAAAGTTATTTTCCAAGGAAAGCTTTAGAAGTACAGCTTCCAAGACCTAATATACTGTTGAAATAGATACAACAGTAGAAGCTCCCTGTGGTGGTTACTGTCTTTGCTCTTTTACTACCTTCTTTTTAAAATCTTCTTACAGAATTCATTTTTGGCTGACGCATTAGAGCAAAATTCATAGTTTGGGAGTTCCAGGTTGGGAGGAAGGTTATCAAACTGTCATTGATCAGTTTACCTGCTAATCTACCTTTCCACTCCAAATTTTTTTGTGCTCAGCAGCAGGGAAAGAATGGAATCAGAGAAGAAACAGGGAGATCGGGGCACCAACCCCATTGGTGAGTAGCAAAGGGAAACATTAGCTTCAGCAGCAGAAGAAATAGAGGTCACAAAAGAAGAGCAAAACACAGGCACAACAGCAAGACAATGCCTTAGAACTCTAGCAGGAAAAAATTGCAGTGAAGGAGGGGAGAAGCTCAAGGGCAATAAGGTGAAACTCAGAGGAAGTGGAACAAAGAGAGATGGATATCACAGAGGTAAAGAATCAAGGGAGTTGGAAGGAGACACACATTTTATAATACATCTGCCTTTGCTGCAAAGGTGTGACTTAAACTCATGAGAAAATGCCTGTGTTTCTATAAACTATCCATCTCAGGTACTGTACAGGCCACACTGAGTACATATGCCTGAAAATAATCCATGCCACAGTATAATGACACAGCAAATAAAGATTTAGGGACAGATTATGTCAACTAAATGACTGCGAGCGCTAGCCTAAGAGCATTTCAAATTTGTTCAAAAATTGTGAAGACTAGCTTTATTACATCAGCTTTTATATCACAGTCTGTCTGCTCTACTCTAATTCTATGCCCATGCATCTATCCTTCTACATCCAACATAGAAGTGGTAACCCATCATGAATCCTAATCATATGTTCTAGCTAACTGAACAGAAATCGTATCATGTATTCATACATAGTCTGGATCAAATCTGTACTGCCTGGGGATCCAACACTGCACAGTCTAAACATTAAGGAGTTTTGGCCTAAGTTCAGTGCTACAGAATGACAGTTCTATTAAGAGTGTCGCTTTTTCAGCTTTTGTTAGAAAAAACAAAGAAATGAGTATGACACTATCCAAAAGACATGCATGCATTGAATTATTTTCCTATAGGCCAGATGTACATGAAAGTGTAGCGAGGTTATAATATAAACAAAGTTTGTTTATTTTGGTATATACATATACATATATATATATATATATATATGTAAGTATATAAAAACTTGGTTACCAATCTTGGTAAACCTCTGAAGAAAACCTTAAATTTTAGGCAGATGCAGTTCTGCCTTTCAGCAATGTTTCAGAAGCCAGAGTTTTCCTTCTTGTGAGAACCTGGACCATCAATTGTGCCAGAAAAATAATAAAAAAAAAAAAAAAAATCTACTGCTAGTTCATTTGTAAGTTTACTGAAGAAGTACTTTCCAAACCAGAACACGTTTTCTGTCTGCGGTACTTAATATTCAAATTAAAGCAGGTGGGGGGGCTGGGGTGGGTGGGAATCTAATCTATAGTATTATATAAAAACTATGCTTCTCTAAAGTAATAAAGAACCAAACTGATTATTAACAAATGGTTTAGAACTGCAGTATTTTGTCAATTTTTTATTACTGATAAGAGCAAAAAGACTTCCTTCTGGCATTTGGTATTATTTACATATAAAATTATATATGACCATGCAGCAATATTTGTTTTGAGTAACAATTCTCACAGTGTAATTAGTAAATAAAATTCCTGTCAGAGAAAGCCATTTTCCTTAAAGTTTTCAAAACAAAAGAGTTCAGAATTCACACAGCATACAGGACCATGGAGAAACAGATCCACAAACAGTTATTATGCAAAAATTAAAGTCTCAAAACTATCTACAAATTATTCAACAAAAAATTCAGTAAGAGAAGAAATTAATGATTAATGGTGCGAACTAAGACACCCCGAAGACTGTAACAGTTAACCTTCATGAAAAATTTGGAGTAAATCCAATGGGTTACACTTGCCTGTGCCAATATGAAAATTTGTGTGGAACCATTCAAGTTCCTAAAATAGTTCTGAAGTAGAGCTTGGCTCATCTCCATTATTAAGACTTATATAGGCAGGATTACAGGGAGATGACTTCAGTTACTACCCATTATGCATGTATATACTAAGGCATGTGCTTGCTAACGCATGTATTTACCAGGTTCAAAAAAACTGAGTTCAACTTATCGTTGTGTATTGTGTGCATCTACTCCCTTATGTCTCCACCATAGAATTGAAACAGAAAGATACAGTGCAAACCTAAAGCTAATTTTAGTAATGAAGCACAATGTTTGGTTCAACAAGGATATAATTAAAATTTCAAATGCAACCATTATAAATTACTGATACTTTGGGATTATAAATCTCTGTAGTGTTTTTCTAATGAAATTCTAATTGAATTGACATTGTTTCTAAAGGAGTTGACTCATTTCACCTTCACTCTTAGTATCTGATTAAGCTCTCTGACTCTGCCTTTTGGAAACATTTGAAATATCTTCCTAGAAAACATGAGTTTAGTAATGCCCAGTGTCATAAAGCAAGCAAGCAAAAAAATCCATAAATATTGGATATACGCACAACCTGACTATTCATGGAGATTTAGTAACTCTACATTAAAGGTTGAAATAATTACTTTAGGCTTCATGGATACATGAATATTTCTATTATGCTACTTGATCAGCCCTAAAATTGCAACTTTGTTAAGAGGTCCCCATCACAATAACCTGGTCCAGTTTGATTAGAAGAGCTACATTCAGTTTCTGTCATAAAACACAGATGACAGAAGCGTGGTAAAACAGACTTAAGACTCAGCTGGTATTAAGCAGAAAACGAAGTACATGGAAATTAAAACAATAATAAAATGTCATAGCATCTACCTTCTCAAAAGAAAAAAAGAAATGGATTTCCAAGAATTGAATATAGTTCAAATACTTTGTTCTGAAATGTTTGATTAAATGGGAATGTGGTTCACCCTTTTCTATGTCATAAACCCAGGATGAATTCCACCAACGTGACATTTCATTTTTTCTGAACAGGGATTATCTAAAGTCTTAAGCAACCTTAAATCTTCACATCTGCATGCATAATACCTGTGTAGAAGTTGTTACAAATATTTCTGTATTTTAAAAGCTTGTTATGGGCAAAATTGAGACACACACACAAACACCCCCACTTTTCACAGACACAGAACATCTTCCAAGTAATCCAAAATAGAAAATGAAGCTTTTTAGAAATTAAGCATCTGACAATGCCAACTTTTTAATTGCTGCTTCTCAGCATTTTCTTGAGTCACAAAATTTTGGAATATTGCCTTGCAAAATGCTTTGGTTTTCTTAAGTGAGTAGAAAAATCCCCTCACTGCTACCTCCCCTTACATGTTAATTCTATCTTGGTCTTTCTTATAAGACAGTGGGCTTTCTAACCCAAGAAGTGATTACTGTCCAGCTGCTCCACATTGTAAGAACTGTTTCAAACTACAGTTAATTCTGTTTTGTAGTAAGTATGCAGTGGATGAAAGAGTCTTACACACCTGTGATCAAACAAGCCTCTTGATGTTCACAGAGATGACAGACCCAATAATTTTTTGCTAGATAAGAGGAGGCATTAAGTCACAAAAATTGACCATCAATACTATTATTTACTTCTAGAAGGGTTTTTCTGACTGTGCATCTTCAATGTCACTAACTTTGGAGTTCTACAAAGATTTACAACAAAATCGTACCACAACTTTTGTATGATACTACCAAAATGGAAGTAATAAGTGTTCAAGAGAAATAAAGTTAAGGCAGAAGGAGGTGAACACAGAAACTGTTTTGTTTTGGATATTTTTGGAATGCACTTCTGGAATAATTCAGAGAAGCAAATTCAGTACCTATTAACAGAGGGTTACCAGCCTGGGCACAGCTTCAAGTCATGAAGTTCAATTTTTAAGAGAGGAAGAAGAGTGCAACCCTCCTTGACCTACCAGATCTTAGCTCATCTTAGAGGACCTCATCTGTTTGCAGTTGAGCCAAACTACTTTTTTTAAAATGGCTTAAAACTCCTCCCCCATTATCTTCGCAATAGAATGTGAATATTTGTCTTGAGATGTAGCGCAGTGTCCTAGACTTGATACTGCCTATTGTATGTTCAGTGTCTACTCTCAGAGGTATACGAGAAGGTCATAATGATACATTTCCGAAGATGCTGAAGGTTTTAACAGAAAATGCATTTTTTCTTAGCCTAAAATGAAAAAAATTGGGGAAAAAGGAACACACGTAGGAAAAAACAAAAAAAATTTCATTAAACTACCAATAACCTCTGCCTCTATGTGAGCAGGCGCTTGCTGAGTCAGAAGACTGAGCTCACTTAACTCCGAAGAGCCAAACTGGAACTTAACCACTAGACAAGTAGTAAATTAAATGCAGGCTTCAAAGCATAAGCCTCAAGAGAACTCAAAACATTGATTTTCAAAGAACTTGGTTTTTCTCCCTTCTCTTTGAGAAACTGTTTTGTTGTTCAGAAGCTATAACCTTGTGAGTCACAGACTTATAAAATCTGAATCAAATACATCTCACATGTATGGTCTAATTATTTGGAGATTGTTTTGATACAAAGTATTAAAATTGTATCACACTTTGTCAAAATATTTTAACATAGATGCCTATAAAGCAAGTAAAAAGTAGAACTATCACTCAATAAAAGCAATGTGAGCTGATCTACTAGAGAAATGTTTGTAGACTGCTCTGCATTCAAGATTAATTGATCCCCAATACTAGAGCACTAAAGCAGTTACAAGAAAGAGAAAAAAGTGTGTGCATATGTATATGTGTGTATATATATGTATACACACAGAAGAAAATCTGTACAAGAAATACTGAGTAAATATGGATGGCTAAACCAACAAAAATAATAATCCTGAGAAAACTACATGAAAACCCTGCAATTGTATGACAAACTAACATTCATATTGTCTGTATTTTGCAAATATTACTTTATTTAGGAAAGGAAGAGCTTTAGTGACAAATTAGACTATCATACATGGAATATATTCTAGCGAACAACCTTCATTTTTAGGGAAAAACAAGACAGCAGAACTAACAACTGACACTCAAAAAAAAAAGCATTTATGGTCTGTCTTAAAACAGACAAATACAGGACACTTTAGTTTTGATCAAGAGAGCAAAAAAGAAGGCTATACAGAATCTGTGCCATGACGTAAGGAAAAACTGGAAAAATGTTTCAGCCATTATTCATTTTTTACATTGCGTGCAAAGTACTTTTGCTAAAGGAAATATTGCACCCAAGAGTCTCTACTACATATTTTAGCATGAAAGGAAGGATATATAAGGCTGTGAAAGAAGTCTTAAGCTAAGCAACTAAGCTATCCTGAAGCCTTTAAGAACACTTTCTCCTGTATAATTGAAGTAAGTAATAGCAACTGAAGGTTATTCCAAGATATAAATCCTGCCATGCGGTTGAGAAAAGTATCTCTCTAAATGAACCCAAGCATATATTTCATTTGAAGTTTGATCTTTTAACTGTTTCACTTTCCTCTGGTCTGCTTTTTTTTTTGTAATTTATTAATTTGGATATACATATATTCAAGCAAAACATGGCTCTACAAACCATTCTCTCTCCTCCCCTGCCAAAAAACCAACTTAAAAATTTGAACTACAATAAAAGACAGGAAAGTCTCATGAGATTATCATCTATAAAAAAGAAATCTGGAAAGTGGATATCCTTTACACATAACTGTCTGACTAGATAAAAAATATACAAATACATCTAATTATTGGAAATGGAAAGAGGCATGAGCTGTGACAAGTAAAGACCCATTTTGACTTTTCAATACTAAGATGCCATTCTTGAAGTAAGATTCCAAGCCAAAATTGAAAGCAGAAAGAGTAGGCTTGCAAGCTTAAATCCCTAACACTTCCCATGCACAGAGATATCAAAATGTGAAAGACATGCAACTAGAGCTAACTGTGCTTGGAGGCAGCATCATTAGTTCTTGTATGTTGCTTCCAAAATACCATTTGCAGCTGCAGAAAAAGCTTTTGATCTTTGACACAGTTTAAAAACAGTGGAATATCAACAACCATTTTAATCAATCTGCTGCTAAAAGAAGCAATTCCATCATTCAGTTGTTCACTCATAGCCCAGAGCCACCTCCTTTCTTGTGTCAGCACAAGCATTCACATGCGGTGAATTGAAACAGCAAGTGATCCAAGTTTAAGAACAATAACAAGAAGTTAATTCAATCAAATTCACTGTGAGGCCATATGTATTTGTGCTGGCACATGGGAAGAAAGGTAGAAGGCTGCATCAATCTCTTCAATGGAGATGCAATTGCTAGGGTTAAACAGCAGTGTAAATCACACTGATGCAGATTTCTATTGCACACTCACTCTCAGTATTGGTATACTACTAAGTGAAGCAGAAAAACAAAAATCCCACAAGAACAGTTTAGCAAAATAAAAAGTGAAAATGCTTTGCAAGATTCTTGTATCACTGCTTTTAACCTGCACTAGCACAGTACTATTGTTAGCACAACTATTTACTGGAGGTAAACAAGAACATGTTTTTATTTTATACTGTTATGCTATTCTAGGGTGGATACAGCTTTTAGATATTTCTGATCTTTTTCCGTACCTAACTTTTTCCTTTTTCTATTCTAATTACATGCCTACAGATTACGTAAATGTAGGCTAACATATGCGTGATAACATCTAAAGATGCACCTACCTCAACAAAAGCCAACATCATCAACAAAATGCCATTTGGCCGTCTATATTACAAAGCCTTTCCTGGTTTTGTTCTTCCTCTACAGTCTCTCTCTTGCTCCTATTGTTACAAAGCCACTCAACTCTCTAGCCAAAACCATATCTCAAAACCACGCCAATAGGCTTCCCTTATTCAGGCAGCACAATAAATGGCAGAAGTACACAAGACCAGAGTACTGTTGGCCATTGTGTCAAGCAGCATCTAGAATCCAAAGCTGCACAGGTTTTCTACACATACTCTACAGAGAAGATATTATTACCCAAAGCAAGTGATTCTATGTTTCAAAACAGATCATGATTGTTGACTAGTGTGGCTCCGACTCCTGACATCCAATCAGTAGAGCAGTGGACCTGTACAGACACCAAACAGAAAAAACTGTGGCCATCAACTGAAATAGTAAAAGAATTTTATCGTATCAGTAAGCCCAATACCATTTAAGTTACAGTAAAGCCCACCACTAACATGGTTAACAGCAACCATGAAATCAGCCGGCATTCATTAGCGTGATAAGACTATATGAAATAATGGAAAGCAACACATTGCCAGAGCGCCCACCCAAAACGGGCGATTGCAGAAGCTGAGCAGCATGCTGGAACAATGAAGCCATATGAATTGTTCCCACCACTAATGAAACACAAGCAGTCCAATAAATCACCACAAATATTAATTTCCAGAGGGTTCTCTTCTGCATGGTATAGTAACACACATGAAGTTTTGGGATACCAGAAGAAAAAAAGGCTTGTCTCGGACTAAGCCACACAACTTGCTGATATCTGTAAGCATAGGCAAGCCTTAAATGTAATCAGACAAGCGATTTTCTACTTTGAGAAGGTGCTACTAATGGTCTGTCACAAGAACCGGGACTAAAGAAAGATGGGACTAGAAAAGGTTCAGACAGAAACAATAAAGCAAGCAATTTCTGATGCATTATGTGGAAAGATTTGATCAAACCCCATACCACTTATTTCTTCAAACACTTGTAGTCTGCTCTGCCAGTTGAAAAAACAAAACAAAACCACAACCCCATTACTGTTTTTCATACGGCTTTAGCAGTATATGAAAATTTGTAGACAAGTATATCATTCTATGAATCTTTTTTAATAGAAGTTCAAAATATAGAGGATGCAATGAAATCTTCCTGGTTGTACACGCTTTAATTCGACTTTGTAAAATGACATGTCTTTGTGCATTCAGTATTCTGCACTGTGATTATTAGACTACAAACTGCTTATAGCTCTATGTGGTAGCGTGGAACACTCCATCATCCTGGCATCCCACAGGAAAAAATTGCAGCAACAGACTCTTCTCCAGCTGATTCTCCAAAAGCTGCCATAATATCTTCTGTTGTGAGCACCAGAGTAATTTAGTAGACTTGGCAGACGTTCAGAGAAGTGCCTGGGTTCTTAATGCATCTGATGTTGAACCCCAGAAGGAAAGAAAAAAGAAAGAAGGAAAATAAGGGAAAAAAAGACAGAATCCCCCTAAAGACTACAAGGCAAGTAACTTGCCAAATAAGGAGGATGGGAAGACAGAGATCCCTCTCCTCTTCTAAATCCAGATTTTCTTCTTCTAACAGCATCACTGATTGTTTCATTGTATTAAAAAGAAAATCATTACTAAAACATAATGAGCAAACTTTTCAAGCACTTGGCAAACCACCCTAAGCCTTATGCGTGGGTCTCCTAAAAGGGAGCCGTGAAAGATTATGCAGGAAACGCAGCAAGAATTGTGAGGCAACATATTCAAAGGTAGTAAGTACTTCTCTCTATTGTTAGAAAAGTTTTTCCCTACCTGAATCTCAATTTAAACAAGAAATTCAAAACAATTAAAACTTTAATAAAGCATTTGTTTCTAAAGGGCTGTTCAGTTCTGAATTATAGTAAAGACTAATGAGAAGGAGAATTAATTATTTTTTTCTCAAAACTTTACAATGGAATTCAAAATAAATACTGCCGGTCAAAGAAACACACACCCCAACATAAACAAAACTATCTGTTTACAGGAAGGAACACTCTACACTTCCATTATGATCTTGTTTTCTCTGGAAAATTAGGTTTCTCACAGTATGCATGTATACCTTCATAAAAGCAAGAAAATTTCAGAAACTTCAAGAATGTCAAATAGTTTAAAAAAATATTACACGAATTCACTAAAATAGTTACATCACCTTCCACAGAAATAATCTTTTTCAGAGAAAAGCACTATATCATTACCTGACCCCAAATTCTGTTTCCTGTGCTATACTTAGCTTTTCATGAAACTCATTGAAATAAGATTTATTCGTATGACAAAATAGAACAAATTATTAACACTGACAGCCTGCAAAAATTGTTTAGCTTTCTACCAGTGTATACTTTTACAGCAAGATGGATAGCTGCAGCTACAAATGGTGAAACGTGAAAGAACAGCTGTTCCATGTGAAGCAAAGTGACACACTAAAAAATAATTTTTCCAGGAAACAATAAACCATCAAGAAAGGTTAACTGATGTTAGCACTTAATATGAAAGGTATACTAATGTCATCACCTAAAAACCTGCCTCAGCTGATGCAATAGCCTCTCAAGTGATCTTGAGCTTTCCTTTAAAGGTACTCAAACCATAACAAATGTAATAACTAAATTGAAACTAGAAGTTTTTGTGGTTATAGAGCTTTCTTTTCTGTTCTTATTAACTACTAAGGGACATGAACACTGTTGCACAGGCAGGTAGCTCATTTGGACTCTTTGCAGATGAACTGCAGTACCAGGGCACTGCAATACATTTGTGACCAATACTTCTCAGTGGGACGTTATTTTGAACTATACATTCAACATCCCACGCCTAGAAATCAGAAAGTACTAAGTATCAGACCAAAGCCGTGTTAGAAGGACAGGGGTATATACCGCTAAACCAGGAACAAAGCTGACTTTTTTCCTGGAGAGAAATTAGAAGGCCTGACAAAAGATCCTCCTTACAACCAGCTTAGCAGCATTCTTCCATCCAGATCGTACTCTCAGAGAATTGCATTAGTGGATCCAGGTCCCTCAGCTACTTACCTTCACCACAGTGAATATTTCTGTACAATGGTTTGCTCTACACAGACACTCATGAAGATACTTATGATCTATTTACTCTAGTTCTGCTTCTTCCATGAGAAAGGGAGGAAAAAATGACTTAAGAGTTTCTTGACATCTGTGTGAAAACACAACAATATTTTCTGCTATTGTACTTCAGTCTCCTTTCTCCTGCTGCCACGGGCCATGAAAACATACTTGGAGATTAACACTTCCAGACAGCCCTTTTATACAATTTCTAGTAGTCAGCAATACTGTGTCTCGTACTGTCAATACAAAAATACTTTTACATTAGTTTTTAATTTTCTCAACGCTCTAGATGTAGGTTCAAAGCACATTTTTTTCACTTTACAGTTGTGGAAAATGTTGTTTACATACTCAAAAGAAAAAGCAGCATGATTGCTCTGTGCTACTCTCAGGTAAGGGGTATATATCCAAGAATGAATAAATTTCAAGCTGAGAGAATATATATTTGGAGGGGGGGGCAGGGGGGAGATTCTATAGATTATATATAAATATGTGTGTGTAAATATATATACATATATATGCATGTAAAAGGAAGCTGAGATATCTGCTGTAAATCAGAGAACAACGAAGTTCTGGCATATTATAAAATGTTGAAGCCTCCATTGACACAAGTTCTGGTAAATTCTACTATTGTGCCAGACTGCTTTTTAAATTCTTTTGAAAACATTTGTAATTTTAGGCCTATCCATTTGCAGTGGTTGGCACAGTTTCACACACTGGCAACCTAGTGGTATCCCAGCCACCTGGGAGCATTCGGGCAAAGGGCTGGCTAGCAAATGTGCGGCTGTCATGTATGACAAAGGAGCCTGGCAGGTTCGGACATGGTGATGCAGAGGCTGCAGTGAGTGAAGTGGGAAGGTGTTCAACTGCTGTTTCAGAAAGCAAGCGTAGGGCAATTCCAATTCTCGTATAGACCCTCCAAACCCGTGAAATCGTCACTACATGATGTTAGCCAGTGTCAGAACGTTCTCAAAACACTTTGCAATGCTAAAGGGAAATGCACCAATTGCTGAGTTATTGCAATCCCTTCTTTTTGTATGAATGTTCTTTCTCTGTTACAAAAGGTGATGCTAACATTTTAAGACATTCTGGTCTTCTAAAGCAGCAGGGAGAGCGCTATAATATACAGTCTGAAAAAAATAAAAATAAAAAGAGGAATATCCAGAAGCACAGGGAAAGGTAAAGTGAACAACAAGATTTACAAATACAAACAAAACCAGGTGCTGTGAAAGAGCCTTAGAATATATAGGATAATAGTGAGAATATGAAGAAATCCCTATATAATGACATTTCAAGATATTTCTGTTTAAGTCTTTTGGACTTACAGATGTCTATTTATATTCAGATATCTCAGTCTTTTAGAATTAGAAAATGATAATTTCAATATATTTCAATATACCAAATATGGAATATTGGATCCCTAATAGTTTTAAAGTTGTAACACCTATGGAGAGCACAAAGTATGTAACAGAAAAAACAAGCCACTTATCTAGAAGGGATTACTAAGAAAATTCTAAGTCCTTCAACAGTGTGGCTCAAAAAGGACAAGCACTCATCATCTACACACATAAACCCTAGGAAAATTTAGTAAGACTATTTACAATGTTTACTTTTTGTCCATCTAAAATGGACAAAAAAAATATGCTAAAATAACACACTCCTTTTCCATGTTTTAACTTGATTATTTTCTCACCGTTATTATTTTAAGCTGTTACACAGCAGCTTTTTCTTCACTAAATAAGAGATAGCCCTTCAAAAGTTCAGAAAACCAAAACTTTCTTATATAATGTTAAAAAAAGAAAAGTGTAAAGGAAGGCTTCCTAAATACTGCACATTTTAAAACTGGATTTCATGATACTGAAATGCTCTTCTAAATATAAAAGCCAGCCATAGGTTCTAAAGCTTTCAAAAAAACCCAAACAAACAAAACCAAAAATAAACAAAAAAAACCCCAGGCAACACATAGAACACAAACCAAACCAAATAACTGTTTCTTTTACTATAACAGTAGTTAGTAATTAACCTTAAGATTAGCTCGGGCTTTAAGAGCACCACCATTTTTCTTCTCAAAATGAGTTGACACAAATGCTTATTTTTGCTGATGATCAATGCCCATCAACAAGGTGTTTCTGGTACATAGACCAATTTCTTTACTTCCCAGCAATTAATACAATTTCTGTTCCACAGCCACCGCATATATTCATTAGAGAAAATGGCTGGTTAATATAACTTACTGGTCAATGAGATACCGTATTTAACACTCAGGCATTTAATTTCTTTTTTAGATTCTTTTTATCCAGGTTTTCAGAAGTATTGAGCAATAAGGAATGAGGGAATCACTGACAAATGACACATTTTAGGATGTGGTTTTATTTTCTAAGAAACCAAACTGTAGGCCTGAAAGGAAGAGAGGATTGTCTTCAGGCTGAAACCTCCCTATTTTATCTTCATTCCTTTTCTCAAAAGTATTTTACCATCTTCTGCTGCACCCTGCAGAAAATTAAGCCATAAATCCTGAATTTATTGGATATAAGTAGAAGGGTATGTGGAATTGCAAATGTGTTTCTATGAGCAACACAGATTTCAGACTGAAGCTGTCACAGCAAAATGGGAAGAGGAGCAGGCTCTCTTCTGTGCCTGGAGAAACACAGTTCTGTAACTTTCTGGTATTAGAGAAGTCAGTAGGATTACTCTATTTACTACCAAACACCTAGTATCTCAGTTCTGACAGCTATTTCATACTCTTACCTTAGCAGTCAGTTTTACACGACCAAAACAGTCAAACACTGAGGCGTGCTTCAGAAGTACTCCTGTAAGTCCTTCAGAGGCCTCTGTGCAAACTAAAGAGTTCCCCCCACCCATTACTTCACTCTCTTCTTCAAGAAAGCAGAAAACGATATAATCCAATTCCAAAGTAATATAGCACAGTAGGTTTATTTGCCTAGCTTTTGAACTTCCTAAATATTTATGCTACTAAAAAATTTTAATTACACTGGAAAAGGAATGTGGATAGAAGATACATAAATATAAATAAAATCAAACATTAAAACTAGAAATGAAGACGAGTATCTATCCATTCACATCATTAAAAAAGTAATCAACTTATGCTGTTCTATAAATTTGTTTTTCTTCCTTTTTGTTTAATTTTTGATGTAAATTAGTTTCCTTCTGAAGATTCTGAGCAAAAGTCTGTTTATAATATGAAATTACTCTGCATCCCCACCCTAGTCCCCAGTTTTAAGATATAGATGTCATCATGAAATACAGTATGTGCCTTTCAAAGCAATCCAAGACTTCAAAAATTTATCAAAACCTGAACAAACTACAGTCAGTCAGTGAAAGCTTTTATTTCCCATGGAAGAAATATTTGAGTAGGTCAGTGTCTGAATCACAGGAGGATTAAACTATGAATCTATACATACAAGGAGGATTTATAAACATACAAGTACACCACTCTAGGAAAAACATTTTAGAGAAATAAGGTACAATTCCTGAAAGATTACTATAGCAAAACTTCTTTCAGCTCCATCATCTGAAGAGGAGGCCCAGAAATTGTTCATTAGTACTAAATAGGACACTGCAAAAACCCCAACCATTTTATCCCTCCACAGAAGATGCAGAACAAGTGACAGAACATACATTTGAGTGTATCAGGTTGTCTTCTGAAATAAAGCCAGTTGATCCCTAGATGTATATGCAGCAGGTCTGAATGACATTCAGCTAAAATGTTTTGCTAATGAAAAACATTCCAGAAATCTTAATAATGAAATCTCTTAAGGCAACAGCCAATCAATCCTTTTTAACAAACAGAAACACACATCCTTTTTGAAATAGGTTTAACCGTACCAGTATTAAAACACAGTAAATAGTGTTCCTTGATTGCAAAAAGCAAAAAGGCAAATTGAAGTGGCAGAGAGTAGAGTATGAGCTGCTTCATAATAGAATACCAGGAAGGCAATGTCAGGCACACAGAGCAACATATGCATGTTAAATTATTTCTGTAACACAATCAGTAAGATGGAACACAGAAAACAGCTACGAACAACTGCACTGACAGACCATAAATTTAAATTTAAAAAAATGAACAAACAAACAAACAAACAAAAAAAACCACCGAGCCCCTACCTCCCCACCCAAGACAGGAATTTCCTTCTACAATATGACCTTGAGCATAAAGAGCAGGGCTCTGCTCACAGCTCCTTAGTACCATAAGCAAATCTGTATTAATTAATTAGAAATACAGACATACTCCCAAATGTATGGGTTTTGTTTCTTTAAAAAACAGCACTACTGCTTGTAAGATTAGATAAAAGCAGCATGACCTGGTAGCACCACTGAGCAGGAGAACAGGAGTCTATACTCCAGCATTCCTGAGCAGCTCAGTTCTTTCTCAGAATAGGCAAAAATTACTACTGACATATAATCTTTAATCTGGAGAGCCTGTATGTTTTATTAATGTAGAGATGTAGTAATGCACCATAGTAAGGAAAACATAACTTCTTGTTGTCCAGGACAATGTTTCAGCACTAAGCAATCAGAATTCGAGCACGAGCACAGAGCTAAATCCATATTCACCTTTGACAATCAATCCAAAATAATAAATTAGCAAGGAAGCATGTTTAGAATCATAAATGTAAACCAAAAAAAAGCCTGCTAAAAATGACCCAACTTTAGAAGAAGTCTGCAGGAATACCAATCAGGGGACAAGGATGTGTAAGGACAGTACAAAATGTCATTAATTTCACAGTAGTTAACACAATATGCAAGTTTATGCATCACACAGAGATCACCAGTACATAAAAAAAGTGTTGTTGCTGAACTCACATATGTATTTAAAAAAAAAAAAATTAAAAAAAAATCACAAAAGAAGTATTGAGTACTTCTAACTGAAACTTAGATTGCCTTTGCATCACAAGTCTGAGCCTGATCCTCTGCTTTTTCTCCAAATGATCACACCTCTAAAGTGGTTTTAAATTGCTATCACATCAAGAGACAAATTATTTTAGAAGGTTGGAAGTCATCCTGTCACCTTGTAATTCCTTTAATTACAACACTGGGTAGGAAAATAGAATCTGAAATATCTACATAAGATAGCTCTGTTAGAAAAGTTCTTGGATCTTCTCTTCATACAAAGACAAATTTAAAAGAGAAGTAAAGTTCTGACTATTACTCACAGGTTGGGCTTTATAGGGCAGCACTGCTTCCCATTACATCCTGTTCTAAACAGTTGCTGGGTACATTCTAGGATACTGCCAGACAACAGGTGAAACAGCTACTCAATTACTTCATTCATGGAAGCTAAGTATGAGTAAAGGCTTGAGGAAGAGTTTCACAATTGTCTGGAAATAAATAGAAGCCTGGCAGGCCTTTGCCTAGCAAAGATTTATTTACCTCTTGCGCTTGCAGAACATTCAGCTACTCACTACTAAGAAACAAGCAGCTATGATGCAAGATTTATACAGCAATAACGAGATGATTTGTTACCATGATTCTGATTATTCTGTAATGAAAGTCTAATGAAACTAATAAAGCTTTATCACAACCTGCAGGGATCTTACCAGAAGCCAGACAGAATATCTGAATTAGGTTGTGGGAGGTCTTCAGAGAGTCAAGAGAGGAGCAGGTGCTAAACAAAGAAAGACTTGGTAACATAGAGGCAAGAATATGTAATGATAGGCTGCAATTGCAGTTAAGCAGAAAACTGTATTTATGTCACTGTCTTTTGGTTCAGGCTATCTTGACTTGAGTTGCTAGGAATATCTCCCATACGTAAGTTTCCAAAAGGAATTGAGAAGTTTTAGATTAATTTGACACAACTCATCTATATTGTTGGCTTTGGATAATATTCTTTCTTCTCAAGAGTTTGAAATTAACAGGCAAGGCAGTTTAAGATTTTTAATTCCTATTAAAGAATCACATTTATTACATTGGTCTTAATGAAGGAGTGAGTCTGATGTCTCTAATTTGCCCGTAATTTCTGTTCTTCACCACATATTTTCTATTAATCTGTTCTGGAGTCTGTCTACCTGAGCACCACAGACCATCCTTTTCAACTACTGCAAAGTCAGTAACATATAAAGAACAGTACTACAAATATACTTTTCATTATCCAATCATTAAAAGCTGTTATTTAGCATTCAAGCATTCTCAAGATGATACCATAGAGTCTTTTCTGAGAGATTCAAACCAATTTCATAACAACACTACATTTCTTTTGCTCTCTTACACTTCACATTTCTTACTGTGAAACAGAAGAATGCTTCCTGTTTTCAGGTCTACAGACAGTCAACAGCTTACTTGTAACTCCTGAAACAACTGTGAATGTCCACTACTGGTAAAAACTTACTTCACAAAGGGAAGATTGGTGTTTATGAACCCATACAAAATTAGTGCAAATACAATTCCTGGATTCCTCCCTTACAATATTCACACTGGTTTCTAAGGAAGCCCATCAAGCCACTCTCTTGTAAGCCTGGAAAACCAGCTGATGGTCCCCCAGCTTACTTCAAACTCTGCAATGTGGTACTGCCTTCACCCATTCTGCTCCCCCCTTGCAGGGCCACAGGAGTTGCAGTACTAATGCAGCAAGCTGGTTTCTTCCCTAGAACACAGTCCTTATAACACACCTTCTACTCTTCAAGCTGCTACAACACCAGCTTAGTCATTTATGGCTCTGATCTACTTACACTTCCCACTTCAAATTTCAGTTGGTATCACCAGCAGAGGAAGACAACATATCCAACCAGGCTGTTTGCCCACAACTGAAGTTCCCAGATAAGCTTACAATGGCTAACACACTTAGTGTCTGTCGCACTGATGAACCACGTGAAAGCTATCCAAAAAAGTCACTCTACAAAACTGTAAGCAAAAAGTTTTTAGTAATAATAGCTGTATTTCTTTCTCCTGCATGCTGCTGAGTCATGCTGTTTAAAGATACAGGTATTATGACATGCTTAGTAGAAAGTAATTGGGAATCAATCGTCTTAAATTTGTTAACCGTCCCTTGTGACTTGTCTCAATGAAGAGGCGGTAATGAGCTACATGCATTTAGATATTGAGATTATTAATAATAATTTTCAATAAAAATAGATTGATGAAAATCTAAGATTCAATGAAATACTCATTCTCATCTGCATTAACAGAAAGCAGTTGCAACATTTTAACCCATGTTGAACAAAGCACTGCCTGAAGTTTTCAAAGTGGTTATCTATATATCTAAAGAAATGAAGCAATCCTTAGTTTAAGTAAGAACAGCCAGGTGCTCTCCTGGACAGGGCAGATCATATTTCAGGATAAAACACTGAATCCATCTAGACTCTGAAAAACATTTTGAAGTGGAAAACCACCTGTAAGAGTTCATATTCTCTGTGAAGAAAGGAAACCTAGAAGGGTATTGTAAGAATCTTGAAGCACAGTCTTTAAAAGCCATCCTCTGATGACAGCAGCTCAAGGGAAACGCTGCCTTACACATGAATTCCTTAGAAAGGCTTCTGAATTGCATCTGTCCAACAGATGCAAATTGAGGTATGCAAAGACTGAAGGCTTAGCTGCCGCTTTGTCAATAGGTCCACTTCTGATGTAACCTCAGTGTAAGTAGTTCAAGCACGGTTCCCTTCATTTCATCACCTGTACCTTTCATAGACCTTTTTAACAGCAAGTCTGGGGTGTTTTGTTATTGGGTTTTGTGGTTTGGTTGGTTGGGCAGGGCTTTTATTTCAGTATAGCTTAAATAAATGTTAACTCTGAGCCTAATCAACAAGCTTGCAAAGTCAGAGCATTGGGTACCTTGCTAAATATCTCACTTGTGTAGCCTATTTTCTGCTGTATCCTAAAAGCAACAGACTGGGCCCTATTTCACCTACACTAGCCAGACAGAATTGGTGCAGCAACCAGCAGTAAGCAGGAAAGCTCTCTGTAAGAATGTTGTCACAGTCACTTATTAATGCATTATGTGCTGTTCCCAGAAACAGTCTTTAGCAAGGCTGAAAAAACATCAGTGACCTGAAAACACATAATTTAAAAACACCTTTAAAGTTTAAGTAATATAATTTATATTTAAAATTGTTTAATGATTAAATACTTATTAAGCAAATAATTAAAAAAATCATTAAAAATGTTTGTACTGCATTCCACAGTGTCTGTCCCTAGGCCAAAGATTGCTAGTTTCTTACCGCTTTGAGTTTATCCTATCTTCATTTAAGAATAATGCTATCTCAGAGAAGATGAAAGATGAAAACAACCGGACCACATATTAGTGCATTTCCCATAAATGATTTGGGTTAGGTTTTCTTGTTTGTTTTGGGGTTTTTTTTGTTTGGTTGGTTGTTTTGGGGGGCTGGGTTGGTTGGTTTGTTTGTTTTGCAGTGGCACAATAGCTTCTCTGTAGCCCCATCTGCCATAGAGGAATATTGGTTGCTAGGCAGTGAGTTGCCAATTTCAAGTCTTTACCAGAAATGGTCATCTCAAAAATACACTAGGTCAAGCAGTAGTCACTTGCCCACTAAGTAACTGTTAAGAACAAGCCAAAAGCAGCTCAAGCGCAGACCAAGCCCAGAAAAGTCCCAAGACCCTGCACTGGTAAGTCGCGGCAAGGCATATTGCTGCCTACTAGTAATGGCAAAAACATATTTACCAGACTACACCATATCGTGAATACTGGGTCCAGTTCTGGCCTCTGTCTCACGAGGATACAGTGGTGGGAGACATGGGCAACTAAACTGATCCAAGGGGATGGAACACAGTTGCTTTTACAAGGGATGGTTGAAAGGCTAGATCTCTTCCATCTGGAAAGGAAAAGGCTGAAGGGGATATAAAATGAACATTTTCAAAATCATGAAGGTGACATATCTATCTGAAAACAGAACTGTTATTTGTATAATCCTGCACTACCAAAATACACAGTAAAGGGAATAGGCAGAGAGCATCTAATATCCCTAATATATCAAGTGTGGATGCAGGAGGACTAGGGAGAATGGATAACCAAAAGTAACTAGGCTCACACAATCACCCTAAACAGTATTAGTCTAAAATGCCACTGTTGGAGATCAAATATTGCCCTACGTGGACCAATGTACCCAGCAGGTCAGTTCTACTCTTAACAATTCAAGCTGTATGAGACAAAAAGAGAGATGTCCTTGGGCTAAATATATTGTTCATTTGCCACCAGGTCAACTCCAGACACTTCTTCCCTGTGGGATGATTCTGCTCTCTCATCAAATCATGGATGTGCCCCTGTCTCATAACAGAGTGGTACAGGAAAGGCAGAAGCAGGCTGCTACTGCTGCCAGAACAATTAATATAGCCCGTAGCCAACCCCAAATTTCTTGACAGCAAAAAAACTGCAGGCTAGATTAACTGCATGCTCTGGAGTAGCTGATGAACTGTTGGTGGGCACCACTGAATCTGTAGACCACTTGAACAGGTTTATCCTGCGTAAGGGCAGAGACCTGGAACTACGCGTGTCGGAAAACACATCATTCTGAAGTGGCACTTAATTCAAAGGTAGATTAGACAACTTCCCAAGGACCAACTAACAGAATTGCCTTGGGTATGCTGGAGTTAATGCTGATAAACCGTGAAAGCCTTGTTAATGAAGGAAGTCTGTGTTAATCATGATAGGAAACAAACAAATAGCTCTTATCCTTTTGAGGATCACTCCCACAAATACACTGCTGCTCACAGGAGGGGAAAAAAAAAAAAAAATTCAACTTTTTCTCATCTCCAAGGGAAATATTTAAACACTCAGAAGCTCAGCTCGCTAACTGTGTAACATTATCTTACATGCAGTGTTCACTTTTTTTTTCATGCCACAAAACTATCCCCAACTGGAGTTATACAGAATATACTCACGTATTTTCCAAAACTTTATTATACATTTTCTTTTCTGTATCAGTATTTAGTTCTTTTAAAAGATATTGTAACAGGTATGAACATGATACATTTGCCTTTCTTTGGCAGTGATAAACATACATTTTTTGAAAAAAAATCTATTACTGAGCTACAGCACAAATCAGTCCATTCTTTCTTTACTTATTAGGTACACTAAGTATTTGCAACCTTCACATCATCCAAGGAGAAACAGCTCCATCTAAAGGTTAATTGGCTGCATATTCTCCTGCCTTGTGCTTTTCACATTAGCTATGTCACAAGCATAATAAACATCAGTAGCAGCAGTATGTTTATAAAAGTTAGACAGTGAAGGTCATAGATTGGAAAGACATGTCCTAAAGCTGGGGGAAGCAGATTTCCCTACCTGAACAGAAACTTGACACCAGAAGACCCATTAACATTTTGTTCTTCCTTTGAATAACCTCACACATGCTCATCTTCTCAGTTTACATATGTTTTCATGGTCCCTGCTGTACTAAGTGACTTTTGGTTTGCAGCTTATGATCCAGTATCACATACGAATAACAGTCTTCAATTCTGAATCGATTTTATCATGAAAATAAGAGCCCAAAATCACTTTTAAGTGCCCTGTCTTTTAAAGCCACCCAGAAGCCTCCTAACGCTTCTTAAATTTTATTGACTTGAAAGGAAGTACATCTCAGAAAGAGACCTTTTACTTACAAATATCTGATAATTGGTATTGGAAAACATTACAAAAAAATTTTGAACAAACAGCTTTCAGAAATACATTCGTAGCTGTAGTGGTGCTGATCTTTGAAAAATAGTAGTTTAAAAGTATGCTACCTTCATCAACTAACAGCTCTTTACTCATCCTTATAATGGTACCATGAAGTTCATTCTCAAGATAGTATAACTGCATTTCCCAACATTAAACCTGGAAAGTTACTTTTTACTCCTCATTTCACAGTACAGTGAGTTAGCCAAAGCTAAGAACAAAATAGGAAATTATTTTATACAACTTTAAGAATATTCTGATTAAAGGTTTCTAAATTCTTTTTAGGCTGTCATGTCTATGTAATCCTGAGCACAATTTGTGCACACTGTCAAAGCAATAGCAATGTTTTAATAAAGGCATTCAGCGAGGATGAAGTACTTTGGGACTGCAGCCATAATTACAATCATAATTGGCATTAAGTTAATAATGATGACAAAACCCAAGCTTTTCAGAGTAGAAATCAAGAAGTGTTCATTATAACCATGCAGTGTTTATTGAAGTGCTATTCTTAATCCAGATAGAGCATTAGGAACCAGAGAGGAAAAACCTGATTATATGCCAGGTAGCAAAATATTCTCAGTGGATACAGTTACGCTCAAAGCAAATTCAGCAGTACAAGTTCTGATTCTTACCTGGGATTTAGCCATACTTCAACTATATTCAAGACAGGACTGCTTTGGATCTACTTCTGCCTTACTCCAGTACCATTTAATTCCATAATTTCTATAATAATGTTGATAAAACATAATTACTTTCTATAATTTATTCACCGTAATTTAGAAAATAGTCAATTGAGAAATAGCACAACCAATACTGAAAGTTCTACTGGACATTTCCTTGATTGCACAGGACAAAAAAGACTACAAACCAAATCATTTAGAGAGTACCTCAGCTATCAAGTTAGCAGTCTGTTTTGTTTTGGGTTTTTTTTGTCAGTGTCCCTGGTCCCCCTGGTGCCACCTTCCCTAGTCCTAAAGCTGTAGCATTCCTGCTATTTATCTTATATCACAGTATCAGATTCTTACAATCTGATATTATGCACCAAACTTCACAGTAATTCCTCTTCACCTCTTCTCCTTGGGGAGACAGCTGGCTTTCTTTATAACATAGACTGAAATTTTAAATCTAATGAAGTCTACTTACAGTATAAGTTTCATATTGATTAACCATAATAGGGATAATAGCAGCACCCAGAGGCATCTAGAAGAGTCCAGCAGGACTAATATCAAACCAGACACAGGGAACAAGACAGTAATTCTTGTAAGAACATCCTATGTTTCTTGTAACTGGCTTACTTATCCCTTTTGCAAGTTTATTTATGTAGCATTCAGAAGTTACTTCCTGTACATCATTTTGGACTATTTCACAGAGGCAAACAGGTACATAATTTAGTATAGCTGCTCCCCGTTTTTACCACATGCACCTGCAGCACTGTAATGGTTGTAAATGGAATTTTAGTTACAGACTTACCAATGTGCATTTTACTTCCAGGAAGAAAACCAGGAGTGACACTGTATCATCCTAAGGGAAGTTAGTCTCTCTTCTGACCAGAAGATGTAAAATCGTTGCTATTAGTAGTAGTAATAGTCCTTAGGTGACAGCATTTCAAGATGTGTAACTGTAAAAATTTATACAACAAAAACAGAAGTCAACCAAAACAACAAGCCACAGATTGATTTTTTTTCTAGAAAACACATAAAATGTAGGGGCTCAGGGGTTTTTTTTGGATTTTTCTTCAGTTTCTGCTCTACGACTGAAGGCAAGCAGCACAGGGACTGTCTTTACAGGACTCCCCACATGGACTAGACTTCATCCTGTTCACATTATCTAAGAACAGAAGTGCCCTGCTGGGGCAGACCAATGACCTACGTAATCCAGTACTCTTGTCTCCAACTAACACCAGCACAGTAGAGAAATAAGGGTTGGGAACAGGACACCTGTCATCTAAATTCTCATCAAAAGCTTTTACAGATTACCAAAACACCCTCTTCAAAAATATCAACAAACAAAACATAACAGACCACTGATTTCTTTACTAAACAGTATCAGCAACTTTCCTTTCAGACTTCAGAATTTATCCAGATAAATCCAATGGACTTTTACACTAGCTATCACCAGCTCTTGTTTTGTCCCTGAAAAAAATACCTGGTTCACATCTTTTTTTGCATAGGACTCAATACCTTCAGCAGCGGTTCTATACAATGCTTGTGACTGAATAATCCTCTGCAAGGAACTAACGTAGCCAGCCTAACGTCTGCATTATACAGAATCTGTAACCCAGCGTAATGGTATACAAAAGAGACACGGACAAAGTAGAGCAGTTTGTTGATCTGATTTAATCTCTTTTACATATCTACCACACAGTGTCCAAGACCAGTTCTGGAACTGTCTGTTTTATCTATGATACTGCTATCAGTCTATGCTTTTCACTGCAACCTTGCTGCTGGTTGGTGGGAGTATGAATATGGCAAAAGCAAGTACCATGAAGAGTGGGGTTTTGCTTTGCTTCCACTTAGTTATTTTCCAAATACATGACAAAGCCAAACTGTAATCCTACCACATTGGTAACAAGACTGTACTATGCTTTGTGCCTCAATCTGTACCGCCCCCCCCATTCCACCAATGGCTGTTCTGCAGCAATCAGCATACGTGGCCAATAAATGCTAATTCTCTTTTATATTAGCTGTTAAACTGTAAAAAGTACTTAAGCTCTAAATTTATCACACTGGCAGAAAGTCTAGCCTGAATACCAAGAATTGGCATGGGGGGAGGGGGGTCAGAATTGCTCAAGATATCATGAAGATTTTCCAATAAATACAATTCTAACTTAAAATACTTAAAAAGCACTCTTCGGAGTCTGTCAGATTTCTGTGTTCAAAACAATCCTTTAGAAAACAAGTCTTTCTGAGACAATGTACCCTAGAGAGTTTTTCCAGAGACTGCTGTGCTTGCTTCTGTTATTGTTCATCAATTCTGTAAAAATATTACTAGCTACAGTCACAGTTTAAAGTGTGACCTGTGGTTTTTCTTCTGTCAGGGGTGGGAAATAATCTCAATGCCATACTAGCAATAACAGGAATCCTGGTAGCTTAAATAAAGTTTCCGCTCTGCCTCCACACCTTCAATTTTCTTTAGATTTCACAATTTGTCTAACCCATCACTGAACTGGGAGTTGTGGTTCCATGTCCCACTTGGTTCTCTCAGAACCTAAGTAGATTAAAGACCCAGCCAGGTCCCCCAGCAAATTCACAGGAGTGTGAATCCTCACTTAATGCCTCTACTTCTGCTGGCAGCCTTGGACTGCCTCCCCAGAGGATGGCACTCCCCACAGACCACAGCTGGAGTCCGTTCCAGCCTTAGAGGTCAACCAGGAGGAAGAAACTTCAAGGCTGGCCCATGCAGAAAAGGTTCCTCCATCACATCCCTTTCCCAGTACAATGTATTTTACATTTCACAGGAATGTATTTTAGGTTGGCAAAGACCTTTTTGCCATGACTACCGAGATGTGTCGAAGGGTGCAACAGCTGATGCCTGCTAACCCAAAATCAGTGTTCCAGGAGGGAGCACTACTTTTCTACCTCCTTCATCATCCCTCATCCGGGCCAAGACAAACCATAACATTACAAATAACTTCTTCCCAGATTTTTTTTCTTCCCCTGACTCATGCAAGTCTACAGTTTAATTTCTCAGCTATCTCAATAGGGTGCCATGTAATCCAGTAGTCTTAAAAGTAAGTCCTAAGCCATTTAAAGCTTTATGAATAAAAGGCTGTAAGTATTTTAGAGCTTTATAAATCAAAAACTAGTAAAGTGTTCTAATGCTCTTAAAATGTTTTGTGGAAAAAAAACCTCCAAACTTTTTCAAAATATGCATTTTTTTCATTTTACAAGGAAAAGATTGTGAACGACAGAGATTTATATCAGGTACAATGCAGTGCATACAATTATGAAGTGAAACACTATAAAATTATAGGAATAAAAACTGAGTAGCTGATTAATAAACAGTAAGATTAAACAACTCTTGTTTAAGATAAGATCACAATCTGATCCCACATACAGCTATGTATTGACAGCATGCATTTCTTCCCTGTTTAGCCACATTCTTAAACCACATCAACTCCTATGGTATTATAATACAACCTTCTACTAGTGCCTAGACAACACAAAAAAAATTTACCGTAGCTCATAAAACATTTTATTAGGGCTGCTCATGTTAAACCTAAACATATCTGTTTGAAGGGTTTGTGCTTTGCTTTGAATAAAAATGTTGTGTGCTGTTTTCTAAACTCGATTTTTAAGAAAATTATTTCTCTTTAAACAGCCACTTAAAAATTGTTTGTACAACACTTCTGACTACATTGTCTATTCTTAAAAAAGCCACAAAACTATTAAAATAATCTGTAAGTTAGGCCAGTAACAAATTGCAAGATCCTAATTTTGTAACAAAAAATGCAGTTCAACTGCTTTGAAGAAGTAATTTTTGACTTGCGTAAGCATCAGGTTGATGGAGAGTTAAATGTTGAAGTTAGTTGTCAAAGAAAGAAAGATCATCTGGAATTCCTTCCCTCCTCCAATCAAGCCTAAAATGGGAGATCTGCAATATGCAATCAGGATAATGTACATCAGCTAGAAAAATAATAAATTGGTAAATTAAGGTGCTGAACATCAGCCAGGAAAGTTTTATACTCTGCACATGAGTGCTACAATTGGCCAACACAATTGTAATCAGTAATAAGTACTGTCAGAGAAGTGTATAAATACTGGTTTAGTCTTTTTTAGTTCAAAGATAGACAGTCAGCTGAGTAATTTTCACCTGACTTTAGATTTGTATGAGATTTTTATTTAATAGATTATTCTCCTGTGAATTTACTGTCCATTCCAGAGATCACATTATTCTAACGTCTTTAAACAGCTTTCTTCTCTTTTGGAAACAGGAACAGATTTGCTTCTACAGAAAAATTGATTAATTCGGGCTTTGCCAGTGGATTCATGCTTCACTTTCCTATTCCTTCTTTAGGTCTCCTGCTGGTCCCACACTAAGTTAAGGAACCTTGATTTTTATAGACTATTCAACTCCAGTGAACAGCTAGCATACTGTGCACAGTCTGCATAAAACATTCATACATCAGAATTAGTGTCTTCTGCTAAATCCTTTATTTGAGTTCAGGACGCTTCTCCTCCTCAGAGATTTCACAAACATTAAATATTTTCTTTGGAGTACCTCAAAAAATTCTACATCCAATCGGTTCAATCTGCACACTGATTCATAATCAAGATAATACATGGACTCATATTCCCTTGTCCTTTTACTTATAGTGCAATAGGAAATCATCAGAATTACACTGTGCATCATTAAGTCCGTAACTTTTCTTCCCCCCTTTCCTCCTCTTCAGAGCTTCAAGTAAGAGTTGGTAGCTTCTGCATTCACAAAAAAATTAGAGAATAACTCTTCATTACCTTGAGTATCTATATTAGAGCAGCAGAACAAAAGTGGTACTTTAGGAAAGTGGAATCTTAACAAAAGGTATCATCCCTTGAGAACAAATACATCAAGATAGAGGAATTAAACACCTTCTAGATGTAGCATCTTACTCTTCAACTGCTGTCTAGGCACTTGATCAATCCCTGGCTACATGTCAAATGTAAGTACCGCCTCCACTTAAAACTGAATCCTTAAAGAGTTGTGTTAATCATTACTGTTCCCTCTATCACGAGTGAAGAGCCAATCATCATTACAGTATCAAAATACTTGAAAAGGTAGCTAGGATATAATCATCACATATCATTTCCTTCCCCCTATCAAGAAGAAAAACATCTCTCACACATTATATATTATTATGTGCCACTAAAGCACTTCCAGCTCTCTGGAACCTACTCAAACATTATTTTCGAAGTATACCCAACTATGCCAAGTTAGCCCCGATCATACCTCAAACAGTACTTTGGAAATGACTTTGAATAATGCTTAAATAAGTGTTTTCCATCTGCAGACAGAGCACTGATTCCCACGCACCTTGACATTATTTACATACATTTTTTCCACAACAACAACAGCAAAAATACTAGTCCAACCACCAGAAAAACCACAAATATTTCCAATGTATTGCTTGGGTAAAAAAAAAAGTCACTAAGGATTACTTAAACAATATGAAATTTTACCTGATCCAATACAGTTCACTTGATAAAGGAAAGCCAAATTCGAAAGGCGTTAGCTGCCTAGAAAATCGTGTTGAAAACAAGATAGGATTAATGTGCTTCATTCACCTAAAGTTTATGTATTTAATCACAAAACCTGAGAAAGCAACAGGGAGAAGCCTGGCTTGAATTATTTCCTGTTTTACTACTTTTTGCTTAGGAATCAGTCAAGGGGAAAAAAAATATGAATATATAATATAACACATTATTGCTTAATCTACCTTCTGGGATAAATAAAAGAGAAAGACACCATGGCTGCATTACAAAAAGAAATAATGAAGACTGCTGCTTCCTCTTCTTTCACAGCACTGACTTCCAATGGCACAACACCAACTTTGTAAAGTATAAATTAACCAGTTCAGCTTCAAGCCTGGGTGCACCTGCCAGACTGACTATGCTAAACTCAATCCTGCACTGAAATTTCATAGAAATATACACAATCAATTTTTATTTTATGGACAAAGGAAAGCAAGCTGGCTTAAGGGGCTCAGAGGAAGATGATGATCACTCCAGTAAGTTAATGCCTCGAGCTTAAAATTTCTGTCTTTGAATGAAACTTGCTTTAAATCCATTAACCTTCATTTTCTGAATTTTGGCAATATAATAGCATATATATTAAATTTTATTTCTGCCCAAATTTTACCTATGCCTGGGGGGTGGGGGCAGCTACCAGGTGCAGCTGAGACTACTTCAAGTACCAGAAGCTTGAGATTTAGCATTCATATTAGCTAAATATACATTTTCTTAATTGAATACATAAACATATATTATATTCAAAGTTATTTAACTAGCTACTGCTTCCCGCAAAACCATGGAATTGTATTTTGGGTTTCAAATGAACAGCAAAAACTCTTTAAACAAAGCAAGCAAATAAATCAACCTAGAAACACTGCTTAAATAGTTTAATTTATTAAATATGCTGGGAAATGGGAAAGCAGACATTTATGACTGTAGAAAGCTTCCAAGTCAGTAATTAAAATTAAACCTATAGAGTTAAGATTCCTCTGCACTAGCAGCGGGTGAAGAAGGCTTTAAAAATCATTACTGCACTGGGCAGTCATATCTGGTTTTGTTACTTAGCTCTAAGTCATTAAAAGACCTCTGTTTATGCAAAGAGTGGGTAAAGTTACTCTTTGTTTATGATAGCATCCAAACAGGATAGCATGTGCTTAATAAACAAGACCAAGCCACTCCTGTTTAATAAAGAGTAACTATGAAGAGACAGGAAATAGCAAATGAAGTAGCAGAATCAAAATTATATATATTACCAGTCACACTGTAATTACATATCTGACAAATTTTTCAATGTTAAACTTGTAATACAGAACTGATCTCTTTGCCATTCCAAACAGATTTTGCAACCAAGCTATTGAGCAAATTAAATTTTCTTTGTCATTGTTCTTTTTTAATGCACTGCCTCCACTGATGGCTATTCACTCCGTAAAAAGTCGACTACAGCCAAAAGAACAAGATTAATGGAAACTTCCCTTGATCTATTTTACAATAAAAGGTGGAGCAGTAAATTACACACAAACTCAATTGCTAAGTGATAAAAGGAAAATAATAATCTTCATATTCATCAATGACATCAGCATTAATCATATAATAAAACACACTAAAAGATTTAATTAAATACCAAAAAGAACTCTTCAGACATACAGGAACAAAAGCCTAACATTTCTAATGGTACTAATCGTTGTTCATTCAAGACTGATTCTTATTTTGTAATACAGGCAACCATTCTGTTCTACGCAGCAAACTGTCAGTTCACTTTTAATTGGTTACAAACTTTACTTCAACTCGTTGTGGAGATTTGGATTAGATACACCAAATCTAAGCTTGTATTTACTGAATGTCATAATTTGGAACAATGTAGAAAAAACCCCACGGCTTACTTTTAAAATGAAATTTAAATGCCTCCCCACACATTCAAATTTGGTTGCTGAGCCACAAGGTCAGCTATTTGATTAACCTAATTCAATTTCTCCTTCAGACCTGAGGTGACAATCTACTTGAGATATTTAACCTAATGGCATTTATAAATACCAAAAATAAAGTGTGTCTGCTATTATTATAGCTACAATCAACTACTGTGGTTTTGGGGTTTGAATTGGACAGGCTTTCTCTTTTTTAAAATATACTTTGTTCTGACTATGAATATAAGTACATTAACAATTTTGTCATTACTGTTTTCTTTACTCATTACCAATAAGCCTAAAATCAAGACCTTCCATCTTTCAATACAGCAACATAATTATTATTTCTAGAAACACTGTGGGGTTTGGAAACAAATTACCCAGTGAGATAGGTCCGTAAAAGTGGTACCTATCTCATAGAAGACACAAGAAAACCCATTTTCCCAGTACTGTGTCCGGTCACTTATACTAATGCTCTGGCTCCAGAACAGAATAGGAGCAACTGGATGAGTTACTGCAAAAAAAAAAAATCATTCAACTAGTAAAGCTCCAACTTACTTCACACTAAAATTCAATCTATTTAAAGCCAGTATAATTTCTTTCCATCTCCTCTCCAATATTATGGCTTGGGAATGATGGCATCTTGCTTCCCTCTCCGTTATACAGTATCTGTAATTGCCAGCTAAGAAAATCATTATAATCCTGAGTCAGTGAATGCCTCTTAGAAACTATATCCTCTTCTAAAAATATGATGGACTTACTGACAGACTGTGAAATATGAATCCTATTTCCATTTAACCACTTCTAAGGCACCGTAAAGTCAGAATATGAGGGGCTGTAAATTGGTAACATGAATACTTTTCACAAATGTCATTAATTTAAAATCATTGTCAAGTCAGTAGCTACTACCAGCTGTCATATCATCTATCAGAGGACTAGTGGTTGCCTATCACTGCTGATGAGTCACACATTCTTCTCCACTTCTCCTAGGACTATAAAATCCTGTAAGGATGGCTTTTCCACCTATGAAACAGCAAATAACTAAGGAAAAGTAAGAAATTGGTCATTTTTGGTTGGTCTTCAGGTTTTACATGAGAACTGTTTCAAACAAAATTAAACAGCCAAAAAGTTTTTCTGCATTTTTCCTTCCTTCCTCACAAATGTCATGTTTGCACACATCTGCAGAAACTGTCTGTATGTCTATTAAGTTAGTCTTTCAGGAATCTTTGTACCTCTGAAGCAAAAAACAACTTACCAAGCTTTGTTTCACTACTGAATGCACTTTTTAAAAAGTCTGCTGCAAGATACAAATTACATGGCAATTCACTTTCTCTTTACCATCTTTGTCCTCAGCTGGCACATTTAACTGTCTTACAAACAGGCTTCCTGGTATCTGATGTCACAATAAACTTTCACTATGACCTGGCTTCTGTAAGACTCATCCATATTTGCTGATGAAGTAGGTGCCTTATAAAAGTTTAGCAACCACAAACACAGTGAAGAGATGTAGCAACTGTTGTGCTTTTGATCTTATATCCCTTCTCTCTCTCCCCTGTTCTCCACCAAACCAAAATTAACCACCTCAAGTCTTTAAGTACCACTGACAGCTTTGGACATCTGTGGTATTTCATCTCCTGAGATGGTTCTCCCTGACAGATCAGTCTCACACGCTGCTAACACCAAGACTCCATAAACAATGGCTGTATGTTGCAGAGAATCACTTATCAGCTAAACAAGCTGTCATACAATTTCTGTCTTCTTAAGACTAATTATAAAACTGCAGTTTTTAAATAGTTCATGAAAAATTTCATTGAAAAAACCAATTTGATAGTCAAGCTTCCACACACAAAGAATCCACATCTCAAAATCTGCACATTTAGTTTATTATTCTTGATAGAGCTTTCTGTACCTGGTATAGCACAGGCCATCTAATTTCCTACTACGAATGTAAGGTCTAAAGCACTTCAGCTCACCATTAAAGAGCAAACTAACACAATTTTTGTCCATGTTTTATTTCTTTCACAAGCAAGCTAGTGACTCCCTTTCCCCCTACGCTAGTAATTTAACATCTTTTTGAATTCCAAATTAACTTTATTAAACACAAGTCACTGCCCTGAGAACAGCCCCACATACTTACAGGAAGAACAGTGGGTCACAGGACACTGCAAGTCAGTCAGGTTTGATGCTACGGTTGCAGAAGTGACTCTAGCAGTCCTAAAAACCTCAACTGGTGACATTTGTAAATAGCATCCATGCTAAAATTAAGGAAGAATAAAAATCACTATTTCTATGCTGTCGGAAATTTCATATCTAAGTTTTATTTTCCTCTTACTGAAACACTAACATACTTAATGGAACATAAAGGTAAAAGCAGAAGAAAACTCAATTTGACAACAGGAAAGTGTTTCATACTAACAATGTTCTGATACTCTCAAATGGGAATATTTCATTTGGCATTGCTGTGCTCAATATTTTCATTTTGAATTATTCGACATTGACTTTTATTTTATGATAGGCAGCATTGTTTCAGGAACGTATGTAGGTCTCATTCTTCTGTCTTTGATCGCCATCATGTCCCACAGCAAAACAAAAAACCTATTTCATTAGGTTGCAGATGCAGAGACAACATGCTTTCAGGACTCTCTACTTAACTCTTGTAACAATACCTCAAGACCACACAGCAGGTAAGTTTCAAAATGACAAAGAACAAAGATGTAGAGTTTTACAGTATCTCATCCACTGTCATATACTCCATCTCAAGAAAACTGTCTAAGGAAAAACTGTACTTTGATGTACTCAGTCTTCACCAGGGAATCAGACATAGCTTTAGTCATGGACAAAAACATCTACAATAACTGTACATCAATTCTGATCACTGATTTTCTACAGTTTTTTATAATGCCAACAGAAAGAACATGCTTCCAACATGAAAGTTAACATTATTTCCCCCCAAAACTGTGCAGAGTATTTTTACCTTTTATCATAGAATCAGATACAAATTATTAACAATTCAAGATCTTCTAAAGCTAATTTAACCTTTCTTGTTCTTCAAAAGGAAGGAGACTAATAACCAGCATCATAACTTCATGTTACTGGACAGCTTTATTTCCATTTGTAGTGGAAAGCAGGATATGAGCAGATTTTCAGCACTGAAGCAAATCACTCTCTGAAGAATTCATTGAAAAAAAAAATTTAAACACATCATCAAATTAAGCAGTATTACAACCAACTAAGGTATGTGTAAATTTCCTTGCAAAGTGGTACTTAACTAGAAAAAAAGGACTCGGAAGTACAATTCATAGCATCCTTGGCTTCTTAAGCACACAGCATTAGCTACGTATTCTCGGTCTTTGGAGGAAAATATCTTTATACTAGTTAAAATTTCAACTTGGGGGTCAGGGTAGGAAAAAAAGAGCCTTCCAGAACTGAATTCAAAACATGAACTGAGTTTCATACCATTTTCATGTTGTCAGTGCTGAAAGAAATTAAGTTTGCGGTAGGTACAGCTTCATTTAGGCACAGATTATATACAAGTGTATCATCCTACATTATTTCTTTAAATGCCTATTAAAGCCTCATGAATAAGACTGAAAGCATAGAAACCAAACCTGAAAAACGGATGCTCTCAAATCTGTCCAGTACTTTGACAATTGGCATAGTAGCAATATAACATATTAGGAGCTGATTTAATCCTACAAATAGATTGACTCTTTCTGGGATAGAAATATTATTGTAAGAAAACAGGGATATCACCTTTACCTACATACAAGGGACAAAGACATTTTGGGCTGGTTTTTTGGAAACTTCTAGATATTTGGTATCTTTATCATAACAACAATCTATATTAACATTATAACAGGGAATTCTGGGAAAATTTTCACAGTTCTCAGACAGGTTGGACCGACTTATCCTCTGAACAACTGGAGTACATCTGAGTTCATAAAAATTCTGAAAAAAACAGCATATTAAGTATTCAAGGCTGTAAGTATTTGAAATCACAACTTCATTCTGAAATCGCAGGGTAGCTGACATTTCCTAGTCATGTTGAAAGTTCTGAAAGAAAAAAATTTTACCAAAGAGATTACTGTATTTTAAGTAGTCCTTGATAACCTCTTTCCATGGAACCACCAGATGATGAATGAGATTAATTTGGGGAGGGTTTTTTGTTTGTTTTTTCTGTTGTAGAACTGTTTGACTGCAACTGAAAAGCTGTCTTTGTGGGACATACGTATAATATATTCTGTGTAAGAACTGTCATTATACAGTGTATTTTTTGCCTCTGCTATTTCTTCATGCTGCACATTAGTTAGAAATATGCCATTTACTTACCAATAAATCAAAATATTTAATAAGAACTTGACTTTACTTACACTGAATGTCAAGCATTAATCACGAAGTAGGCTATTTAAAGAAGTTATTTTGCTTTTTGTTTGTTTTGTTAGTCTTCCCTAACAGTATCATCTAGGCATCCAGTACGTATCATACTATGGGAATTTAGAGCCTTAAAAAACAATGACCCCTCCCTGATTTTTGCAAATTTTTTTTTGTTTAAGGAAATATTAATTTAGGGGACTTATTTCTTACTGAGCACTGTGCTAGCATATTTAACCCTTAACCCCTGGCATACCATCCAAGTGCTACTACTGTAAGTTTACTACATTAGCCAAACGTTACTAGTTAGTTATCGCTGTAAGTAACTAAGGTTGGAAACACTGTGGTGCTTATAATGCCAGCTGATGGCTCTCAATTCCTCCTTTGCACAATCTGATTTTCAAATGGAGCCAATAATGACAGGACTTCATCTATATTTCTCTAAAGTACAACAAGTTTTCAGTTTGGGAGAGTTTTCAGAATTTTTTTTATACTACTCAGCCATCAAGGGAATTCTCTACATATATAAATGGTATAATAGCTTTATCTTTTACATCACAGTATTGCAAGACTGGTAACATCCCATCTAGAACAAACAATATATTGAGGACCCACTGCAGAGTTATGGAAAAACATTGACAGAAACCTCTGTTATACTTAACCAAGATATCAGTGAAATGTGACTTTACCAGCAGCATAAGGAATGGAAAAATCTCAGCGGCTTGATGTGATGGGTTAACCCTGGCTGGATGCCAGGTGCCCACCAGAGCTGTTCTATCACTCCCCCTCCTTCTCAACTGGACAGGGGAGAGAAAAATATAACAAAGAGCTTGTGGGTCGAGATAAGGATAGGAGAGATCACTCACCAATTACCGTCACGGGCAAAACAGACTCAGTTTGGGGAAAAATTAACTTGATTTATTACAAATCAACCGGAGTAGGGTAATGAGAAATAAAACCAAATCTCAGAACACCTTCCCTCCACCCCTCCCTTCTTCCCGGGCACAACTTCACTCCCGGATTCTCTACCACCCCCCCCCAGCGGCACAGGGGGACGGGGATGGGGTTTACGGTCAGTTCATCACACGTTATTTTCTGCCGCTTCATCCCCCTCAGGGGGAGGACTCATCACACTCTTCCCCTGCTCCAGCGTGGGGTCCCACCCACGGGAGACAGTCCTCCACGAACTTCTCCAACGTGGGTCCTTCCCACGGGCTGCAGTTCTTCACGAACTGCTCCAGCATGGGTCCTTTCCACGGTGTGCAGTCCTTCAGGCACAGACTGCTCCAGCGTGAGCCCCCCACGGGGTCACAAGTCCTGCCAGAAAACCTGCTCCGTGGGCTCCTCTCTCCACAGATCCGCAGGTCCTGCCAGGAACCTGCTCCAGCGCGGGGTTCCCACGGGGTCACAGCCTCCTTCGGGAACCCACCTGCTCCAGCGTGGGGTCCTCCACGGGCTGCAGGTGGATATCTGCTCCACCGTGGACCTCCATGGACTGCAGGGGGACAGCCTGCCTCACCATGGTCTTCACCACGGGCTGCAGGGGAATCTCTGCTCCGGCGCCTGGAGCATCTCCTCCCCCTCCTTCTTCACTGACCTTGGTGTCCGCAGGGTTGTTTCTCTTACATGTTCTCACTCCTCTCTCCGGCTGCCGAATAACTCCATCCCAACTTTTTTTCCTTCTTAAAAATGTTATCACAGAGGCGTTACCACTATCGCTGATTGGCTCGGCCTTGGCCGGCGGCGGGTCTGTCTTAGAGCCGGCTGGTATGGGCTCTGTCGAACACAGGGGAAGCTTCCAGCAGCTTCTTACAGAAGCCACCCCTGTAACCCCACCCGCTACCAAAACCTTGCCACACAAAACCAATACACTTGATTAAAGCTATTTTTGTAACTGTCCCGGTTTTGGCTGGGATAGGGTTAATTTTCTTCCTAGTAGCTGCTATAGTGCTATGTTTTGGGTTCAGTATGAGAATAACATTGATAACACACCAATGTTTTCAGTTGTTGCTAAGTAGTGTTTAGACTAAGTCAAGGGTTTTTTCAGCTTCCCATGCCCAGCCAGCAAGAAGGCTGGAGGTGCACAAGAAGTCAGGAGGGGACACAGCCAGGACAGCTGACCCACACTGGCCAAAGGGGTATTCCATACCATGTGAAGTCATGTCTAGTATATAAACTGGGGGGAGTTGGCCAAGGGGGATCGCTGCTCGGGAACTAACTGAGCATCGGTCAGCAAGTGGTGAGCAATTGCATTGTGCCTCACTTGTTTTGTATATTCCAATCTTTTTATTATTATCGTCATTTTGTTATTGTTATTATTATCATTATTAGTTTTTTCCTTTCTGTCCTATTAAACTGTTCTTATTCCAACCCACGAGTTCTACCTTTTTACTTCCGATTCTCTCCCCCATCCCACTGGGCAGGGGGGAAGTGAGCGAACGGCTGGCGTTAAACCATAACAGTAACAAACATAAACTAGTGTTGCATTCTTCAAATTTCGGAATGGATAAGAATGATGCCTTAAGGAAAGAGCACCTTCTATCAGAAATTCCCTAAATTATGCTTATCCTAGTATTATAGGAGCAGAATGAGCCAAGGAGTCTGCATATCTGCCAGTGAGAACTCTGGTTATTTATAAGGCTTTTTGTGCTTGAAATTTTATTGTAAACTTACTTTAAAAAACAACTCACTCATCTATTAATACTTAAGAACAAATGCAGGGTCTGATGTTTGCTATGTTAAGCAAACAGAAAGGATTTCAAACCTAAACAAACGTTCTCAGAAGTTTCTTTTCCACTAAAGGCTGAAGCTTGTTAGAGGGAAGAGAAAGCACTGAGAAGTAGTGGGGTACTGAGAATGGAAGACTGACATCAAAGGTTGTGCAACACCTTGTAACAGTTGATTCTCTTTCCCCACTGCAAAATACGATTTCTTACAACTTCAGGTAAAATACAGCTTTTCTAAATGCTATTTTTATCTGCCAAATATATCTCAAATAACTGCTTTCATACATTTTTTACCCACAGTCTTCAAAAAGACACAGTTCAGAGAACTACAGGATCAAAAAAGCCCAGTTACGTATATAAAAGCTGTAACAGATACAGATCTCTTTCTCTATATGCACTGGTCCTCTGTTTTGTTTTGTTTGCTTGCAGAATTCATTACACACAAGTTTGTGTTATAAGCCCGAATCAGAATCATAGAAAGGAACGCTATGAAGCTATTGTTTTTAAAACACATTACCTTTGAACTTACCACAACTGGAAAGACAAGAAAAGTACTAGGATAACTGTAAAAATTCTAGAATGCATGTATTATTTCCAGCAGCACTGATAACAGACACACTCTTGTAGAGGGAATTATTCATAAAAATAATTCAGTATAATATTATCTGTGACACTAAGGAAGCCTACCAAGAGTAGTAGGTCTTTTGCCAAGCCACGCTTGTTAAACATGCTTAATGCAGCTCCCTTGTGCTTTGCCATCTGTGACTTGAGGATGCAGGAGTTAATATGCAGAAGTTAATTCTGCCATAGTTCTCTGAATATATAAAATATTAGTTATGTTAACCAAGCTGGACAAAACCCACCAAAACTCAGTTAAACTCAGTGAAGTGTCACAAAAACATAATGCCTCAAAATTAACCTGTCGGACCTAAGTCCACATCATACACAAAGTCACACAGGCTTGATTTCATTGTGCATGTATAACTACGGACAATTTTCTAGCTGGTGCTTTGGCATGACAATAGGTTTAATATTCTACAAACACATTGTTTCAAAAATTTTGCTTTCCTATGGTATCCAGACAGAAAATAGACTGTACTTGCTCACAGCACAATGAAACTTGAGTGTTACTGCCAGTTTTGACTTGGAAAGCTAGCAGCAAAATTTACTCAATTTCTGACACAAATTATGTACAGAAAATGTATTTCTTTCAAACCATTCCTTCCAGTGATTGCTGACATTCTATAAGAAACTTCTCCTTATGACAGTGACAATAACAGGGTAGTCTTCCTTTAAAATTTATATCCATATTGAAAAGAAACTATTCTCTGAAAACAAAACCAACCTTGTCTGGAACACAAAATACATCAAAAATAATTATGATAAATGACTTCTTAGACCTCAAAGGAAAACATTCTATTTGCAAATGCAGTACTATCAGGCTTACTTCTAAGCCCTACTTACAACACACCCTGCACTTGGAGCTCTAACATCGTAATTAGAGATGCAATAAACCTCCTTTTCTCATTAAAAACACACAACAATTTTCATTAGAAAAGTGAACTAATAACTAGACTCACTCCTGATTTTGTCAGTCAAATAATAGCAACAACAGTTTCATCCAGGGAGAGTGCTTCAAGAAAAGCCTTTCCTCAAAAGGTACATAAAAGTCTGTGAAATAAACTTGTTCAAGAGAAAAATCCTGGTTTTCTATGCCATGCTCGGTACATATAGATCTATCTTTTTTTTCTTTAGAATACGACTATTCTGATAGTACTAAAGCTCTCATTCAAGTAAAATTTGGTGTTAACTAACATTTTAGGTCTGTTAAGTAACAAAACCTGGAAATATGATCACCCAGTAGGAATTTTTTTAAAAGACAGGCTAAAAATCAACCTCTTAATTAACCTGAGTAAAATTACACCTCCTAGATACTCACCCATTCTTGATTTTAAGGTTGCTGTTAATGGAGAGTTCCTCACAACCTTGAATAAGCCAGCAGTTAAGTGACCTTTACTGCTAGAAGCATGTTCCTCTGTATCTCACAATCTGTCTAGCTTCAGCTTCCATGAAAAAACATTCTTTCTTTATTGAAGCAGAGAGGACTCGATGTGTATTTGAAGAGCATGGACACACCATAGCTCTTACCTCAGTATTCCAAACCTGCTCCTTTTGTTTCCCATATGTAAGCCACAGCATCACTACAATAAAGAACAGTATGAATACATTGCTTTTGCCTGTTCTTTGCATCCTACCAGAAATTTACTACAAAACAAACCGAAACACCCCCACACCACCACCAGCCACAAATATACACTTTGGGGAAAGACAGGGCAGGAGTCTGATTAGAGCTGCCTTAAACAGTTTTGGGGTTAGAGGTCAATTACATTAATGTTTCTGGCATTTTGATATAACAGACTTTTCCAACAGAATGAACAAAATAAAACCTTTCAGCATTACTGCCTTTCTTATCAACTCAGGGACGTCCCTCTGCTAGCACCAAGACTTCTAGAAAAGCACGTATTTAGAAGCTCCTTTGCTCCAAAGCTTTAATAATCATGATGATTTAGCTAGCAAGTTTCAGAAACAGTTAATCACAGTATATTTTCCCATATCCTTCACAACTGTCTAACAAAGATAGCTCCGTGTATAGCTGCACCGCAGCTTGAGGTAGTCGTTATCAGTTTACTCCTTGAATTTGAACACAGCCAATCCTGCCATGAGTTCCTTAAAATCTAGTCTTTGCAAGTGTCACAATTAAGGCAGATTCAGTTTTTGCACAGCAAAACCAGAAACTCCAGAGCAAAGCATGGAAGGATAAAATTATTTTGGTTTAGAGAAGTTAGTAAGAAGTGAGCACAGGAATACAGTTTTAAATTTTACTGACAGTCCAAAAGCATTCTCTAAAAGCAACTTCTATGGTATTTCAAGTACTCAAAAAAATGAAAGTATCTTTTCTTTTTTGGAAAAGCTGTCTACTTTCTCTCATGAATCAGAAACTCAAATAGACACAACTGTTTCTCAGCAATAGTAAATGTATGACTTTCATTTGTAACATCAGTGCTTTCAACAATTTCAAAAGTTCATAAATTTGAAGCAATAACAACTAATGGATTTAAGTGCAAGTATAGTCATTCCTACTGGCAAGTAACAGTCAGTTCAACTAGACCAAAGCACCATCTCACAGGATGTATACACACGTACACAAATGAAGGAAAACGCGTAATGATTTTTGAAACTATATAGGTATTCATTAACTACCAGGTGAACGGTCTCATTTTCTACTAGCTCAGAGGTAAAATTAAAGTTAACTATACCCTAAATAATTGAAATACATTACCACTGACATCACAGTTATACAAAATCCTCATTAAATGTATAATACAAAAGTAATTAAAGATGTCCACGTCCATTTTATGTCTACCATAAAAAAACAAAGAAAACAAAAAGTGCCATTACTAAAACAGCTTTTTCACCACATGGTGAAAGCAGAATATCCAAATAACTTAAAAAAATAAGTCAATTTCATTCTTAGAATTAATTACAATATACAGCTCATCTACACTGATTCCCAAGCATCAGTTAATACACTATTTGTGCCCTCACGAAACACAAATACTTATTTTCAAGAGTCATGTCTGTTTCTTTAAGGTGCCAAAGAACTTAATTGACTGTGTGCAGAAATCCAGTTACAGCCACCATGCAGATTACTCAAAAAAACAATACTCCAGCTCCAAACTTTCCTTCTTCCTAAAACAGAAACAGAAAAGACTCTCACTGGATATAAGAAAAAAAGTTCCTCAGTTCACTTTGGATAGTTAAGCATTGGAACAGGTTGCCCAGAGAGGTTGGTGGGATCTCCACCCTTGGAGTTTTTCAAGACCCAACTGGACTAAGCCCAAAGCCACCACCCAGTTTGAATTCAGCACTGACACTGCATTGAAATGGGGACTGGACTGGACACCAAGGCTCCTTCCAATCTGAAGAGTCTGTGGTCCTGTGAAATACTACGTTTTTCATTCATCTTTTTGCAGAGGTAGCATAAAATAATCCAAGAACATGGAAACTTCTGTTTCAGCATCTGATGGTTGTTATGTGATATAATAGGTCTCTCTCACACATACCACACACACACACATTTATTCCTTGGTGTTCCTCTTGACTTTATGTAATTACCTAGGGAAAACAACACATCAGGAAATAATACAGAAGCATCAATTCCAAGAAGTCTACATCATCTTTCTCAATGTGTACTTGTGCAAAGGAAGTTAAATGATATTTTGCCATTTACTTACAAGTAAAAACAATCAGTCATATTTTCCTGGAACATGACATGCAGCTATTAAATTAAACTTTCTTTGTAAACTACACCTTTACAAAATTAGGAGAACAATGTATCAGGATTAGCAATTTATTAAGGGGAGGGAAAAAAAAAAGAAAAAAAATATTATGAGGTAGAAGGTCCCCCACCCCCATACACTAATTTATCAGTGGAGTAACAGAAAGAAAAGACACACTGACACAAAAAAGGTCATTTGTTCCTATGATACCCCCCACCCCCACCCCAGTGGTAAGACCACGACACTGGAGATTATTTGCCTTAATACTTTTCAGCCTAGCTTTCACAGAAGTCCATACAGAAGCTGTTCTGAATACCTGCTGCTTCCAGTGCCTGTGGAAGAAGAGAATTCATTTAAAGATAGGCTGCTAGATATACCTCAAACTCGCCTTAACAGAAAGTTATGTTGGGATTTAATTACCTTTATTTCAAGACACAGTTTTCCTAAAATTTTGGCTGAATTTTATATTATTAGGGAAAATAACAACAGGGAGAAGTGCAACACAAGATTAATTCTGCTGTAGTTTATGACTAAATATAAAACCACGCTAAGGTACAGTTAAATTTTACCCTAGGGAGAAAAAGTCATGTATTTAAACGGGTCTAGAAGTCACACGTTCATTAACTTATCTCCTGATGGTAGCATCTATATTCTTTCTGTAGTTAAACTGTACTGGAGAGACAGTCTACATACGCACTGTGAAACGCCCCTCTGTAAAAGTCACTTACAATTTTAATAACGGGATATTAAAGAAGAAATCCACTACTGGATGCCGTAAGATTTCCCACCGCTTCTCCCCGGCGCTGGGCTCTGCTCAGCAGATGGCACTGCAGCTCCAGCGCTCCCGGCCCCTCTGCCGCCGCCCGAGCCGGGGAGGAACCGTACAGCTACTTCATTATACAGTAGTTATTAGGTTGATCGCATAATAATGCCTCCTGAAAGACTCATAGAATAGTTGAGGAAAAAAAAGATTCCCTCGGAGAAGGCTTTTCTTAATATCTTTTCTAATTAGGCCTGCTTCATCTGAAGTACAGCAAGAGCTACCAGCAGCAATAAAAAAAATCCAGAGGGTTCTTACACATATCAGATGAAAACATGCTGTGTTGCAAGTAATATTCGTTCAAAGTTACTTCCTTTTCTACATGCCTACATTCATTCACATCTATAAACCTAATCGCATGCATATATTCCTGTAACATCCTGAAGATAAGGCAATCTTTTTAAATCCATTTTTTTTGGAAGAAATTAAGCTTTTTTTTTTTCCCCTAAATCAGGAGAACTAATATGAACACTCAAAAATATGTAATATTTCTAAGTATTACCGCCACTGTATCACTACTTTGGAAAGCACTGCCAAGTGACACTTGCCCTTCCCTTTTATCCTCAGCTACCAAAAAATGTGAAGACAAGGGAACAGTTTCTTACAGAGTTCTCAGTATTGTCTTATATTAATTCTGTGAAAACAAAACCCCAAACAGTAGTACATTATTTGAAGTCAGTGTTGTATCTGGTATTCCACATAAAGGAAGCTCAGCAATAGCAGCAGCCTAATCAGTTCCTACTGCAGTTAAATCTAATGTTTTAAAGGTGGCTGGAAACAGTCAGGGAGCCTACAGAAGCTGTATTCTTATTAAACCTGCTGATAAAGATGGGAAAGCAGGAAAGAGCCCAGCAAAAACTAAACCAGCAAAACAATACAGATTCTCTCATCCAAATCCCAAACATTTGCTTATTTTCTCTGTTTACCTTTCCTCTCCCACAAAAAACAACCCCAAAAAACCTGTTAAGAGCTACCACCTTCTCCCTCCGCATCTTACCCCTCTTCTATCCTCAGATCATCACTACTCCTGGACAGTCGCAGTGACAACACTACTGTAACAAAACTTGCACGTTCTATCAACTCAGTTTAGCCAGCCACATAATCATCAAACAAGAAAGAGTCCAGCTACCCTATTCTACTGTAAACATTTAAAAGGGTAGCATGGCAGAACTTTTAAAAAATGCTTTGCAGGTTTAAAACAGACCCCCATCCTTCCCTGTAAGTAAGATTCTAATAAAGGCACTGACACATCAACCTGTCAACTAGTGTATTTTTTTCCATCTTTCTTTTTAACAGGATAATTTACAGGTGGAATGTCAAGCTTAACCATCAGTTTCCTCCTTCCAAACTGAATCTTCAGCTGTTACTAGACTTTGCCCACCACTACCAACTCCATTTTAAAATAGCTCACTCAATTAACTACACCTTCCCAGAACATTAACCAGATATAAATATCAAGCAGGCTTTATGCAAATCTACTGCATACAGACATTTTCCTACCTCTCAGGTAAACACATACATTTTTGCTGTACCAAGATGAAGTCTTTTTCTACCAACTTAGCTTCATTTTAGTATCGGCCTGCAGAAATGTTATGTTTTGTACAGTTTCTTGAGAAATTAACTTAGTGCTAGTTTTGCAGTAATTGCAAAAATCACTGTAGTAGCAGATACATTATATATGCAACTAAAAAAAAAGATTTTAAGTCATAATTTTCAACTGGGTAATTTTAAGCTAGTTTGTCTCATCTCAAAAACAAAGTGATATGTTTCCACAGCCAAATCTTAATTATTGTATTTTGCAGACCTGTTGATAAAGCCTGAAGGAATTCTAATTAGCTGTGCTTCTGCATTACAGCTTCTGCTGTATATTCCACTGTTCTCAGCACATGCTCTTCTCTTGCAGCTTGCTCAGTCAAGGATGAATACAACCACTGGAATCTTGGCCTTGATCCAAGTTACAAAACCTGTAGAACTTATTTATTGTTTTAATCATCTATTTATTCATCCTCTCTAATTTTCTATCGACAGCTTCCTATATTCAGAGAGCAAAAGAAAATCTTAGTTCCTTAAAAATCAGAAAACTGCTCTTTTGTAAATGTGATTCTAAATAATAAAAAATAGTAAAAATTAATAATAGTAATAAAGTGACAGAAATAAAGTAACAATAAAATAAGAAGAAATAAAAAGCAAAAGGCATTTAAAATAATGGTTTTAGATGTTCAGACTTAACACAAATAGGGAGAATTCTAATGAGATGTTAAAGCATTACTTTCATCTGCTTTTTGCAATGAATTATCTTCCAAGGAAAGAGGTTTTATTATACTGAAATTTGTATTTTTAATATCTTTATTTTTATACTAAAGAAGTACTCAATAGTTTAAGTTTGCCGGATGTCATACATGAAATGAACTTTCTTACTGGTTTTGTGATCTTCTGCAGTAAGAGTTAGTGATGGATGCTGGTTGTGCAGAGTCAAAAATTCAACACTCCTATTTAATTCCCCTTCCCCCATTTGCTTCCAGAATCTAAATAATTCACTTCCACAATGTTCTCAGTGCAAAGACAAGATACTAACTATTTATTTAAGCAATAATAGCCATAAAAAAAAAAAATCACAATGGAAGAATGGAACTGGGGTAATAAAAAACACTTATCAGTGACTTACTCTTTTTAACTTGCTAAATAGGAGGTAACAGTAGTATTACTTTAAAGTAAAATGTACTTTGACACTGGTTTTGAAAGCAAATTTAAGTTTATAAGATTGTATTCATAATAAGTTTAAATAAATACTAGCATTTGGATATGGAAAACAGTTCTCAACACAGCATTGACCAGAATAATCCTGTACATCGGGGGGTCATATTCCCAAGCAGGTATGTTGCAGTACACTGAATAAAGGAATACATGGAAGCTAAAGATTTCCAGTTGAATGCAAACATTGCTCTACTGCTATTCAGTGCCTTACCATGGCCCAGACCATAACTACGGATTACAGCATACCATATAAACTGGAAAAGGCTTAGAGGTTACAGAATCACCAGATGACAAATCCTTGCCAAGTTTCAATCTCCTGAGCTCAGCAGACCTAATGTGCTATCAATGTTATTACTGTTAAATTAACTCTTATGAAGCCTTGTAAGTCTTGTTTTCATGGAGATGAAATCATATGATCTAAATCACTGTACTTAGAGGATGGGATTAACAGGATAATCTTTCCAACTCATGGTAAGAGAACAGCACACCAGAAAACCAGCCAGAAGTCTTCCTACTTAGCTAACAGTTTTAAGCTTATAGCACCAAAAGAATCCTAAAAGACATAAAAGATAAACCAGGTTAAGGTTGTCAATAGGTTCTTCTGGTGGTTTAGTTTTTTCGGGGAGGTGGGGAGTGGGTGTTTATGTTTGGTTGGGGTTTTTTTGAAAGTAGAGTTTCATCTGTAATACCACTCCCTAAGATATTCCACTACAAAAACAAAATGTAAAGACTTTACCTGTTAATCAGGAATTAATATAACAGAATTCTTCATCCAGACCTGGTTGTGTTTCTGCTTGGTTTTTTAGCTACTTTTTGTTTTTCAAAAAGAGGAATAGGAGGAAAAAAAGATACTTCAACAAAAGTTTGATTTGGAAATTTTCCTTCAATATACAGCAGCAGTTGAAACTGTGATCAAAGATCTCCAAATAACAGTTGTACAAAGCCTGACACAATTCCTGTTGAAGCTACATGGATTTATGCTTCACCCTAGACAGCATATATACCCGTAACTTACCCCTAAAGAAACTCTGGACATGCAAAACATAGGTGTCTTGGAATTTCTGAAATAAACTGACCAGAATGTTGGAGGACAAAGAAGTGCATTTACAACACACAATATATATTCTTTAACACTGAACATGACTAAACCCATATAATACAGACTCATGTTCCAAGCATTTCATCGCACAACTATGCATAACAGAAGTACTTTAGAGGCAGATGACTGATCTTCTGATCGTATTTTGCCTTGGAATTAGGCCCTTCACTCTCCAGACATGCCCTAATGTAACAGTAATTTACTTAGCAAAGCTTTCAAGAGCCTAATGATTTAACCGACTGGAAACACACCAAGCTGACAAAAAAACAGCAACTCATTTTGAGAAACTCGCTGAGTTTTTGAGATATTTGCACTATGCACTCACAATTTAAGGTATCTCTAACTACTGTGATATAGGCTGAGATCTATCCTACTCTATCCTGTATCAGCTGCTGGGCTTTAAAGTCTCATATTTTCCATAACACTAGAGGAAGAAAAGCCATTAAAGGCAGGTAATGTGAATAGGGGAATCATGTTAGGCAAGGAGCTGATAGACTCTGTATCAAGCAAAATACTGTTTAACCTTACAGCTTATTTTAGAATCACAACCTCTACAGAGATGCCGAGTACATCACTTGCTGTCACAAGGAACAACAGCATGACTACTCCAAATTATTAATATGGTCAAATTGCTAATTACCAAAAAGCATTAGAAAAATTACAGCCTTCGAGAACATAAAAAGTGGCTTTCCACAAAACGCAGGAAAAAATGTCACTATACTAAATTGTTCATCTCTCCTGCTATGCTACTTGTACACATAGTAGCAATGATTTATAGTCCAGCTGTGTGACAGACAACTATGTCTTTATGTAAACTCCCTAGGATACCTTTTTCATAAAAGTGAAGAGTGATTTAGCTGCATGAGTTCCATTAACATTAATGGGTGTCACACGGCTAAATCCCCATGCCCCACTCCAAAATTTTATATCTCTGTTTGTGTAATTAGAAATAATTTTCTCTGAATTGACTTCCTTTCTAAGTGATCATGTGAAGAGACAGCAGAAAAATATTGCAGTGCCAATCCACCGCGACATCAGTGACACAGCTCTTACAGAACACCCAAGAAATAATTTCCCCTGATTCTAACCATTTCTACCATGCTTTCATAAGTTCTTAGTTTCTTCCTCCAAGATATTTTGATTGCTGAAAATAGATTTCATGTTCTTTTTCTTTCACAAAACGTACAAAATAAAAATTATCTTCAGCTTTCCTCTCTTAACAATTCAGTCACAGAAACCAGGTATTTAAGTCGTGCTTCTATTTCTTTGGGCCTCCTACATGACTTCGCCCATCCTATGCAATGAGCAAACAGCTCGTAAGCACACCGCTTTCCGATGCTTACATAGCTGGTTGTTTTCATCTTTCAGAGCGACTGCTCTTGCAGCCAGCTTTTCTGGACCAGGCCAGAAAGTTTATTCCACATCCGCTTCTCTGAGTCACGTTCAACAATTCAGTTCCCCACTATTTCTACCATGACACACAACCTAATGAGATAATGATCTTGGGCATACACTCACATGTGCGTGTAAAATGGAGAATGACAAAAAATTATGACTTATCCACATAGAGAAAGTCTGTATAGGCCAAAAAATACCTTTTCAGAGAAGACTCAAAAAACCTGCCAGAAAGAGATGGAGGACTTGGGCTATGGGAGTTATCTGCACGCTTTCTGGAGAAGCAACTGTCTCCAGACAAAGGAGCATCAGTATTGGTTAGGGAACTTACTGAGAGCTTTTGCAGTTAGACATGGAAAAGAGAGTAAGTGTAAATAACGAGTAGGAAGGACAAGGCAAAAATTAAACGCTCTCAGGGCGGGGGGGTGGGGTGGTGGTGATTATGAGTGCCTTTTGATAAGTGTCATGTCCCACGTGACCCCCCACATGATTTGAGCCATTGTAATCATGGCTTCAATAAAGGAGAGATGGGGCAAAAGACAGTTAAGGCAAAAGGTAAACACCACAAGCAGAATAAAAAGGAAATAGGGAAAATACATACGTTAACAGACACGATATAGAAAAAAAATGCAACAAACGGGTAAAGCAACAGCAGCATGATGAAAAAGCATTTTAAAATGTCTGAAATGCTTGTTTAGGGAAAATACTCACTAAAAGTTAGGACTTTGGGCTCACTCTACCTATTTATAAAATTATGTAATATATGCTTCACCTGCTGTTGTGAGCTGTAACTAACTGATATAAGTTTTGTATTAACTGCAGATTGAACTGGAAACTTCAAATGGAAGGTTGTCTTAACTGTTCAAGTGTCTTTTAAAAGCTTGCACGTAACTAGAAACTTTGCCCCACTTTTGATGATGGCTGTATTGCATGCCGATACTATCCACTACTGTAAGAGGCCAATTGTTTGGTACATGCACTCAGGCCTATTGTAATCAAGAGCCATTTCCATCCAATAACTGCTTCTTCATGCATACAAATTGAGCCATTTATTTCAGTTAGCATCTTTATGAACATGAAGCAAAATCCCACATTACTCTGATTGTTGCCATTTTCATGTGCAAGCTGAACTGCAGTTACCTATACATTTTTTTCGTCGTCTTTTGGTAATAGCTCATTTAGTGCTACACTTTGAACAAAAAAAAATCTCGATCTCTCTAGTTTCTTCTCTCAACATTTATTTCTAAAGTGCATTCCAATTTTGACAGTATTTTGAATGGGTGTTTAAAATAGCAAGCTATTAACACTTTTTTTAGTGACACTAGATTCCTAGTGCCCCTTGTAAGGCTGCTGTTTTCTTTTAAAAAGCCACATTAATGAAACCACAGCCTCCCATGTGAGTTCCCTGAGCAATTACATACATGAAGATTTAAATAGCTTTATTTAGCTTTTACTCTCCTGAAGTTATGACCAGTATTATGCAAATATACTCTAGAAACACTTCAACGCCAGAATTTTGTGCCTGTGCAACATAACAACAGCCAGTACAAAAGATTCCCACCACCTTTATAAACTCAAAGTCGCTATACTTCGACAATGAGACACAATTTTAATGGACAGTTAGTTCTAAAGATACACAGACTAAAAAAACCTATCAACTTAACAGCTTACTAAAAATGTCTTACCATTATAAGCCACAGTTGTGACATTACTCTGTGCTAAAAAACTCAGTCTGGTAAGCATCTCTGAAAAAAGCTAAGTAAAAGTGTAAACAAATTTATGCCCCAGCCATGACTAAAGCATCTGCAAAAATACTTGATTGCTCAGAACACTACGCTACTCAGATTTCCTTTTTTGTTTTGGTTTTTATTCTTTAGCAGTTATCTATGGGTTTTTTTCTTTTTAAAAAATGCAGTACCAATGGCTGAGAGAACACCAATTTGTTCAGTCAAAACCCACCTACTGTGCATGGTGGGTATTCTTCCATTTGGCAGATAACATGCCTTACATTAAACACAAACACAATGCCACTGCTTACTGAATGGCTGAAACCTGACATTCATGGTTACTTACTCTGCAGCTCAAAAGAACAGCAGCATTATACTGTATTGGTAAAATGCAGAAACATGTTATCTGTCCTGCTACCTGTTGGTATTTGATGACTACACCATAAATGACCAAAATGGCAATACAATGCAGTTTTAATTAAAAACTGAGGCATGTAGATACAAGTAACTAATCCTCATGAAACCCTCCAACATGAATTGGAGAAGATCCCCTATATAACTTTTTTCCAGGTAAATCAAGAAGAGAATAATTAATGTTTTGCCACTATAAAAACAATCAGCTCAATTTAAACAGGTACAGCAAGATTCACAAATCATATTTAAGACATAATGAAAAGGTGACAAAATACAAGAAAGGTTCAGAAACCAAAAAAAAGCAAGAGGAGACTTCAGATGTGCTGACAGTGACTCATCTACTCTGGGCACACATGTTCAACAGAATAGAATAATTCAGTAGGAAGGGACCTACAATGATCATCTAGTCCAACTGCCTGACCACTTCAGGGCTGACCTGTTCAGAACAATATTCATACTACTATTACTAACAGGAAAAGGAAAGACAGACTACAAAGATAATATTTACACCCAGGCAGATATTTATCAATATACTTGTCAATTGAGAAATAATTATCTATAGAGAGAACTGGTTATTAACAACATCCATGAAAAACAGCTGAAGTCTCACTTTTCCTGAAACATTTTTGCCCAGTGAAGCCATACAGAACAGATAAACTTAACAGAGGTTAAGTTTGATTCATCCCATATGCAGCGTGACTGAAGGAGACACACCAAGGTTTAATTATCATTTTGGTGCCTACTAGACTGTCAACATTTTCGTTTCCACAAGAATGGAAGTATAGATACTTTCCTTAAGGCTACTTTTATTTAATAGACAGAAAAAACTCAAACACTATCCAAGACACAAAACTAATTGCCTGTGAAAACAACATTATATCCACAATAATGCATTTTTACGTATCGGTGCTTTTATTTGTGAATGGATCTTGGATTTCCTTTTCCTCCTTAGTTTAGTACATCTTTATTTCCAGTTTTTATCCTTCCTTGCAGCCTTCCCCTCCTTTCCCTGTCAGCTTCCATTGTTTTTATTGTTAAATTGATCTTATTCCCGAAACCTTTCATCCTCTTCTCTTGTAATTTTGTACCGTTTTTATTCCTAAATCCATATTATTGCTTCAGACTTTTTTTTTAATCCTTTGCAGTTTTTACCTTTCCTATATTTAATCCCTTTTATCTTTGTATCTGTCAATCTTTCAAAGATCTGCACTAGAGGTAGGCTTCTCTTATACCTTTATCCTTCACGTTTCTCAGGAAATCATTAAGTAGGAAACTTGCAAATAGAGAAGTTTTACTGCTCTCTAAACAGTATCATTATATTCTCACTCAAAATTATCTTTATTAAAATTGCCTGAGAAGGTCATAATTCTAGATGAACAAGTCATTAGTCTGCATTTGTAGAGAGTTTAGCCCTGGCTGATAGTAAAATAAAACTAGCTAGAAACAGACATAAAGTAAGCTTTGCATCCAGGACTACTAATATACCTAATTCCCAAACGTCAAAACTTTCATCACCCTCCATCCTTAGCAGGAATGCCAATTGTGACAGATTTCATTACATTTATTTGTAAACTGTGCAAAATCATGGAGGTATTTTCAGTAGATGTTCAATGAACATATTTTTCTTGCTGATTAGGAAAAAAAAAAAAGGTTGAAGCTAGATTTACTGATGAAAGTCTACACAAATCATGGATTACATATACACTAGCTCGCTCACATAGTTTGCATCTTCACATCACACAATAGTACCATTTGGGAAACCAATACATAAACATGTTAGTTCAAAGCAAGTTCATGCAAGTAGTTGTGAGTATGTTGTAAAGTTAACCATCTGAGAACAGTCATCAAGCTCAAACAAGACCACTCAAGCATGGCACTGCTCATTTACAGCTAGAATCCTATGAAGCAAGAGTTCAGTTCTATGAGAGAGGACTCATAGTAGTGTTTACAGTCAGGGTCAACCCACACCTCAAACTGAGTTTCAAAACTCGTGCTAACTTTAATAGCTTCAGGATTTACTTGTGGATGTCAAATTCTGTGAAAATAGCTCTTGCAACGTAAAAGAAAATTTTTCTTATTAAATAAAAGTTGTCCCTTACCATATTTGTGTCCTGGAGTTGCACAGCAAATTAGTTTCTACAACTCTGTATCACCAGCTGTAAAAATATTACCTGCATTATCATACTCTCCATTCATCAGGGTTAAATAACATGTCTTTGACAAACAAGGAAAATAGGACTCATTTTTCATTACCGTTAGGTGAAATATGAGCAAATAGACTGTCTAAGCAGGTAAATCTCATGATTGTTTCTCAACACTGTTTGCAGTGAGGTTAAAAAATACTCCAATTTTGGCACTGCAGAAGTAGAGGGAATGTGCCAATCTTAAGGAAATCTACTGTGCACTGCTGCTGCCTGTAAAACTCAGCAGTAGTTTGTTCTAAATCTGTTGCTTCAAGATGATGTGGTATGATTATAATAGGAAAATGTCTCAAGATTGTATATCGCATACTGCCCCTCTGGGGGTAGTAATATCTCTTGTTATTCTCTATAGACTTACAGTTTGTTGCCTCCCTTAAAACAAATGATTTAAAAAAACAAACAAACAAAAAAGTAGTGATTCTACCTGCAAGCAGGTTTTACCATTATATATTACACATTTGATTGTTGTAATTAAGCACTTTATCTTTTTCCCCAACATCTTCTGTCTCACTCCCCCACACCAGCACCACTGACTTCAGTAAGTTTCTCGTTACTGAACTCCACTGGGAATAAGAAACCTTGCTTTTTTTTTTAAAGTTGCCATTACCTTATTTGCTAGATATTAAATCAAACTTTAATGCAGTGTATGAAAATCTTTCCTTGATTTTACTTGAGTATGACTGGAATCTAAGGTTTACATGATATGAGTTGATTCAGTAATGCCAATATTTTAAATAAGCATGAAGCTGATAGAAAATTTCAGGGTGAAAATCCAAACAACAGTTGTAGGACAATGACAGTGCAATACCTCTGCCTTCTTCCAGTGTCCCTGAATCCTGAAAGCAAACTAAATGCGTCAGTTCTCTATTCTATTCCACTCTGCAAAGTTAATTGCATGATTTCTCTGCTGAGACTGCAAATTCTGGAAAGGTTTCTAACATTCAAAATTTAAGATACTCATCTCAAAACTCTTGCATTCTGTTTCTGCCCTCTTTTCCCACAGCTGCTGATGCACTTCCCAGTAGTCTCTGACCTACTAGCGTACAGACTATTCTTGCACTAGGGATTAAGGTGGGGATCCATCCCTCCCCGAACTTGCCAACACTCAGTAAAATCCTTCCAAGTCTTACTTCCCTCATGCTAGGTGATGCACATGCTAGCACCAGGCCTGGCAGCACAACACACCAACAGCACTTGCGCAGCAGACCACAGTGGGGACTTCCCTGGGTATCCCCAAGCTCACTTAGACAGGCATGGGGCCGCAACCAAGAAGCTGGCACACTAGTCCTATTCATACTGGGAGCAAAGCCCCGAGGGGCAAGCCTGAAGAGGTGGTGGGAATAAAGATGTCCATAAAACCAAGCAAGCTTCTAGGAAAAAGGGGTAATAGTAGCAGAAAACAGTATGGGAACCATCATGACTTTAACTAGGCATGCTATTGAAACATATTTTAATACCAGTAATACAATTCTGTTGTAGGCTGACACAGCAGCAACAGAAAATCTTTGCTTTTGCTGTAACACTATGGAATGATGGACAAAGTTTATTTAGATATGGTTATATAATGTAGGTGTTGACGAACTCAACTGTAGCAATGGCTGGCATAGCCTGGGGACACAATTATTCTCAGATCAAGATTTTTCATAACAGTCTCCTGAGTGCTCTATTTTTCAAAGAAGAAAAGGTACATTTTCCTCAGAAAATTCGATGACCGGTATCATCAACTATATCAGCCTAGATAAAGGCAGAAAAAATCACAACATTTAGACATGAAAATATGCAGAAACAGAGTATTTCAGGAAAATAAACTAATTGAACTGATGTGCTATTCCATTTAAATGGGAACTCTTCCTTCCAGTCATCATTCGGGTGATTGCTGTATATATGTCTGTGTCATAGTATGAACTCCCTCCTCATTATAAACCTGGTCTTTCCTGTAGGCCTGCCTTCTACTGAGTCAGTCTACAATTCTTATGAATTTATTTCCATTAGAAGAACTATACAGGGCATTAAGTGAGAGTTTCAGGAGGGAAGAAGTCACTTGGTAAAAACCCCCATCAAGATAAATTCACTCGCACACAAAAAGAAGGAAGCTCATCAGTGAGTGACCTGAAACAAGGATGAGAAAGATATGAAAGGGTAACTCTGGAATTTGATTTCTATGCTATTTTTAACAATTCAAGAAAGGGAGATACTTGCACTGTCTAGCTCTTTCTCACTGGCTTGTGCAATACAGCAACTGCCCAACGTTCACAAACTCAGTTGCCAATCATATAGATAGGTATTTTCAAGAGAGACTGAGATTGGAAATTGAAAGATACTCCTTTCTCTCTCTTGAGCAAAACCAGAATATTATGGAAAGTATTCAACTGCCTGAGCTTAGTTTACTTGAAATTACTGAATTAACATAGCATTATCTTAGAATCTCCTTTATTTACCCATCACACTCAGAATTTGTCATTCTATCACTAAGGAAAACCTTGAACATTCTAAATCAATTAATCTGAGTTAGTTAAGAGGGAGAATCCCAGAAAATTTAACAGCTGTCATAGCTTTCCAGATTGAGGTGAAGCACTTCAAGCCAGTATCATTAGTAACAAATTAGAAAGTATGTAAGAAAGATTCATAAGCAGAGTTAAAAGTTAAAAAGATCCTTCTTTGCTAGAGAAGAAGAGTAGACCTTGGTGAAAGTGCTGACAGAAATGTCATAGAAACTGCACTAATGACAACTGCTCTACTAGCTCACTAGTCAGTATGCAGAAAAAAAGTGACAGCAATGAACACCAGGTTATACTACTCTCTGCCAAAAAACTAACCAGATGTAAATGGACTATATTTTTAGCAGAGATGCTTGCATAAAACACACTTCAATCCGACACCTAAAAACTTCTGCTTTTCCAGTCATCACTTCTAAGACATTTATCTTAAAAACTCCCCATGCAGGAACTGAGGATCGACAGTCAGTTTCAGCTGCTCACACAACACAAGGCAGACAGAAAGCTGCAAAAAAGGAACAATTTCAGGAGTCCTTGGGTAGCATAAAACAATTCTCTCCTGTGCCCCTAATTTCCATGATAGCAAATAGTTCAGGGAATACAGCTGGGATTCCTTTGATTCTCAATTGCAAAACATAGGGAGGAGAAAAAAAAAAAATATTACGCAATTTAGAAGAGGTGATGGCAGCTCTATGCAGCTCTGATATGCACTGACAACTCCAAGCCAGCCTCAAATATAGCAAGTTCTGTGATCACAAGTCTTACCGCAAACCAAACCTACAAGCAAAATATTCTGCCAACCCTTAATTTGCATCTCATGAATTTTGAAACAAATAGGAACTAGAGGGGAAGTTATCAACAGGAAGAGTGATGTCAGAGACAGCAGTCTTTTTTTTTTTTTCATTTCTATATAAAGTATCCTATGAGATCTATGAGATGTGAATGAACCACTCAAACTAGTAATGAAGAATTTTCTCACCTAAAGTCACAAGTTTGAACCCAAACTACGTCTGGGGGTTTTTTTTTCCTGTTTTGTTTTGCTTTTTTGTTGGGTTTGTTTGTTTGTTTCTGGGTTGTTGCTTGGTTTTTTGGTTTTTTTGTTTGGTTTTGTTGTTTTTTTTTAAATTGAAGAGGTCTTCATTATTGGTTTATAACCGTGGATGATTTTGCCCAGTCAAATATTTTTTCTCATAACAGCCCTCGTTACAATTACTGCTATTTGTTGTCTCAGAAAACACAAAAGACTAAAAACACTGGACATCAAATAATCCTACAGGGAGAAGTTCTGCTCCACCAGAGGAATGAGGCAGAAGCAGCCTTTGATGCCACTTTGTCGTGGTTTAACCCCAGCCAGCAACTAAACACCACGCAGCCGCTCACTCACTCCCCCCCACTCAGTGGGATGGGGGAGAAAATCGGGAAAAGAAGCAAAACCCGTGGGTTGAGATAAGAACGGTTTAATAGAACAGAAAAGAAGAAACTAATAATGATAATGATAACACTAATAAAATGACAACAGCAATAATGAAAGGATTGGAATGTACAAATGATGCACAGTGCAATTGCTCACCACCCGCCGACCGACACCCAGCCAGTCCCCGAGCGGTGAATCCCTGCCCCCCCCCACTTCCCCGTTCCTAAACTGGATGGGACGTCACATGGTATGGAATACACCGTTGGCCAGTTTGGGTCAGGTGCCCTGGCTGTGTCCTGTGCCAACTTCTTGTGCCCCTCCAGCTTTCTCACTGGCTGGGCATGAGAAGCTGAAAAATCCTTGACATTAGTCTAAACACTACTGAGCAACAACTGAAAACATCAGTGTTATCAACATTCTTCACATACTGAACTCAAAACATAGCACTGTACCAGCTACTAGGAAGACAGTTAACTCTATCCCAGCTGAAACCAGGACAGTATCCACCCCTTATTCTATACCATTGACGTCATGCACAGTTCCCATACCTTTAGTTACATCCTGATCAATCATCACCTTTCTATTCCTTTAAGACATATGAGCAATGATATATATATATGTATACACACACAGAGATATCATTCCTTTAGTTCATGGGTCATGTTCATAAAATGTTCATTGAGTTCATTTAGTTTCCGACTCTGGGCTCCATCTGTCATACCAGTCTTTTCTGGGCAGGAGGGATGGTGCAAAGTCCTCTCAGTCGGTAGAGCAGAATTGGGCTTCAGTGCAGTGTGACAAGCAGGTGACATCTGGCGCAGCAGGAGGATGGTGTGTATCATTGGATTGTTGCATGCTGGAGTCAGTTCTGGTTCCATCACTACTGCGCTTTGCTCAGTTTTATCACAGTTCTTTTCTTGCTTGATCTAAGTGATTCTTACTATAGTACTATGGATATAGCACATAATTATAGTAAGGATAATATACAGTAACAGGGTTATATAGCAACTAATATACAGTTTAATTCTGGCTGTTCTCACCTAAAATTAAATCCCCTTGAGGCACACATCGGACTTCCCCATCTTTTCGCATCACCCACCAAGTGCACCCAGGCCCTTGAGCAAAAGCAATCCCATGAATGGGTTTACCTTTGCCTGAGGCAGGAGTAACCCAGACTGTCTTCCCTAACATATTTTTTATGTGCACTACAGGGACTTTATCCCCTTCTACAGTATGTAAAAATTCTGACTGGGCAGGGCCACCCCGATTGGCAGATCCTCTGGTGTTGACTAACCAGGTGGCTTTTGCTAAATGTGTATCCCAATGTTTGAAAGTTCCACCCCCCATTGCTCTCAATGTAGTCTTTAACAGTCCATTGTATCGCTCAATTTTCCCAGAGGCTGGTGCATGATAGGGGATATGATACACCCACTCAATGCCATGCTCTTTGGCCCAGGTGTCTATGAGGTTGTTTCGGAAATGAGTCCCGTTGTCTGACTCAATTCGTTCTGGGGTGCCATGTCGCCACAAGACTTGCTTTTCTAGGCCCAGGATAGTGTTCCGGGCGGTGGCATGGGGCACAGAATATGTTTCCAGCCACCCAGTGGTTGCTTCCACCATCGTGAGCACATAGTGCTTGCCTTGGCGAGTTTGTGGGAGTGTGATATAGTCAATCTGCCAGGCTTCTCCATATTTATATTTCAGCCATCGCCCTCCATACCACAGGGGCTTTAACCGCTTGGCTTGCTTAATTGCAGCACATGTTTCACATTCATGGATAACCTGTGCAATAGTGTCCATGGTCAAGTCCACCCCTCGGTCACGAGCCCATCTATATGTTGCATCTCTTCCCTGATGGCCTGAAGCATCATGGGCCCACCGAGCCATAAATAGCTCACCCTTATGTTGCCAGTCCAGGTCCACCTGAGCCACTTCAATCTTGGCAGCCTGGTCCACCTGTTGGTTGTTTTGATGTTCTTCAGTGGCCCGACTCTTGGGTATGTGAGCATCTACATGACGTACTTTTACAACCAGATTCTCTAGCCGGGATGCAATATCTTGCCACAGTGCTGCAGCCCAGATGGGTTTACCTCTGCGCTGCCAGTTGCTCTGCTTCCATTGCTGTAGCCACCCCCACAGGGCATTTGCCACCATCCATGAGTCAGTATAGAGATAGAGCACTGGCCACTTTTCTCTTTCAGCAATATCTAATGCTAGCTGGATGGCTTTCACCTCTGCAAACTGACTCGATTCACCTTCTCCTTCAGCAGTTTCTGCAACTTGTCGTGTAGGACTCCATACGGCAGCTTTCCACCTCCGATGCTTTCCCACGATGCGACAGGATCCATCAGTGAACAGGGCATATTGCCTCTCATTTTCTGGCAGTTTATTATACAGCGGGGCCTCTTCAGCACGTGCCACCTCCTCCTCTGGCGACATTCCAAAATCTTTGCCTTCTGGCCAGTCCGTGATCACTTCCAAAATTCCTGGGCGACTGGGGTTTCCTATGCGAGCCCGTTGTGTGATCAGTGCAATCCACTTACTCCACGTGGCATCAGTCGCGTGATGTGTAGAGGAGACCCTCCCTTTGAACATCCAGCCCAGCACTGGCAGTCGGGGTGCTAAGAGGAGCTGTGTTTCAGTACCAACAACTTCTGAGGCAGCTTGAACTCCTTCATATGCTGCCAATATCTCTTTTTCAGTTGGAGTATAGCGAGCTTCGGATCCCCGATATCCTCGACTCCAAAACCGCAGGGGTCAGCCTCGGGTCTCCCCAGGTGCTTTCTGCCAGAGGCTCCAGGTAGGGCCATTCTCCCCAGCTGCAGTATAGAGCACATTTTTAACATCTTGTCCTGTCCGGACTGGTCCAAGGGCTACTGCGTGAACAATCTCCCTCTTAATTTGTTCAAAGGCTTGTTGTTGCTCAGGGCCCCATTGAAAATCATTCTTCTTTCGGGTCACTTGATAGAGAGGGCTTACAATCAGACTGTAATTTGGAATATGCATTCTCCAAAAGCCCACGACACCTAAGAAGGCCTGTGTTTCCTTTTTATTAGTTGGTGGAGACATAGCTGCTATTTTGTTAATCACATCCATTGGGATCTGACGACGCCCATCTTGCCATTTTATTCCTAAAAACTGGATCTCCCGTGCAGGTCCCTTGACCTTACTTTCTTTTATGGCAAAACCGGCTTTCAGAAGGATTTGGATTATTTTCTTCCCTTTCTCAAAGACTTCTTCTGCCGTGTTGCCCCATACGATGATGTCATCAATGTATTGCAGATGTTCCGGAGCTTCACCTTTTTCCAGTGCAGTCTGGATTAGTCCATGGCAAATAGTGGGGCTGTGTTTCCACCCCTGGGGCAATCGATTCCAAGTGTACTGGACACCCCTCCAAGTAAAGGCAAATTGTGGACGACACTCTGCTGCCAGAGGGATTGAGAAAAACGCATTAGCAATGTCAATTGTAGCATACCACTTGGCTGCCTTTGACTCTAGTTCGTATTGAAGTTCTAGCATATCTGGAACGGCAGCACTCAGCGGTGGCGTAACTTCATTCAGGCCGCGATAGTCAACTGTTAGTCTCCACTCCCCATTAGACTTTCGCACGGGCCATATGGGACTATTAAAAGGTGAGCGAGTTTTGCTGATCACTCCTTGGCTCTCCAGCTGGCGAATCAACTTGTGGATGGGAATCAGAGAGTCTCGGTTGGTGCGATATTGCCGCTGGTGCACCGTCGTGGTAGCAATTGGTACTTGTTGTTCTTCAACCCTCAGCAACCCCACAATCGAAGGGTCTTGAGAGAGACCAGGCAGGGTAGACAGCTGTTCCGTGCCCTCCGTCTCCAAGGCAGCTATACCAAAAGCCCATCGATACCCCTTTGGGTCCTTAAAATACCCTCTCCTGAGATAGTCTATGCCAAGGATGCACGGAGCCTCTGGACCAGTCACAATGGGGTGTTTCTGCCATTCATTCCCAGTTAGACTTACTTCAGCTTCCAATACAGTTAAGTCTTGGGATCCCCCTGTCACACCAGAAATAGAAATGGGTTCTGCCCCTTCATAACTTGATGGCATTAAAGTACACTGTGCACCGGTGTCTACTAGAGCCTTATACTCCTGTGGGTCTAACGTGCCAGGCCATCGAATCCACACAGTCCAATAGACCCGGTTATCCCTTTCCTCCACCTGGCTGGAGGCAGGGCCCCTCTAATTCTGGTCAGAGTATCCAGTATTCACTTCTCGTAAAATTGGCTCAGAAGTCCCTTCAAGAGGATCAGAAATAACATCAGCCCTTCTACTCTGTTTGGAAACCGGAGCGGCATTTTTCCTGGTAGAATCCCCTTTTGTGGTGTTTTTTCCTCGCAGCTCACGTACCCGTGCATTTAGGACCGAGGTAGGTTTTCCATCCCATTTCCTCATGTCCTCTCCATGATCACATAAGTAAAACCACAGGGCACCTCGCGGTGTGTACCTTCTATATTCTTTCTCTTGGGCAGAGGAGCGCTCACTCCTAATAGCTGAGACATTGGTCCTTACAGGTGGGCAACAGGACATCTCCTCTTTGAATTGCTGGAAATCCTCGGACAGCTTCTCCACAGCCGAAATGCAGGGTTGTAGGGAGGAGGAGAGATTTTCTTCGTATTGACGGAGTTGGCGAGCCACTTCATCCACTGTCGGTGCCTCTTCGTCTTTCCAGGTCATTATTGCCAGTGAGTTGGCATAGGACGATGGTGCGCTCCGTACAAACTTCCGCCACATGGGTCGTGTGCATTGGACTTCGTCTGGATCTTTGGGTAATTGTGGGTTGTCCGGATCATGATGAATTGTCTCTAGCACAGCTAATTCCCTCAGATATTGGATACCTTTTTCCATGGTTGTCCACTTGCTTGATTGACATATAACATCTTCCTTAAAGGGGTACCTTTCCTTCACACTTGACAGGAGTCGCCTCCAGAGGCTAATGGCTTGTGTCCCTCTTCCAATTGCCTTGTCAATGCCACCTTCCCTGGCAAGCGATCCCAGCTGCTTGGCTTCCCTACCTTCTAATTCCAAGCTATTAGCCCCATTGTCCCAGCATCGGAGGAGCCAGGTGATAATATGCTCACCTATACGGCGGCCAAAATCTTTTCGCATATCCCGCAGCTCACTCAAGGATAGGGACCGGGTTATTACCTCTGGTTCTGCCTCTTCCTCCTGTTCCCGTGATGACCCTGGTTCGCCTTCATCCTTCGCTAAGCGAACTGATTTTTTTGTATATTTGTTTTTCTGTACGGGGGCAACTGATACTGGTGCAGTTTGGTCCCCTGGTTCAGTTGCAGTTCCGCTCGCTGGGTCTTGGATAACCGCAGTGTCTGTTGCCAAGGTTTGGGTAGCTGCCGTGCTCATTGCCGAGGCTGGAGGGGCTGCAGTGCCTGTTGCTGAGGTTTGGGTAGCCACAGTGCTCGTCGCCGGGGCTGGAGGGGCCGCAGTGCCCGTTGCCGAGGTTTGAGTGACCGCAGTGCTCATCGTTTTGTTGTTAGGTCCAGAGACCTTCTCTTCCCCTTGAGGGTACTGAGTGGTGTCAAACAGGGCTCGATAGGCATGGGCCAGGCCCCAGCACGTTGCAGTAATTTGTATCTCTCTGGAGCTGCCGGGGTGACAGCATACCTTTTCCAAATATTTTACTAGTTCTTCTGGATTCTGCACTTGTTCAGGGGTGAATTTCCAAAACATTGGAGGTGCCCACTTTTCTAGGTACTTGCCCATACTACCCCACACACCCTGCCACTCATAATTATCCAGCCTTGGGGCAGATCTCTGGGTGATTTTCTTAAATAGTTGTTTAACCTTAAACGAGAGCTGGACCACATTCAGAAGCATGCTAATTCCTAGCAGTAGGGCTAGGACCGTGCTGGTCCCAACATCCCAAGAGTATTCAAATTTTTCAAAATTCTCAAACACCATTGTAACTGGACTGAAGGAGAAAGGAGAGGGGAAGAAAGGTATCCCACCCATAGACTGGTTTTCCAAGGAGGAAAGGTAAATGGTATAATTATTAATAGTTTCCCACAGATGGCTTCCACAGTATAAAGGTGACAATGCTGGGTGCAAGTACCGGATTAATCCCACAGCTGACGACTTTATCATACCATAAACCAGTGTTATACAATACATCAAAGCGAAAACCTTAATCCACCTCCCACGGATGATAAGCAGCAGAAGAGGGACTACATACAGCAAGCGAGGTGATACATAACAGAACTTTAAAAACCAGAGCAACAACTCTAAGAACACATAAATCAACATAATGACCAGCGACTATTAGACCGATATAATGAATGCTTATAACAAATTTGTTTTAACAAGCTCTGGTCAGGTTTGTCGTTATCTCAACCCTTCGTGCCCCACGTTGGGCGCCAAAAAGGACTGTCGTGGTTTAACCCCAGCCAGCAACTAAACACCACGCAGCCCCTCACTCACTCCCCCCCACTCAGTGGGATGGGGGAGAAAATCGGGAAAAGAAGCAAAACCCGTGGGTTGAGATAAGAACGGTTTAATAGAACAGAAAAGAAGAAACTAATAATGATAATGATAACACTAATAAAATGACAACAGCAATAATGAAAGGATTGGAATGTACAAATGATGCACAGTGCAATTGCTCACCACCCGCCGACCGACACCCAGCCAGTCCCCGAGCGGTGAATCCCTGCCCCCCCCCACTTCCCCGTTCCTAAACTGGATGGGACGTCACATGGTATGGAATACACCGTTGGCCAGTTTGGGTCAGGTGCCCTGGCTGTGTCCTGTGCCAACTTCTTGTGCCCCTCCAGCTTTCTCACTGGCTGGGCATGAGAAGCTGAAAAATCCTTGACATTAGTCTAAACACTACTGAGCAACAACTGAAAACATCAGTGTTATCAACATTCTTCACATACTGAACTCAAAACATAGCACTGTACCAGCTACTAGGAAGACAGTTAACTCTATCCCAGCTGAAACCAGGACACACTTCTGTTGTTTGTCAGTTCTTGCAGCAAAGAATCAGTGTCTTCGGTGTTATTACAGCAGTCTCTAGGAAGTAAATTCAATTATTAATTACATCAGTGAATGAACAATTTAAAATCAGTGAATTAAAGTTTCACGACTTATGTCCTGGATTACCAGCTTTAAATCATAAAAATTAACTGTGTAATTATTCAGTAGATACAAATGATCAAGACAAATCCACTAACTGACCAATTTCATTGTCATCTCACTTCAGAGAAAATGTTTGTAAAAGAAAAGATGATAAACCAGGAGCATATTTAACAATATCCCATTTCTACTCCAGCTGCTCCAATTATTTTTGTCTTTAGCATCTGCTAATACTGCCATTCTAAGAATTTCAAAACTAACAGTATACCCTGACTAGGTACCTATATTAATTACTAAATGAACGAATTGTTTCCAGTGTATTCAGAGATTTGCTAATTAAAATGACTGATGATCAATACCAAAGTTATTTATAGTTCTTGTCAACATATTTATCTTGTTCCTTAATGTATTATGCACATTATGAGATACTAAAATGCATCAATATCAAACCTTGAGAAGATAATTGATTAAGCCTGTGTATTATTCACTGTATTTGGAAAGAAAGCAAACACCCTGTACATCATTCAAGAGAACAGGGCCATCTAAGCATCTCAAGATGGAATTAACATCATAAACTAACCTGGAATCAGGCAAATAAACAGGACACAAGCAAGCAATTAAGCAATGTGTCCAGATAGCACAAAGCTGGTGGCACAGTGGTGCCAAGAATATTTAGGCATTTATTTACAACATCAACACTATCTACAGTAAGAATCATTAACAAATTACTAACAGTACTATCCTATATCTAATGATATGGTAATTCAGACGATAACTTATACCTTGGGACTTTGGTAGTTAAGCAGCATCAATCACTAGGAGCCAATGAATACAGTAAGTCTGTGCACAGACTCACGTCTTATGTCTGTCTTGCTCCCATGTAAGCTCTTCGTCCTAATGCAATAAATCCTAGTACAGGCAGTCCTGATTGTCCACTCAACTACTAGTTGAGAGTTATCCTAAGCAGTTAATTCCAGAAGATCTACAAGAACATACATTGGCAAGAAGTGTGAACTAAACATAAAACATAATCTTTTGATTTTTTTAAAAAAGGTTCTTGGCCCAAGTTTCCCAAAACCTTAGGATGGATCTGAGAAACCCAAATGTAGGAGAATGATTAGCAGCAATGGGACCATCAACAACACAACAGAATGGAAGGAATTCAGCAAGATGAAGACAAAAGCCTATTACAGCACATGCTGAAAGCTTAGACCTACGACACTATGCCCTTTATATGCACATGAAGTCTGAACGAGCATTCCCAGCATCTTCGAGGAGTGTTCAGCAAGGTTCAGGAAAGTGTTTTAAGATTTGAGAGATCATATTTTATTATAACAACTATTATATTACTTCTTGGGAATAGCATGAAGGATTCCAAAAAACTGAATATACAAACAAATGTCAATGAAGTTAAGCCACTAGTTAACATTCAAGATGATAATTAGAAGCTACTTTGGAGGGAGGAATTTATCTGACTATTGTGGTTTCACTTTTTGGTTTGGAATATTTTATTGACATAAAATCAGTTCTCAGGACATTGGATATCTCAAATCTGAAGAAGTTCAGTATGACTGAAAATAGATATAAAAATTACTATGTAGGATTCATACATGTATTAAAGCTAATAGACCCATACTAGAACTAGCACCACGTCTGATGAAATTAATGTGTGGAAAACTCAAAACCAACTAGTAATTTTCTTACATTAAAAGCTACTGCCACAAGCATTACTAATAACAGGACTTTAAAAATGATTAAATATTTATAGCTACAAAGAACATCCAGAAACATCACAGTGGCAATTACAAACTTAGTAGGGACACTAACCTTCATGCATCTCAGTTTAAGGAAATTTTAGTATTAAAGATGATGTTTATGAGACACACAAGTGTCTTACATAGGCATAGCAAGGTTCTTGGGCCTCACCATAAGAAACCAGTTTTGTGCCACTTCATTATCAGAGCCACTATGAAAATCCCTCTATCTCAAGAGCATATACACAGGATGACTGCATCACCAAATGTGATACATCAGGATAAAAAATGTTCTACCACTATCACATACCACTCTTACCACTGATTTTACTTTATACATCCTGAATTTTGACAGGGTTGTTTTCCCCTCCTTTTTACTCAGGCACTTCATTAGTAAGAACTAGACTTCAAGAATCTCAGTAATAATACTGAAGGTTACCACCATTTAGGATTTTAGAACTGTGTAATTGTTCATAAACTTGAACTAGATAAAAATCTCATCTTTATACCTCAATGATAAAGTCTGCTAGGTGAACAACTGATACCAAATTGGAGATTACGATTACCTATGCATAAACAGCATTTTAGCAGAAAGGCAAATTCTCTTGAGAAAAACTGAAATTCTATTTAAGGTAGTAATGGTCCATAGCTACTATCAATAACAATCTTGGATGTCTGACTGGCCTGAATAACACACTCATCAGCTATCACTGGCAATTTATTGCTGATCCTAACATGTTTGGTGATTTCACAAAGTAATAGAACAGTTGATTTATCAACTACAACCTGAAAAAAAAATACTACAGTCTTTTAAGTTATAAAGAATAAACTGAATCTGTAGTGCTCTCAAATATATTTGGTAGGTACATACGCACAAACCCTTACTGAGAAAAAGAAAACAGTATTTTGTTTAAGAAAGTGTTATAGCAGCAGAGAGGAGCGTGGAGAGGAAAAGTGTTCTTTAGATTCTCTATTAACCTGTTGAACAGAAAGGAAAATAAATTTAATAAAAATCTGGGAAAAGGGGATGAAAAGACGCAGGGAAGGATGCAGAAACAGCAACTTAAAACCAAATCAATTCTCTGCATCTACCAGAACATAACTGTGATATTCTGAAAACTCATAAGAACTCACTTGCCATGAATTTACTGTTTTTAGAATTATGCTATCTGCATCTGCCTGGAAGAAAAGCACCTAGACTAAGTTTTCATTGTTAAAACACAGAGCTCCTAGAAGTTCAATGTTACACGTTCACTAAAACACAGAGATAGTATTACCTGTTTTGAAAGAATGCTACAAGAGCCCATTTCTCATTTAAATTGTTAAGTCTATGACATACTACTAGGTATTGGGTTGTGGGGGTTTTTTTCCTTAATGAACCCTGTGAGAACAGCATACTAGCTTATGTTTCTCAGTAAACTCTTTCCTCTGAAGGGTATGTCTAAAATAGTAGCTTTTTCAAGCAAATTATTTAATTTTTTTCTGTTTTGTCATTCTAGATTTTCACTATCTAAATAATTTTTTAAAAAATTAAGCTAGGTTTGTATCACTAATTAAATACTAAACACTTCCTTCAATACATGAAAGTTTCTCAAAATACTGGCCCAGTCCAAGGACATCCATGAATACATATGGTTCATCTGCAACAATTTAATACTTGCTGCTTCACAGGAGACAATTCAATATAACAAGGCTTTTAGTTTGATTGCTAATATGGGACTCCTTCATATTCATGTTGTCTTCATATTTATGTCTTCAAACACATAAAAAACCTCAGCTCATAATGAATGAAAATAAATTGCTGAAGAAACACAGTAAAGCACGTGTTAATAGTTGAATGAGTGCATTTTGTGTGTATAAATGAAAAATTGTCTTTTCCCCCCTCCTTTTGGGGTATGGGTTGCTTCGCTCCTACAGTCCCACTCTCTAGAAATTGCACAGGTCAGTTGGTCAGTTTATGGTTCTCAGAATCACTGCATACTGCGCTGCCATCTTCAACAATGTATGTGGAAATAAAAAGAAGGAAGACTCATTCTGTAAGTTCTAACAAGAGCTGTCAAGTCTTCCTGGGGGAAATTCTATGTATTTGTGGTCTAAGTATCTGCTTTCAAGTAGCATCAGAGCAGAACCTGAAACTAATTGTACTGATCAAGCCCAAAACGTCTCCAAAGACAAAAGTAAACATTCCCTCTTAATAGTGAAAGGCAAGAAGAGCCTCTGCTTACAGCAAACATTTTGTTTCAAAGAAACACTTCAAAGACTACAAATTTACTAACGGCAACATAGACTAAGTCATTTTCAAAGATCTGAGTTCTGTGCAACAGACACGGCTACAGACTTGTTCTAGATCTGATACCAAGGGAGCAAATGTGATAGAACAATACAAACCACTCCCCATTATGTAACTTGGACTAGAAAACAGGCAAGGAAGTATCATCCACACAGATACTGCAATAACGGGAAAGCATACACTAAAATATATTTTCAATGTCTTTAAATGTCTCCAGGTATTATCTTCAACTTGGAGAGTTTACTACTTTTGCCTCAATTCATTCAATAAATGCTACATTGTACATAACTAGTTCATATTTACAATTTGTAAATAACATACTATGCTCCTATTTCACTTTTACTCTTCCATTTGTTTGTGTTTGTTTTCCTACACAGCACTGACAGGAAAAAACTTCTGTATTTTGTTCGTGTACAATAGTTCTGATGCTTCAGAAAAACACTGCACAGTACTTTCAATTACACAGTCTATAAAACCTCCTGCTTGCTTCAAATGTATAAGGCTGGCCTTGGGAGGTCCAAAAACTAACAGTAAGTGACAATTGGTAGCAGTTTAGCAATCCTCTGAGGGAAGAACACCAGCACACAAGGAAAAGAGTTAAGTTCCTTAGATTTAGCTGTCATTATCTGCAAACCACATCTCCATAATGGAGACTAGCAAGTAAGCACTGTTCTGTGGTTGAATCACACCCCCCACCCCCAATGTCATCTGGAAAGAATTTATTAAATCATCAAGGATGAAAAATGTGAATCACTAAAAATAAGACAAACATTTTCATACCTACTGTTTTGCGTTGTCATGGTACTTTCTTTTAAACTACACACAAGATGACATCTCATTGCATTTACAAAATTGGTCCCGGGGCACCCAAGAAGTTACTACCTTGTCAAGTTAACCCTGAGGAACTTTCTAGTATTTTAAATAAGACACATTAATAGTCTAAATATTCAACAGTATTACATTTTTTTCTTTAAAACAAATGAAGTACTAGCAGAGTGGAATAAGAAACTCAGAAAGATTCAGAGAGAAAGACCTACAGTATCCTGTGTATGACACTTCCCAGTTCTGCCATGTAGCATGAGTTCCCTTACAGTGCAACATAAAGGCAAGAAACATCCAATACTAGCACCCATGCACTGCACACCAAAGGTCCTCTCTGAATTTGGAGGGAAGGACAGGTACCACAATTTATCAGAGCACTATAAGGTGCTGGAAATGATATCTATCAGATTACCCTAGAAATAGCATCAGGCCTTCAGGGTACTTGGACCAATTTGGTGTGCATTGAAGTTAAGACTGATGGTTCACAGGCTATGTGTGGTTTTCTGGTACTCTGTTATGGAAATGGGGGGTTTTCACAAAGTTGTCTTCTCCAACACATCAGCACAGGTCACTTTTTAATTTCAGTTATTTCTCTAAACTTCCTGTCAAGTGACATTATTGCTCACATAACAAGATGTGCATGTCTCACCTCTTACAGACCTACCAAGAATACAATAAATTACATATAATGATTACTATAATGATGCCTTATTTTTCCTAGATATATTTGTCTCTAATAATACTCTACAATGGATTCCAGCAGATTTCTGTGATTCAGTTTGAAAGACTTTTTTTGTTGAAACAAAAGACTACATTGATTTTTTTTTTTTTTTTAAGTAATCTCAGCCTGCAAACAACAGCTTCTCAAGTACATTAAATTAGGAAAAATCTTCCTCATGACAACACTTAACTGGTTATTAACCTTTGCAAGCACATGATGTTGTAAATTTTGTGTTGGAATCACTACACTACAAAAAAAATTCCCATAAAAAAAAATACATTAAAGTTAACTCGGACTGGAAAGGACCTCAGGAGGTCTGTAGTCCAACCTCCTGCCCAAAAGAGGCTCTGAATTCAAACTGCTTTGCTCCGGAGTTTGTCCTGTTATTTACCAAAATCCTCCAAAGATATAAAGTCCACGACCTCTGTAGGCAACCTGTGCCAATGGTTAACCATCCTCAGAATGCATCATTTTCAATGCAGAAGACTAATTATCAGCCTGCACATGCGCTTTTCATTGCTCACATGGAATAATCACCACATCATATCTCATGAAATGTCACTGAGAAGCACAAAGGAGCTCTGAGGTAGTCTCTTCAGGACCGTCTTGCCAGTATTTTTTTTTTCCTCCATAATCTTATGCCAAAATACTGGTTATAGTTGAATATAAATAGGTTGTGTGAAAGCACCAAGTAATGATTTACTGAAAAAATGTCACATGTATTTTATAAAAACTTTTTAGTACCCTGACCCTTGTAATTATATACTTTCCCATCCTAACAATAGAAAACTAAGCTTTGACAGCTATATTGTTCTAATTAACATAAATAAAAGAAAACAATGCTGCTCTGTATCTCAAAATCTACCCTTCTGAGCAAAGCAGACTTTAATAATTCACAGTTTGAAAAATTAGAATTTCATTTCCACAAACAAAAATTACTTCATAGAGCCTGGATTGAATTAATTTTATACATCTGGGAAAATCTGCAAACAATCTTTTATGTAACAGACTGAAATAGGAACAACATTGTGCAGACATTGCAACAACATGCCAATTACCATGGTGTAGTCCCTGGTGAAACGTATTTCCAATTTTCAAAGTTGAAAGACCTTCAATAATGGTAATTAAAGATACTCTAATGCTTAAAACCCTAAATGCACCAGGGATGGAAAAAGAGATTAAACAATTTCCAGTGGCTTAGCATACAGCTGATGTTGCAAAAACGTACTGGGACACTAGCAGAGAACACCACATCGCCTCATTTACAGGCACTCTCTGGAACATCTGACTGCCAAACCCCGGCTGCGACTTGTTTTCATACTTCACTAGTTGGAACATGACAAAATTGTATCAGGGACCTTGCTAACAGTCTGCCAGCACAGAGAGTTGGGTCCCAGCACCCAGGACATCTCCTAGGCACATCTGAATTGAGTATATATTCAGCCCTTATTTGCAATTTACCCATTTTGTCCTCAGTCATCTCTGTGTTATTGAAAATGTGCTTCCTAAATCCTTTTCTTTGTCTAAATTGGATAAATGAACTTATAGATATTAAATATCATCCTCAATGGCACAACTAAATTTGATTTAAATCAGTAAAAAAAAGTCAGTAGGGCAGATCACCAATCACCATTAGTTCAAGTCTTCTCTTTTAATAGAATAAGCAGCCCCTAAATTGAGAAAAATTACGGTGGAAGTAAAATGTGGTAATCAAGTTCATGTTGTAATCTTCTTCAATGCACTAATATTTCAATGGATTCAAAGGCAGAACACACTAAGGCATGTTTAACTTCTCTTACATACTCATTTTCTTTCACAACAGGCAACTGAAAAGCTACACAAAAAGAGCAAACTACTCACAATTTATCTGCTGAGCGGTCACTTAGAAGTAAGGAAAAAAAAACCCAAAACACTATTCACTTGCAATTTGTATTACTGTATTAATGCCCAAAGCTTGGTCCTTATCTTTTCTTCACAAAGCAGACTACAACCTGATTTTTATCCTTATCTTGATTTTTATCAAGACTTTCTACATAGAACTACAAAAGTATCTAGTACTCAGAGCTGACATTCAACACTACATAGATCAAATATAGAATACCTTCAAAGTTAACCTTGTATGAAACAAATTTGGAGGAGTTCTATTAGCAGCTTTGCTTATGCTCAGCTTTAAACTTATCCCTACCTCCTCCTCCCTCTTCTTCAATCTCACAACCTCAACCCCCAAAACCATTTTTTCCACTTATTCCCTATTATTACTGACTACCCCGGCCTCTCCAAATCAGGACTTACTCCGTATTGCCTTCCCCATCTTACCAACCCATGTTTCGCACCTCCATACACCCATAGTTCCTAATCTGTAAATGCAAATCTTCATAAACACTGTTGAGCACGCCAAAAAGCAAGGGACTGCCATTATGCGCAACATGAAGGAAATTTTTAATTGGCACAGGCACTGATGTACAGACAATTATGTTTCATCTCACATCATATACTTTTAGATAGGCAGAGTCATCACTTGCCATTGCTGCCAAAAACCACAAAGAACTGTAAATACAGTAATGCTGTAGCGTAATTCCTCATACCTAATCTGTTGGGTTGTCACTTATATGGGCTACATTATGAACAAATAGATTACGTTTTCTTTTACCCTTCTACCCACATCATGTGGTTACAGTCTAGAAATGCCTCTTTGGCATACATGTAAGGAAAAGAACTACTTGATCTAAGCTCAGATGATTGTACAAGTTTACCAATACAAGCAGTTTGTATAGCATATGCTGTGGAATCCTCACCCACACTGCCAAAGGTGTCCAGTGGTAAGCTAAAACACACAACTTGCACATTCAGAAATGGTAGAAGATCTTGAAAGACAGGCAGCTACTCTTTATAGAAAAATTGAGTTAATTTTAAAAACCTACAAAATAACAGGAGAAAATTCATGGAATCAAATTAAAAATTAACAGAAGAAAATTATTATACTTACATACATTGTTATATACATTAACAAGGTAAGAATTATTAACAATCATCCACGATGCACGGGAACATTTCCACATGCAAAAAAAGGAATGAAAACAGGTTTGAAGACAAACACACTACACTGAGGAAGAATAAAAAGCCAAAGACACTGAAGAGGTTCACTTTCTTTAATTCATTGAGTTAGATGTTTTCACACTAGCCCCATATCTGCCACTATGGCAGTTAACGTGATTTAGGCCTAGTTAGCATAGCTGCTACTACCTTAAGCCGGTTGAAGTTAGCAAACTTGTTTTGGAACATGAAATATGACCAACCTCTCGTCCCAAACAACAGAATGAACTTTGAATGTTTGTTCTGTGCTCAAAGAAATAAAGCCAAATGACACAACCTATTGATCAAGAAATGCAAGTGCATCCAGAAGTATCCTGAGAGAGCAGATGGGATTCATCCTGTCTCCTATGAACAGGGAAGTTATATAATTAGTAAAATTGCATATACCTGTGATTAAAGTGTTCTGGTATCCAAATGCATTTCAGTTTCCATATTGCCATTTGGTCTTACGGGAGGTGTAATTTGACAAAACGTAAGATGTAACATGTCATGCAGGAAATTTAAAACGATGGGCAAAGGTTTATTTCCAAAAGTCCCACTTTAAGGTGCCTCAGAAATATTATAACAGTCCTGTAATGGGGAAAAAAACATGTATTTACAAAGATAATTCACATGTACTTAAATATAAAAATTCATATCCTGTATTTTAATTGTAAATTTAAAATAAAATATTACAGTAAATATTTCAAATATAAAATAAATATTTTCTAGCAGTAACTCATATAGATTTCTAATCTGATTTTTTTAAAAGAAATTACATCCATTTATCTTTTTTTTTTGCTTCATATGAAGGTCTTGTTTATTTCTACAGCAGTACCCACATTTTATGAGTACTAGCCTTTTTTTCAGAGCTCTGCAGCATTTCATTATTGACTACTTCTCTTTCTATGAGGTTTTATTGTTCCATCTGGCATTTTAATTACAGACTTAGTATCAATTTTACATACTTGCTGAAGAGGAAAAAAACCTGACCTTAATACTGACTTCCCTGCAAATTTACATCATGACTCCATTAAAACAATTAATTTTGCAACAGAAGTCCAGCATTAAGTATTTTTCCTTTGTAATACAGAAATATATCTGACTATATACTGGACAGCATTAGAACAAGTAAACTAAATGAAGGCTAACATTTAAAAAACACTTCATTTTCAGTTTTACAGGAAATCACTGCAAAAAACCTAGAGTTGAGTTTCAATGAACACATAAGAAACTTGGTCAAGATTAAAAACATGACCAATTACACAAAGCTGGGTGTTTTTGCGGACAAACACAATGCTATCTGCCTGCCCTCTGTCAATCCAGTACCAGGTAGGTACCGGACAAACTGATGGGATACTGTACTGTGTACCATGCACAGTAAAGTATGAAAGAATAACAAAAATCAGCAAGAAACCATTGTACCCCCTTTTATGGCATTTCACTTGAGATTCCAAGCCTACTGATAGGTTTACAGACTTGATGCTTTTGTTTATATGAAAAATGTTAGTGATCTGGCTTCAAAGGTCCATAGCTGAAAAACCTGTCATATAACACGTTACATAGAAAGACATGTCACTGCAATTTAATCTGGACAGGTGAGAAGTCCAGAAGAAAGAAGATAACACAAAAGGAACATCAGCAAAGATCTTAACTAGCACAAAGCTTCTCAAAATCCTTATTAAATTCATCAGATAAGCACACAAGAGTTTTCCCACAGCATCAATATACATACCCATATACATAACTTCAAAAAAAGCACTATTCAATATGCCTTGCTATGGGTAAAGAAAGTACAACATTCTTGGTAAAATCGAACCATTTGTTTATCACTTTCTACAGGAAGCATTATGTTTGATACATCATATCATGCTGCCTGAAGTTTCATGTACTGTCACATTATCCAGTATGATTTGACAGATGTAATTTGACAAAATATAAGATGTAACGTGTCATGCAGGAAAATTTAAAAACATGGGAGAAGGTTTATTTTCAAAAAAACGTTTCCTCCCCTCTAGAAGTGTCTTCAATCAGCCATTTTAAAGTATGACATAAAAAGCCCCTCATAGTTCTGTAATTTTCATATCTACTAATGACATTAAAATTACTACTCTGAAAATATCAGATAAATAAATCAGAAAATTTTATTTTAGCATATTCTATTCCTCTAATTTATTAGTTACATGTTGTCTCCAGAAAAAGTACACTGCTCTTTAGAAAGGTAAGTGATTTCTACTCAACTTTTAACTTTTATTCCTCCATAGGCATGTCCAAATTCAGAGACTTGTATAATTAATTTCCTGTCCACAGCTGCTTCAAGATTTACACACAGTATCTACTGCCACAAACTAAAGAATTCCTTCCCAGTAAAATACAACTGATCTTGTATATGAAGTAGTTTATGAATAAGACTGCTGTTTTGATCTGATCAGTAGAAAAAAAGCAAACAATTACATGAAATCAAAAAGCATTAGCTTTGCTGTATTTTCTACACTGATTAAGCAGATTTATCAATTCAAGGACAGAAGGGGAAGAGGGCGCAAGGATTTCAACTCTCCTTATATGTAAATTACTGACACAACTGAGATACTTATGCCAACATAAAGTTGAATTCAACAGGACCCTCTGGAGTTTTAAATCCTCTGTACAGCGATTCTAATGGGCAGTATGTGCTTTCTTTCAGGTAAACTGACAAAATAAAAATGAAAAATATGCAAGTAGGGATATATTCACCTCACTGAACTATTCAGAAAATAAAAATTAGCTATAATTTTCTTGTTTATGTCCTGTCCACAGATTATCGATTTTTAAAATTGTAGCAAGTGAATGATCTAAATTTCTTTCCATTACCACAAATTCTACTGAAGATCATGTGGAATGAGACTAACACTGAGAAATAATTATTATTCTCTAACAATAATCATTTTCAAATTTAAGTAAACCACAGAAATAGTTTGCTATTTTGTGCTATGTCAGTCATTTAATGGTACATTTTACTATTACAATACTTGCTGCAAAATGAAGCAGCTTCCCAATTAGTGTCTTGACTCCTTCCAGTCATTCTATTCCATATCATCATATATTCACAGAAAGCTTAAATCATCATTAAGAAAAGTCACTTAAAATATGAAAAACCCAAATCAAATACCAGTCAGAGGGTGGGAATGCTAAAGCCAATCATCCTGATGATAGATATAGGAACACAGACCAAAGCAGCATACACCTTAATTTAATGCAACAGAAATTTCTACCTGCACACAGACCACACTGTCAGTGCAGCCTAAATTCAGTTTCATTATAGCATCCTGATGAAGGGGCTGTATGCAGTTACACATGGGGCTTGACTGTTTAAGAAAACAAAGTCATGTTTGGTCCAGGCAGACTGCTGGGGTGCCTCACTGGAGTCTTCATTCCTTTGTGGTTAGCAGTTTGTGCTTTGTAACATGGAATCTTCACTCAGACTTCATCTCTTACAATGCTTTGTTCTGAAAGTCCCTAGATGAGCTCTCTTCCCTGAGACAACAGTGATAAGTCTCATGCAAGAAAGCCAACTTTAAAAAAAAAAAAAAAAAAAGGCAGCAGGGGGAGGGTTTGAGACTCTGTGTAGCAGCATTTCTGAATCAAATTATCTTTCTCCTGAATAAATCACCTAAAGTTTGAGGGCTTCTTATTCACAACTTAAGCTATCACTCCCAGTAGAAAATTTTGTATTATTTTGTTTCCTAACTAGGTTATTTCACATCAAAAAGGTTGTTATTTTCCAGATATAAATAATGACACTTTGTACTCAATTTTGGAAGGAAAAGAGATAAATTAATGTAATATTGCTCCTTTTAAACTTCATTGTAAGTTCTCTTAGTCATAAATAGTACAATGAATATCACAATTTCCTAATGAAAACCACTTCCATGCATCTGTGATCTTCTATTTACCAAGAGTTATAAGCACAGATGCTCTAACAGCTGTTTGATGGCACCAGTGTAACACAGCATTTCTTTAAAATAGAAACTACGTAAAGTTTAAAAGTTAAGATACATACCTGAGCATCACAGACAAAGAGACATGAGGATTTTCTGATTTGTGTTTAGCAGTGATCCTGGGAGACCTGTGCATGAACAGTGACTCAACAGCCTAACTTCAGCCATACTTTTCTTGTTCCCTTAAGTATAACATAGAGTCATTATAAATAAAATTTTTTTAAGAATTTCTGTGGGCAGATAGGTAAAAAAACCCCACATTTTATGCTCCTGATAATATAGTCTAACATGAACGGAAGAGCTAATCTCAGACATCAAAGGTAACAAAAATAAATACTTCTCTCTGCAATCTCACTCTCAAGTATGTAAGACATTATACATCCAGAACACAAAGGCTTCCAAGAATTACATGAGGAAGGAAAATAATGTGGGAAAAATTGAGGATCAGTCTAAAATTACACTACCGAAGTCAAACTGCAGTACATGACAAAAACTATCCTAATACATTATCAGCAAATGAACTCATATGACCAACAGGTACACTCTCACATTTTATCAAATCTTAAGTGACTCACTATCTCCATCATAGCTGGGTCCATCATAACATGCAAACTGTTATACAGTTAACTGTTAACTGCACACGTTAACAACAGCATTTCATAAACTGCATCAACATGGATCATTCTGGTTATTATTTTCACTGAACAGGTAACTGTTTTGAGAAATCGTTAATCCTAAAAAGCATATGAGGAGTCATACTAAATGCTTGGGGACAGTCAAAATATTTTCCTCTCTTTAACGTTTCTCAATGCTCATAACTTAGTGAGTTAAACTTTACTAACTCTTGCTATACAACACTTGCAATCGCCCTAATCAAAGACCTGACCTCGTAGAAGTTCAAAATGAGCAATGCTTGGCCTTTGTCTGAACAGTCATGGCTGTTATTGTTTCTGAACAATATTGTTTCTGATCTGAAAAATCTCAAAATTCAGCTTCTTTCTTTGAAGTTACTGAATATACCATCCATTTTGGAGCTGCCAGAACGAAATACCAATTTTTATTTCTTTATTTATTTAAATGTTAGTGGAAATGAGATAGTCACATCTCAAAGGAGAGTCAGAGTATGGAAGCAGGCTATTAATTTATTTCCCATTACCACTTGGATTTTTTTTTTTTTAAACTATTCATAACAATTTATCATCTGTTCTGCTTAGTCCACACCTATCAAAGTACAATCACAAATATAAAACTGAAAAACATAATTTTCTGATATAGTACAGCTGTAAGCTAATTTGACCAGTGGCCTAACAGCAGCATTTTAAAGTAGTGTCCTGTCTCAAGTCGTTAATTTAGATGCAACTAGATGCTTAATGTACAGTGTGTTAATTAAATAAGCACTTCTAAGTGAAGTTCCTTTGCTTAGGTTACTCAGGCTCCCATTTAAGTAAGAGACTAATTACCTGACTGATTCTCATACTTGGCTCTGAGTACAGGCAACTACCTAAAAATCATTATCTGAGCCTCTAGTAATGGGGCAAGGGGCAGGGAGTCGTGAAGAGAAGTCATAAACCTTTGACATCCTAGTCCTTCATGCTAAAGTCTTTTAGTAGTGGAAAAGCATTTTTAGTTATATATATTATTAATAAATAAAGCCAAACTGTAAAGTAGTTATGATCACAACCTTGAAATGGAGAGTAGAACACTAAACCATCTGGGGAGCAGCACCTTCTTTAAAAGCAATTCTGCCAGAATACTTACCTGCACTAGTAGCATATACTATAAGGGCACATTAAGTCAGAACCTTCATTTCACCTTTCTAAGGATGCCAACTACCAGCCCTTTTTTTAATAATCTTCCTTCTACAGTGGAATGTTTCCTTTTCCCCAGCTGCTTGATAAAACTGAAAAAAAAGCAGCCAATTTTTGAAGTGCAGTGCTATAAGATGGGCTTCCATGGTGATACTGAGCAAAACTGTTACTTATTTATGAACAAAGACATTGTCCCAACCTACTCACTTCCTACAGACGTTACAGCCCAGAAAACCACTTACAGTGACAACTTCTGTCCTGAAATTGTTTTATGGGTAAAACTTCTGACACATGAATACAAACACCACTGATTTAGCAAAAGCACAAAAAAGTTTATTATAATAAACAATACAAAGGCCATCTTAAGTGCATCGTGTATTTCTACAAACAGTTTATTAAAGCTATTTCATTTTTTAAATTAGACTATCACATAACTTATAGCCTACAATGCCTCTCACATTATGCTGAATTGCTCCATATAGAAATTCTCAGAACTACCTTCCGAATATAAAAGTAGCAGTCACAGAGCAGTAAGAACACTGCGTTTCTGGACTTTAGACAGACTAGAAAGTTATATCACCTGCTTTAAGTTACAAAATCTTTTGTTTCTACAACTTACAACAGTTCTCTGGTCATCATTATTAAAAACAAATAAAAAACACACACAAAAAGTCCATCTTGACCTCTCTAGAGAAAAGACTCATCTTAGCAACACATTTTGATTTTGACATATTGCTGATCACCGTGTAAGTTTTTCAAGTTATCTGGGCACACAGCTAGACTCAAGACTAATTCTGAATTTTTCTCTCAATGATTTGTACCAATTGTCAATGACTGTCTAGAGCCACCTCCCTCCCCTTCTGTCCATTCTAGAAAAATCCCCATGTAAATAAAATCAAGTATTTATGTAGAAAATGTCCTAAGAATTATACTACCACAGAGTAATCTTAAAGCGCAGTATAATGCTGCGGTCTCTTCAGTAAGACATCAGAACTAATATCCCTCATCGAAAACAGAATAATAGAAAGAAAAGACAATGAAGACAATGAGACTCACAGCAGTTTCTAGTAGTGTATAATGAGGTGGGGGGAAAAGTAATTCATCCAGTTCTTCTTACCCTGTGCTCTATAGCTTCTATAGAGCTCTCCTAGACCACAATAGTCTTTGCTCAGATTTTAATCCTTTGTGGGTTTCTTAAGTTTATTTATGAAACTATCCTGGTATCCAAACTACTTTCAGCTTTTGTTTTGTTGGGCATTTTAACACATACTCAGCATCTCAATTTGAAGACTGTGCATTAAAAGTTTGGGAACAGAAAATGGCTGATGTTATTTCTCTGAAGACGGGGCAATGCATATTAATTAAGAAGTCACATAACGATAGGTACATGTTATCAAGATAGAAAACCCTCAAGTCTTTAGGAAACAACATAAAATTGATTTCCAAGCAGTCAACAGCAAATTTGAGAAGGACATTAAAATGCAAGAGAAACTCAGACTGCTCCCTACATAGAAAACCATTCACTAATATTGCACACTCATATGTATACCAAAATTCATAATCTATGGTGTTGGTTTTTTTCTGAATACTCATAGAACTTTTGCTGCTGTTGCTCGTTTTCTGAGTGGGTTTCGTGAGCCCTGTTCCAAATAGGCCAACACATTTACTTACAATTTATCCACCAGAGGGCACCACAGGATTTCACAAATCAGCTAGACTCAGCGAGGGCAGGAGAGCTAAGCACTACTATTTAAAAAAAGAACAAAACATGCAAGGTTTCAGCAGGTGCTTTTTTATTTATTTAGGAATTTGTCTTGGCACCCACACCCACCCACTGAGTACCTTTCTGTAGTATAATTAACTTTGGAGACACAGAAGAAAGCTTTCAAAATTAAATGACCCAGTAAAATAAAGCATGTACATTCAGAAGTCAACAGCACATCAAGACCATAGGGATGATTTCACTTGTGCCCTGTCTTATATCATCCTCATCTCCTTCGAAGTTCAACTATTATGCTCAGGTTGGAACCAGGAAACAGCCCATCAATTTGTAACAGCTCATTACCAGCATTTAAGTAATCTTACCTTCAAGCATTTTTTAGCTAAGAAAAGCCAACAACTTTCATAAGGCAGAAATATAATAGAACGTGTACAGCTTACTTGCATGTTCAGCTTATTTGCATGTTCAGACTGCTTTCATTTTCTCTTACACAGCAAACAAGTCAGATCATCTTTTAGGATTCATTTAGTTTGCATTATCTCCCAGAGTTGCAAGGACCCAGCTAGGCTTCTCCTGTCTGTTTCCTTTGTTTATCTGCATTTTCCCCCAAACAAGCATGGCCTCAGTGAACCTATGCCTAATGCCTATATTGTTCAGTGTCTCTCGCTTGGCCCATTTTCCAAGTCTTGCTTCAACTTGAACTGTTCCTTCCCAAACTGAGCAAGAACATTTATACTGATGACCCATTGATTACTGTCTCGCTGTGTGGTACTTCAGCTTTTAGTAGCTGTCATGGTTTAATCCCAGCTAGCAACTAAGCACCACGCAGCTGCTCACTCACTCCCCCCCCCCCCCCCCAGTGGGATGGGGGAGAAAATCGGGAAAAGAAGTAAAACTCATGGGTTGAGATAAGAACGGTTTAATAGAACAGAAAAGAAGAAACTAATAATGATAATTATAACACTAATAACATGACAACAGTAATAATGAAAGGATTGGAATGTACAAATGATGCACAGTGCAATTGCTCACCACCCGCCGATCGACACCCAGTTACTCCCCAAGCAGCCATTCCCCCACCTCCACTCTCCCCAGTTTATATACTAGATGTGACGTCAAATGGTATGGAATACCCTGTTGGCCACTTTGGATCAGCTGCCCTGGCTGTGTCCTGTGCCAACTTCTTGTGTCCCTCCAGCTTTCTTGCTGGCTCGGCATGAGAAGCTGAAAAATCCTTGACTTTAGTCTAAACACTACTGAGCAACAACTGAAAACATCAGTATTATCAACATTCTTCTCATACTGAACTCAAAACATAGCACTGCACCAGCTACTAGGAAGACAGTCAACTCTATCCCAGCTGAAACCAGGACAGTAGCTCTGAGAGATCTCCAGGGGGGCTGAACTGAAATGCAATTCCTCCTGAATTCCAATATACCATGTCTTCTATGCAAAAAATACTTGAAGATACAGAGAAGTATTCATTATTGAACACCACCATACATGGCTTCAAAGTAAAACCACTGGATTTGTTGTTTGGTTGGTTTTGTTTGTGGTTTGTTCCATCTCAACTATTGCCCAGTGACTTTAGATCTTATTTTCTGAATCCAAAACTGTAAAGAATTTATTATAATTACTGGAGCTAGGCAGCAGCCCAAGACAAAGCCTGATGGTTGCTGAAGGAGGCAAATGAGGGCAGCTGATAGCACAAAGAAGAGGACCAGCAAGGGCCACAGAAAAATGGCAGAATCAGAAGTTGGTTGCACTTTATTTTAAGAATCAAGGAAAAAAACCACCAAAAGGGCTCAAACATACGCATGAGTCCTCTGACTGCCTTTGACCCCGCTGTCAATATTTCAATAAAAATACTGGCAAAAATAGTTATGCATAGGATACAATGTTTAGTGTTAGAAGCACAGGACTTCATAATGGGCAAATATGAGAAGCTAAACCGTTTCAGTACCTTCCATTTGGAATTTTAAAAAAAAGTGTCCACTCTACAAGTTCCAGACAAAGCTTTTAAACTCAAAAAAAATCTTTTCTAGATTTTCCAGGTATACACCTCTAACCAGAAAATTGAAAAGTGGGGGTTTTTAATGTCCTAGCAAAAATCTGCTTCTGGATTGTACTGCCACTATGACATTATCAAAAGAAGTAGATGTTTGAAAGGGTTTATTTGTAGCTTGGGTTTGCTAAAGACAGAAAGATCTTTCAGAACTGAAAAATACAATCTCTTGATTAACAGCAACAGCTGCTACCTCGCAAAATACAAATTAAGGTCTTGGTTTTGACTTTCTATTTGGGAAATGGATTAAGCTCAAGCAAATTTTTTATCTGATAAAAATTCTTGCTTAAGTTTCTCTCAAATTTGAAGAAAAATTTGGGCATTTGTATTGTACTGGAGTCATTTACTCCCAAGTTCACGCTCTTCATAATCTGCCATTTTAAATCAGCTCTAACACTCATACAGGTCAATACATCTGGAGCACAGCTGTTTAATTTCATATTTGTAAGCTCTCCTGCAGAAGATGGTATCTGTTAAGATGTCACCGGTAACAGTTGTGCCAGAAGATTGTGAAACATTATCTGTGAGCTTTAAGGCTGATATTCAGATCTCCTAATCTAACCAAAACATTCTCACTAGCTCTTGTCCAATTTTTTGGCAGTAGGTCATGGTTCTGGCTGCTGCAGAATGGTCACTGGTGGTGCGATAAATGCTGGGAGATTATATTCACATAAAACCTGCAAGTTCTCTTTTTGTTACCTTTACCATAAATCCTTCATCCCTTGTATACCTCCTCTACACTTGAAGTTCACTGCTACAATTATTATTCTTTAACAGGCAACAGAAACAGTCTTTCAACTGATGACAAGACAGAGAAGCAGTGTTCTCCAACTTCAGTCTCACTGATGAACTGCAGCAACCTGGTACTGCGTGAGCACAAACCACAGCACTGACTGCAGCCATTTTTTGCTGGCTTCTTTTTCCCACCCCTAGGGCTGGAGGTAGGCCTATTTCATTTCTACTTTTGTTTTTGTTTTAAACTAGTACGTTCTTACAAATGAGTGGCCCATGGCAGGTGCCTGCCAACATGAGTCTTCAGTGAGTTACATACAGCACACATACCGTATGAAGACAAACACACACACAAACGTGTGAAAAATTGGAACGGCAAAGACTGTTACTAAGAAAAAAGTGTGAAAAACTGAAATGACAAAGGCTGCGTCAACAGCTTGTCTCAGTCACAAACTGGAATAACTGCTAGCAGTTTTAGAGTTAGAAAGAGGTAATACGATGAAAGGACTGACTTCAGATAGCCCCATTTTTTTCCTCTGTTCACAGGTAGTTTATCAGCAGTTGAGGGTTGTTGACACAAGATAGCCAGATGTAAAGTTTGGATAAATTCAACACATGAGGAGATGATTCCCAACAAATAATCACAATGCTATTTAAAAAAAAAAATTAAAAGACTAAAACAAAATACCTAGGAATTGAGAAGTATCAACTTTCAACTACAGCATTCTGAAAAGAAAAAACAGAAATAAATGACAAAAAAAAAAAAAAGTCAAAGAATATTTGCAGTAAAGCTGCCTAAAAGAAAAAGGACAAAAGTAAATGCAGTGCGAGAAGCACTTTTTTGTTGTTTTTATGTGAAAAGAGACAACATCAAGACTGCATATCAGCACTTCCCAACTCTTTGTCAAGATGTTCCCAGAAGACATTACTATGTCACTCGTGTTCACCACTGACAGTTCTCACTGAAGTACAAAACTGACAACGGAACAACTGACAACAGAACTGCCCACAGAGAAGGATTTGCTCTGCAGTCTTCTCCTAGTGCCAAAGGGTGAGGGATCACAATCCTCAACCTATAATCCAGAAGAACAATGCAAGTTTTGGGAGCTTCCCATGGGCTTAGAAAACATTTTATGCCTTGTTTTCAAGCTCCAAAAGCTGGCACAGGTTTGCAGGTCCATAGCACACCTACAAGCCTCATACTAGAAAATGTATATTATTTTGTTATACAGATTTATGTCGGAGAAGAGTATCCTGGAAATGCCTCCCCACGCTCTTATACTATTGTTATACTCCCCACAGACTTCCACTATTGATTGACTTCAAGAGACAGGAGTGAAACTGGATGAACCTTCGATTTTACCCAATTCAGCTAATTCTATGTTTTCAGTTCCTTGTCTGATCTTCTGATACCCATAAGGTGAAAACAATAACATTAAACAGTAACACCACAAAACTCCTGTTGATAGGCCAATATATTTATTCTGTCAGTGGCAAATAGAGGTCAGTCCAAGCCTCTCTGCTTTCTTATGAGCTACATGATGCCTTAGACCTGAAGACCTCCATTCTCCATATTTATAATCTAAAATAATAATCTGAAACAGATAATTTAAGTTCCATAGCTTACTTCTGAAGTCTTAAAACAGAAAATTTAAAACTGTTGTATTTATTAAGCATGTTTAAGTTCTAAATATTTCTCATTACTCCTGTTCCTTATGCCATCCAGTAATATCTGTGCAAAGGAAGGAAGATACACAGAAGTTTTCCCTGTGTGAAGAGAGAAAGTGCATAAAGGAAAGAAGATTCCACGAGCTTTCCACTCAAGGACCATTGCTCTACTCATTGCACTAATTTTCAACATAGCATATTTCTATTTTTAACTGCAGACTTCAGGATTTTAAACAGTAGATCTTTCAAAGGTGAAGGCTTCCAGTTATTTCTCAGTCACCTGCAAAGCACAGAACTACAGCATCTCATTGCAAAGTAACTCAATCCAGATCACGGCAGAAAATCTGTGATCAGCTCAGGATAAATACTTCTTGAAACACCTTATCTTGCCACCAGAATAGAAGGAAAAGAAAGGCCTCTAGGACAGAAGACAACCAGAAAGAGCAGATAGCTTAGTTCTTATGTTAAAGGAAAGAATGAAAGAAAAAAAAAAAAGCATAAGATATTTTGCTGCAAAAACTTTTCTTTGTGGCAATGATCATATTGACAGTCCATTTCTTCATTGTTTATGAATCTGTTCAACTCTGAATATCATGATGCCAATACTGGCTTTGCTATTACTCCACAGTGTAACTTCAGCAATACATTTAACTACTTGGTGACTGAAACTTCTCCCATGCTGTGTATAGCCTATGGTAACAAACTGTAGTATCAGCAGTAAGGTGCGAATACAGACTGTTCACTTAAAATATTTCATACAGTAGACAAGAAAGGGAGAGGAGAAGAGATATAGTTTCCTAATTCAAAGCCAGATCTACATCTACAACACATACACAAGCAGCATAACATAGTGAATAGACTGCAGCCTGTCAATTCTTACCCTAACACAGAAAACCCACAAAGGTCTGCAGATTTTAAATCCTCTCGTTAATTTCACAATTACTAAAAGACATTAAGTAGCATTACCATATTTGTTAGGCTCTCCACTATTTTCTGTGTATGTTTTTGTCCTTAAAATGTTTTTACATTCATATTGGACATGTAAATTTTTTCAACAAATTAAGAACACTGTAGTTTAAGCTAGTAGACCCTGATCAGGTACTTAAAAAAAACCAAAAAACCAAAAAACAAATCCACCCCAAAAAAACCAACAAAACTAACATTTTGGAGAGGGGATACATTGTTGTAAATACTCAATCATCTAAATGTAAACATGAAAACAATTATTGGATAAACACAGGTATAGTTTACCACTTAGAGGTGAAGAAGCACCGGACAACAATAACAAAAAGAGATGCTGACACTACTTCTGTGTACCAGCTGGTACAGTGTAAAAGCATGGCAATTAAATAAAAAATTCAAAAAACCCCAAAAAACCACCAGTGTGAAAAAGATTACTGGGGAAACAGCTAAGTGTCTGAAACATACCAGATTCACTTCTGCAGTTCTTGTACACAGGAAGATATGAAGTTCAAATGAAAGACATAATTCTCATGGGTACTGCATATGGAATATGTGCATCAATATGGCATCTTCTAGGAACACCAGATAAGCTTTATTAACTGTTGGCATAAAGTCAGGAATATGTCTCTTCCACAAATAACTATGCAAGACTAATTCATCTGCCCTGTAATAGCTCACAAGTATAACACTTGGGAGAAAAAAAAAAGTTATCATTTTTGTCTTTTCTATGCTTCTAATAGACCTTTCAATGTTTAAAACAGTATGACCACATCATAATTTAAGATAGAAACCAGTTATCCTGCCCACACTACTCATACATATACAGGTGCTCCTATTACCACTCTCAAAAAATTTGCACAAAAACATTGTACAGCCACCAAAGACAGATTGATCCAAGTCTTACAGAGATCAAAGTACATCCTTTACCTGTCAAGAACATTCTCAGAGGTATGGCTGATCACCGCCTAAGCTTTTTCACAGGAACCTAAAGAGGACTAACTATGAAGCAAGAGTGAGGAAAGCTCATTCTTTGGCTATTTTGTACAAGGAAATCTAATGTGTCATTAACCTCTGTTTTTCTTTATCCAACTTTCTGGAATAAACTTCGTCATTTAGCCTGCTAACGTAATGTGAAACAATAAGATTAGAAGTCACCGCATGGCACAAAGTAGTGTGCAATGTAAGTATAATTCACTACTGCGTAAAGATGCGTAGCTGACAAAAAAGATGTGAAAATCTGAGTTAGCTACTGGTAATTACTGCTCACAAATCACTAAAATCTCATTATTTCACATCTCATTATTTTTCCCTCCCCTTAACTAATAAGGAGTTCCAAAACAACACACTTTAAAAGCTTTCTACTGTATTTGGTTTTAAAATAATACTGTAAAAGTGTAGCTTTTTTTTTTCCTCAAAAATTACATTTAGAAAATTTCTGAAACTTAGCCCATGAAATTCATTGACATTGTTAACTTCAGCCGCTAAATAAATCATCTGCTATTGGAAAAATGAAACAATTGCATAAACCACTAGTTACGAATGCACCATGACTTTAAAAAATACTAGGCTATCAAGCACAGTATGTTGCAATAAGAAGTCCTCCCAAACATATTAGCATCGATACATATAATATGGCACTATTTCAGAAATGGATACAGTAATTGCATAGAATCTACTATAATAATGAACATTGAACACACACACACAAAATCAAGTGAAATGGCAACTTCACTCTAGAGAGGTTTAGCATTTAGAGACTAGCAACTTTCAACATAGCTCTGCTGTTGAGAACAATCTATGTCCCTTTTATGCTAGACATACTATTTAACATTAGACTTAAAGGTTAAAATGGTTTCGCTGAACCTATCCCAGTTTGCATTTGTTTCCCATGCATTATTTTGAAAATCTTAACAGAACTAGTTTAAAAGAACTAAAAACAAAACTAAGCTTTCTGTGATGCTAATGAAAAATGCCTTGTAGAGCACCCATTCTCTGCTCTGCTTAACATCCCGCTGGTTTCAAACGCCTTGCAGATGTTTCTGAATTTAAATGGTAGCTGTACCAAGTTCCTTCCCAAAGTGGAGAGTGAATGTGACAGAGCACACACAAGACACTCTGAATTACATCTGCTCCATTACTGAAGCAGTCTGCACTCCCAGCCATTCTTCCACCAAGCAGTAATATTTTCTTACACAGAGATTACCGAGTAGTACTTTCTTACTTAGAGATTAATTCATTAAATAGTTGCTGCAGTGTGGTCACCCAGGGCGGGAATGAGCACTAATGAAAAATTCGAGTAGCTGGCTTCGCCTTTACTTTTCCTACACAAGAGATGAAAGAATTGTACTTGATCTTATTATAAGTTTGATTCAGAGAACAAGCAGAGTTGTTTCTCTTAACTTCTCACTGACACTGGAACTCAGTGCTAATGTACGAAGGTAAGCCCATCCCAGTAAAATTCTACTGAACAACTTTATCTTTCCTATCAGACTGACACTTTCAAAAAAATAATTAAAAAAAAAAAATCCCCCAAACCCCACACAAACAAACAAAAAAAACCCCCACCACACCACCCACCAGCCCACAACCAAAACAGAAGAACAAACCAAAAAACAACCCACACCAAACCACCAAACATTGCAGGCTCCATTCACAAGAGATACATTTCCATCCAGAATTTGGAATATACTGTATACTAGTTTTGTTTTTCCTTAACTAAATTTAGGAAATAAAACTTGATTTTTTTTTAATTTGTACCAAACAGTGACAAGTCACTTCAAAACAGTAATACATACCTCTGGTATCTAAAAAGTTACCTAATATTTGAATTACTGTTCTATGATTCTATCAACCTGTTTAGGGTTATTAAAAAAAAAAGACATAAAACCAACTACAGGAGGCTTGTGAAGCATAGGCATTATTTTCTATCAGTTGCATGAAACACTACCCCTAAGATGGACCATTGTGATTTCTGTTTCTCTTAAAGCCCTGTTCCTGGTATCAGAAGACTGGATTAAAAAAAACAAAACAAAACAAAAACCAACCAACCAAACAAAAAACCCCAAACATATAGAACAATAGCTTCAGCTCTTACATTATCAAAGAAAAGTCTGGAAGCAGCATGTAAAAATTAAGGAGTTAAAAAACTAGAAAGTTAATAAAGTGTGCCCAAAATGTAATATCCTTGCAAAATTTCAATTTCGTCTACAATATTGTGATCTTCATTTTGAAATCATTTTGAAGGACTGGCCTTGAAGATTAAATTAAGGCTATGATGCTCACCCTGACTTTGGGAGAGAGACACGGATATTGTATAAGAGATGGCTTACTTGAGAAACACATGCACATACCTCCCAAACTAAAGTCAGAATTACTTTTGCAGAGTTCACAAGAAACATAGGCCTTAATTCTAAACTTGACATAGAGTAATCCTGCTATCAATATGAAATGTCACTGCTTTTAAGCTGCAGAGTTATAGTACATGACAGCAATAGTACATTGAAGTAACTGCACTGTATCAACATAATCTATTTTAACTGATAAACTCAGGTAAATTTCTCTTAAAAATGGATTAAAAAAATCGCTCAAAAAAATCACAAGTACATGAAATAAAAATGACCTATCTTTTTTTGCTAATACTACATACAGGTACACAGCATAGCTCCGTATAAATCATTTTTCACATATTCTCATCTTAATAAAGGGACCCTCAAAGGCACTCATGAAAGACATGTTTGTAATTTAGTCTTATATAGTCTTTGCACATTTTAAAAAAGAGAAACTTCACGAACAGAAACTTTACAAAATAGTTCAAACTGAGACATCCTTCATGTCAAGAGGAAAAGAAAACAATTTGTACACCTGAACAAAAAAAATGGAAAAAAAAGTAAAGGAGAAAGTAGGAAAAAGATGTTATCAACAATCTAGGTGTTTGAAAATATGGCTAAAGAGGATAAAAAATACACACAAAATTCACAAGTATTAACAAAATAGATGTCCCTGCTGTTCTGAAATCCTCTTACGGTGTACGGCTTAATAAACAGCTAGATATTAAACCTACTGAATTTCAACTTACTGGTCAACCCTTTTTATTACCATAGCAACCAACAGTCAAAACAACAGAAATAACATTCTCCTTCTGCATATGTAAAGACTATATTATATTTTCAAATTTAACTCTTCTCCGAGACAACATTGCCTTCCACCTTCATCAACCTTTTCCACACTACAAACACAGCCCCTTACACAAGTAAACAGTTTGTTTTCCCTCATTCTCACCGCACATTCTCCACTAGCTTTTCCAGTTCTCTCCCCCCATGGTACATCTATTTTCTTTCCAGTCTCTCCAATGAAACATGAAATGGTACAGCACTAATTCAATAGATTTACTTAACTGATTTCTCTATAAATCAAACAGCACACTTCTCTAATATCATCAATGAAGATGGTTTTCTAAGTGGTATTTCAGAAATCTATTAGAAATTTGTTTAGAAAGGACTATAACAGGTAAACTGTGCTGGTTAACAGGTTGGCCCTTCTTTCTTTACAAGTCTTTCAGAACTCAAATTAACATCAAGATAGAACAATAACTAATGACACACTCTCATCTGGCCTTCTGTAACCAAAGTGAAATTCCAGAATTTTCAGAAAACAGACTGAAGAAGTACCAAATTTGCCTTTTGTCTCCTAATGCAACTCTTCTATTTTTGCTTTATCTTACCTGTTTGAAAGATAAATAGAAAAGCCTGCATTATCTTTGTATTGTGCTGCAGTATATTATCATAGGCTTTCATATCCCAGACAGCAAATGCACATCATTTTTATGGTATTTTTATGGCACTCTCTCCAGACTATTTATTGGCCAAAAATTTTGATCATTTCTAGTATTCACATACCAAAAAACCAAACCCCCAAAACAACCAAACAAAAAAAAGTCTTTTAAACTATTTTAGAATCCTTTCACAATTCACCATGTCCAGTGTGGGGGATGTGCAGTCAATAAATTCATCTTTGGAACCTTACACAGTAAATTTATTTACCTCTAAGATGTATAGATGCCAAAATGCATTAGTCCAGTCAGCGCTTAGTACTCTCAAGCGTATGCGCACATCACAGAAAGGTGTACACGTTAATCATTAAAAGACTTCTCACTGCAAATCATAGTTTCAAAGACACTTTTCATGTACTAAAGCATGACTTGTACACGTCCTCCTAATTTTATCTGGTTCCTGTTGATAAGCTTTTGAAAAATTGGAGCAAAACATGTAATCTTTCATTCCTCTGATTTCAGGACAGAAAATTATTGGTTCTTCTATATTTTAATATTTCAGTTTAATATTTGTAAAAGCTGGAAGATCAAGGAAGTAATAGATTCAAATTACTAACCCTTCACATGATAAAGATCACTTAATTAAAAAAAAATAATAATTATGAGCAAGCTTTATGCCATTACACTGAAAGGGATACAGCTATCTACCTGAGATGCTGGCATGTATTTCATTAAAAGTCTGTCATTCATGTTACATATCAAAACAGAAAATTGAAATCTCTTTTCCTAGATCCAAGTCAGTGTATATTAACAACTTAAATGACATCCACAGGTCCAGATGATCAACGGTATCTGAACATTGGAAGTACAGATAATCTACAACCCAGCTTCTCTAAATAAAGTTTTCTAAACTTTTTCCAAACAACCATAAATATCCAGAAGGGAAAAAATGACAGACAATAATTAAATCTGTTGATAACAATAACCAAAAAGAAAGCAAGAGACACCGTAAGTAATGCAGCCATAGTCGAGGAATATCACCAAGAAAGTAATTCAATTCCTATTAACTGACAATTGATGAATAAAGCCTTATCACGAGAAGGAATAAAAGAACTAGTCTTTTTCCCCCTCACATGAAGATTGTACATGGATGTTACAGTTTTAGCTCAAAGTAATCTCTTTGATTTAAGGTATGCACTGGGTATCTATTCAGTATTTATTCAGCTTTTTTGCTACTGCTAGCTATTACTTTAAATAAAGATTAAGTACAAAAAATAAAAAGCAGAAACTGTTCACAAATCCATTCTGAAAGACAGAGAATGAATCTAAAGTAACTTAATGGGTAATCACTCTAAAAGCAGGTTTTCTTCATTGCTTTTGTGGAGTTTTAAATTGTGTCATCTCATCCAAAATACAGTTTGTTGATAAGTAGTTTTAATTTTATGATTTGAACATGTTAAAAACTTTGCAGCAATAGAACTGGAAATATTCTTAAGGTACCACAAATGACAAAGCAGTTCTTAGGTTAATCATCAGACCAGAGCAAGGGCTGTTTTCCCTTCACCATCCAGCAGAAGGCTTAGTGATCTGCACAGTAATTCTGCAAAACACTATAAAAGGCCAAAATACAGTTTATGTTTTCAAATTTACTGTAAGTTTTATAACTTCCTGCTGAAATCTTTCTTAAAAGCACCTGAACTGAATTTTCACAGAGGAGAAATACAATAACATAACACAGAGGAGAAATACAATACAGAGATCACACTAACCTAAGACACACCTTCCTATAAGAATTATGCTTAAAGGAAACAATGCATCCCATGTTTAAGAATACTGTATTCTGTCTTTGTACATTAGTAATTCAGCCCCATGCTATGATAAAAGCAATACTAAGAATTTTATTGCAAGTAATTTTTCAGATCCACAGGAAGAGTTTTCTATGTTTCCTTGCATATTTTCTTTTCCCTTTTTTAGTTTATTCATCAGGCTTTCTTCAGAGAATCCTTGATCACCCATAAACTTGGCTGAAAAACCATTTCAAATACAAGACGGCATCTATCACACCCAAAGGAATGCACTGATTTTGCAACAATTAAGGGACACACTGTTACCATGGTCTACTGGAAGAGCAACATTGACAATTTGGAATTTTAGCACACACAGATACTCTGTGAAACTACACAGGCAGTGAAGCTTTCAGAACTGCAAGCCAACAAGTACAAACATCCATTTCTGGGCAGTTGTCAAACCTAATGGCAATTTTATAACAAGATCAATGTTTAATCTCCCCTCCTTCCTACTAAAGGAAGTTGAGAGAAGGATCGCTAACTTTTGACACTTTGGAGCCCAGCCACAAACCCCCTATCTTAGTCGAGGAAACTGCAGACCCTGGCAGAGATACTGATCATGAATGTCTTTGCATTTCTTTTCCAGAGGTTCCACGAGACCTACAAGAGAACTAGTGAGCAAAGGAATTAATTTCATACACTTCTGACGACTCTTTGCAAAAAGACAGGTGATTTAATTCCATGTTATGAAGGGGTATGATTTTCACTGGCACTTAATGTAGTGGATATATGTCTGAGAAAACACTATGTACTAATTAAAGAACCCCTTGAATATTGGCAAGTATAAAGTTAGTCAAATTCCTCTTCCCTTGCCACTAGGACCACCTGGTCATAGAAAACTGAGCTCCACTTCATGGTCCAGATGGATGCTTAGACCCTCCACCATACGCAATACAAGAAGGACCTATGCCAAGTTCAGCAGAACTCTAGCAAATGCCATTCGTTCAGAAATTATACCAAATCCTGTCGTAGGTAACACTTTGTAGCCTTGTAAGGTGAGCTTTGGCTTCATCTTTAGCAACAAGATGAAAGTTGCCTATTATCTTTGCAACTTTAATTAATCAGAAAATATTCAAAATTGTGTTCCAAATAAAGACACCAGTCCTACAAAGTGTTTTTCTTGAGATAAATGCTTTGAATTCACATGTATAAGACTTTGATGTGAATAAGGGCCCAGACACCACTACTGCAACCTTTCAGAAAAAAGGCTTCTCGTTCAGAGAAATTCTAATGAGAAAATGGAAATTATTTACCAATGAGAAATTAGTATTTATAAATATACAGGATGTACAACATTAACACACACATGTTGAAATGAATGCTGACATTTAACTTTTTCCCTGCAGGACAATGCTGCAGCACACCAGTTAAAAGCCTTGTTTCAGTGTGTTAGTAGAAGCAGTATGCTGAATGAGCAGGGCTGGAGTGGACTGCTGAGTTTTGCATGGGGGCCCTATACTGGAGTCACCTGCACTGCTAACCATTTCTCAGCATTATCTATGGCACAGACAGAAGGTTAGAATGCACCTGAAGTGGTGTGAGCTGTTGAGAAACCATTAATTCATACCCTATGGACATGGATTTAGTATCTGATGAGGAATTCACTACATTCGGGTGACCTTTCTGTGGTTTGAAATGCATTCTTTCTACTTCTTCAGCATTTGACAACGGGCATTTAATCTTATTAATCAGAAAAGGATTATACTGTGAGACCTGATACTAATGAAAGCTTTTGATGTGCTTCACACATTTAAACAGATGTGACTCACATTGATAGGCATATAAAAAGACTTGATGCTTAAATACGCTCTTCCTTTTAGAACCATTTGTATTTGTCAGTTGTTCAGTGTAATGAGATTTATTTTCACTAGGGTATATGGGGGGGGACGACAAACAAACAACAAATCAAAAGAAATGTGGATTCTGATATAGTGAGTTTTCACATTGTGTGCCAGTAACAGCATTTGGGGGGGGAAAAGAATAAGAAGCAAAAAGAATAATAATTTTAAAAAATCCCTAAACAATAAGAGGTTTTAACCCAAAATCTTCATTTAGTCATTTATCTTCAAAACTGTAGTTTATCTCTATTTATAACACGACAATGTTAAAATCACTGTTTATTTCTGAAATAATGAATTACAGTAAATTATTGAAATCCCCAGATAAAGAAAAATATTGATTAGAGAAACACTACTCTTCATCTACGGCCATTCACAAGAACAAAATCAGAAACTGTACAACATGTTGCTCTAGCCTCTAAGTCAGTATGCTTCGAAGAATTAACAATAAGACAATTGTCTTATTTCCTAGACAAATTTTCACCATGGTCACTGATTAGACTTACCTTCCTGTATCACTGTTGATTCCCAATAATTTCTTGAGTGAGGAAATGGTATTTTGCTAGGATAAATTTCAGACAGTTTGCCATTAGATGCTTACCACACACATTAGACCACCTTTATTGCACTTGCATGAATGTATTTCAGGAAAAAAAAAACAAAACAAACTTTCTGTGTTTTCTTGGCTAAAAACACTACCTCTTGAGAAGTAGAAGTTTGCCAAGATACCTCTTCTTGACAACATACTATTGCAAAAATCATTCTTTGAAAATACTGCCCTATTGCTACTTAAAATATATTAATCACTTTTAGTTTAAAGAAGTGCTCAGCTGAACTTATCACTAGTAACAATTATTTCAGAGACCTGTCAAAAATACCAACTAATGAAAACACAGGACAGAACAGAAATTCCAGAGTTCAGCCTGAACTGAAGTATAAATAGCACTATGCTATATGCAAAAAGATTTTTTTAAAACTTTTGACCCACCTACTCCCCAATTTTTTTTCTTTTTATAAAAAAAAAAGCCTTAATTTTCAACTATGCTATAAAGGAAGGGGTGTGGAAACTTTGTTGCAGCTAGGAAAAAAAAAAAAAAAAAAAAGACAGAATCATAAAGGATTACATTTACTTGCAAGACTCAGAGGTAATGGAATACAGCAGTAAAGTCAAGATTATTTCAGCCAAGATGCAACTTCATTTTGGCTATCTTTCAGTTCAACAGTATTGGTACACTATATACAAACCAGCAACGTTTCTACTTTTTCCTCTTGAAAGGTCAGAAGATAAATGAGTTTTTGTAAATTATGAGAAAAGATTACATCTGATAGGCTACCACTATACTTTAGTACCTCCCAATATTAATCTGCAAATTCCTTTTTAACTTTCATAAACCAAGTTCTAATCAAGCTGGTAACAGTGAAAAGTCTTCTTGGATGAAGTGCACACTGAGCATTTCCAGTAATTAGAAGTCGTAAAAAGTGAGAGAGAAACTGATACAAGGCAAAGACTTGAAACCAGATAAGCAACAGCTGTTGGAAATAAACTCCAGGTATGATATTAAGAAAAATTCTGGAAACCTCCACACCCAGTAATTAAATATCTCTGAGGAACATTACTGTACTACAAAGAGTAACCTTTGGTACCCTCTTTTCAAGACTTGAAACCCTATGTAAAGTTAACAGCTGGGTCTGCAGGACTATGCTGAAAAAAGGAGGCTCTGTGTCCAACTGCAATGAAGAGTTGGCTTGCAGAAAGAGAGACATGCTAACGACATAAGGAACTTACTCCTTTTTGCATCTATTGGAGAAAAAGATTAAATATTAACAACTCATTGTTATATTGTCTCAAACTCTTACCTACACTTGACCAACACTACATATACATTTTCCTGCTTTTTCCCTTTCTGCCCTACTAAATTCTCTTTTACGCTTGTTGGTATCCTTTTTTTTCTTCTTCTGTGAAGGAGAATAGATTCACCATGCTTTACTATGTAGTATCCTTTCTACATAACTGAGTATTTTATTAAATTAACATGTCCACAATATTTTTTCAACTGATTTCTAAGAAATGAAAAAAAGAAAAAAAATCAATTGATTGACATAATTTAAAAAAAAAAAAAACAACACTATGTATTCTCCTAACTGCAACTACCTCAGTTCATAGGAGAAACATAAAAACTTTTGGTCATATCATTAAAGTCTCCTGCTGTGTCACTTGTAACTTAAAATGTGGAAAATACATTGGCATAAAACTATAGTCATGCCACTGCCCTGTTTAATAGTTCCAAAAATTGCCCCACTGCTTATTTTCCATGTTCAATTTAAAAGTTCAGAAATAGCTTACAAACCACAGCTGGATCCTCAAAAATATTTAACATTTCATTCTTCCTTTTCTTTCTGAATTTGATGAACAGCTTCAAGTTCACTAATACAGGAAGATATACCTTAGAACTTGTTGAGCTACTGAGCATTCTGCAATTTTTCATTTGATCCCACACAATTAAAACAGCAAGGTGGTATACTTATTAAATATTTTATGGAGATTGATTCCCACAGAGACTTCAAAGACTTTTTTTCCCCCTTACAGAGATATAATTATACAAACCCCAAACTTTTTCTGTGCTGAGAAAGCCAAGCTTTCTACATAGGAACTTTTGCTGCTTTCCTGGGAAAAATAACTATGCTCTAAAATTTTAAGTATTTATCCTCAAAATACAATTATTTTTGTTAAACAGTGTAGCATATTGTCACACCATTTTGATAATAATGTGTCAGAAAGACTTCTGACAGAATTACCCATAGTATCCCTATAGCCAAATTTGTGAGATATGGACTGGGTAAGTGGACTATGATGGGGATGGAAAATTGTCCAGATTGGTAGAACCAAAGGGTTATAATCAGCAGTACAAAGTCCCACTGCCAATCAAATACAAGTGGCATCCCTCAGGGATCAATACCCAGGCTGAAACTGTTCAACAGCTTTGTTAACAACCTGGACAATACAACAGAGTGCACTCTCAAATTCCTGGCAGTGGCCAATACACTGGAGGGCAGAACTGTTATTCAGAGGAAAGTTGACAGGCTGTAGAAATGGGCTGACAAGAACCTCATGAAGTTCAAAAAAGGCAAATGCAGAGACCTACATCTGGCATGGCATAACCTCAGACAGCAGCACAGGCTAGGCAGTAACTGGCTAAAGAACAGCTTTAAAGACACTTGACGGTCCTGGTAGACAAGCTGAACATGAGTCACCAGTGCCCTTGCAGTGAAGGCGGCCAAATCCATCCCAGGCTGTATTAGTAGAAGAGTGGCTACCAAGTGGAAAGAAGTGATTACTCTCCCTATTCAGCACCCATGAGACCACATCTGGAGTACTGTGGCCAGTTTGGGACCCTCCCAGTTTGAGACAGACACTGACATACTGCAGTGTGTTCAGTAGAGGCCACAGAGATAATCAGGGGGCTGGAACACATAACTAAAGAAGATAAAAACTCTGAAAAAAATTCATAACCAGATGTAATGATGAGTTAAACCTGCATCTTTTCACTAAGCTGGTTCCTGTTAGAAAAGCTTTACTTGAAGGAGTCACTCAAGGAAAACACAGAGTACACTGTGACCATACTTACTTACATTAGTACCCAAAATGCATGTATGACACTGCTCTTTCACAAGAAAAAAACATAGTGATTTCATATGTATAAAGCATATACATACGTACTTCTTGCTTGTGTACCATTAAAAAGTGCCAGGGAGCACGAGAAATTGTGCTCAACCAAAAATGTTGCTAAAATGTTAGGCTATTAAAAGGAAAAATAATTAAAAGAAATTCTTAAACTGTGTATGTAGAAGTACAGTTACAGCTGTAGAATCACGAACACTGAGTGGTAAAGCTATTAAGTACTAACACACTATTATACTTTGCACAAACACGAGAGCAGCTCAATTAATTAATTTCAATTACTGCAAACCAGTACAAAATGTATCAAGTTACCACATATTAACTCAATAGTGTAAAGTACAGCTAACCATTAATGCACAAAAAAACCCCCACAAGAGATGAACAAGTGATAAAATTCTACACTCAACAAATTAGCAAACGCTAAATGCAGTAACATTTCCAAATTCACAAAACTGAATCAGGTAAAGCTGATGAGATAAAACTGAATAAGCTGACTTTTTCTTAAAAGAAAGGGGGTTGTTTTTTTTTTTCTTTAATGTCCTTCTATTATGTAGAAATACAGAAAACTAATTTGGGTATAATTTTAAAGCATAAATCACGGCCTCTTAAAACTTTCAGCTGTCATTCTAATTTGTTAAGATTGATGAACAGTTGTTATCAATTTTGTGGAACAGAAACCCTTCGAAGTGGCTGTACAGAAACAATCAGTATATCTTGACATCTACTCCTGTAGGATCACTGTCCAGTAAGACCTACTGTTCCTCCTTCCTCCCCCAATCTGTTTAGGACAGCTATATTTTTGATCTGGCATACGATGACCTTTTTTTTATTATTATTTTCCCCCAATTTTGCAATGGAAAGCAAAATATTGATCTGATGTTATTTCAAGACTTTCTTTATGCAAATATAACTAACTCTCTTTTTGACAGACAAAAAAAAATACTGGTATAAAAACTTGCATACCAGCTGCAAGTTGCCTATATTCCATTAAAAAAAAAAAAAAAAAGAAACAGAACAAAACACTTATCTACTGCAACAACCTCAACTGTTCAGTGTAATTCAGGGCTTAGATTAAAAATTGTAAAAAAAAAAAAAAAAAAAAAGAAAAAAGAAAAAAGTTAAATACTTACTGAAGCTGTGGCTGAAGGTGGATAACGTCACACAGGTCAACAAGATCATGTGTCCTGGTTTCAGCTGGGGTAGAGTTAACTGTCTTCCTAGTAGCTGGTACAGTGCTATGTTTTGAGTTCAGTATGAGAAGAATGTTGATAACACTGATGTTTTCAGTTGTTGCTCAGTAGTGTTTAGACTAAAGTCAAGGATTTTTCAGCTTCTCATCCCCAGCCAGTGAGAAAGCTGGAGGGGCACAAGGAGTTGGCACAGGACACGGCCAGGGCACCTGACCCAAACAGGCCAACAGGGTATTCCATACCATGGGACGTCCCATCTAGTATAGGAACTGGGAAGTGGGGGCGGGGAATCGCGGCTCGGGGACTGGCTGGGTGTCGGTCGGCGGGTGGTGAGCAATTGCACTGCGCATCATTTGTACATTCCAATCCTTTCATTACTACTGTTGTCATTTTATTAGTGTTATCATTATCATTATTAGTTTCTTCTTTTCTGTTCTATTAAACCATTCTTATCTCAACCCACGGGTTTTGCTCCTTTTCCCGATTTTCTCCCCCATCCCACTGGGTGGGGGGGGAGTGAGTGAGGGGCTGCGTGGTGTTTAGTTGCTGGCTGGGGTTAAACCACAACATCACGCTACCTACAAAACTCCTAATATTCTGTTCACCAGTGGAAATCTAAGAAACAGATTTTCAGGTCACTGACCCACCTGAAAGTAAAACTGTTTCAGAATTCGACATTTTCTACAGTAAATATTCAATTTTGAGCTCAAAGTCAGGAAGAGTGTTACTAGACAAATCCCTTAATACATGTCTAGGAAGGTGCAAGAAAAAGCTGGAAGGCAAAGTCACTTACAGTTGTACTCATAGAAGCACAAAACAACTCCTGTGTCACTCTGCCACACTTGTCAAAAATCATGTATTTCCTCAGAATTGCACAGAGCTTTAAGTTAGTAGTTGAACTGGCTGCAGCATAAGCTGATTTGGTCTGATTTAAAACATTATTTGTAAGGTCAAAACTACATATAATCTGTTTATTAGCACACCAAAGCTCATAGAAGTCATCCAAGGGCAGAACAACTATGTTATGCTTAATGGTGCATGTGCATTCAATATCATTAATTCCTTCATGCTGTTTATTATTGTTATTTATAAGGATATGTGGCTTAAGGAGGGTTTGTCTGTCCTATATATAATCCAATTAGTACTGTCAAAAATAAAGCTCTTGGCTCTACCAGTTGTCTGACAGGGCAACTGCCAAGTGTTCTAGTACTACACCTGCCATGGCCAGAGATCCTCAACAGTACACAGCCTGCCACAGCCACAGCTTTTTACATCACCCACAGTGACACAGCTATGACTACCACTGTTTTGTCCCGCAAACAAACAAAACAACAACAACAACAAAAAAAGCCAGCCCCCAAACCCCCCAAAACCACCCTACCCACAAACCAAACAGAAAAAAAAAAAACCAAAACACCAAACACAAAGACAAACCCATAACCAAAATCACTACCTGTTCCAATTTTCAGTACTACAGCTGTTGATACCAACTACTGCCTGGTAATTCTAAAACAAAGTGGTCTTTGGTGCCACAGCATCTAGGTGCCTATCAAGTACTGAAATCATTATTGATTACAAACTGGCATTAATATAATTGATATGAGAAACCACACATGATGCTGACAAAGAAACAACCAAGTGGGAAGGATAAGTAGTAAGACATCCAATTCTAAAACACTTTCTTGTATTCTACTCGGTTTACTAATCTTAAGTTTTCTCCAAGTAAATCCGATCCACTGCAGAACTATACACACAAGAGATGACAGTCACTTGACATTTACATAGAATTATTCTGAGTAGTGTCAGTAAAAACATTTGTGGTTATTTAAAGCATCACTTTCTCCTGAAGCACTGCAGCAGCACAAGGAAGGACTGGAGAGTTAAGAATCAGTTCTGTGTGTGCAAAGCCTAAGATAATAACTATTAAACTCAGATCAGGATGTTTAAAGATAAACAGAGTAGCTTTTCAGTGAATTAATAAACAGCCATCTTTATAATAATTCAAAAGATACCCTATCTCTAAATGTGGAAACAAAAATAAAGAATATGCACACACAACACAAAGGGAGAGGGAGAAAAAAACCCCACGATTCAATCTACTTTCCAGATACAGGCTGCTTTACAGGTTACATCCTGTAGAAGTGGGAGTGCTAAAATGTTTCACTATCAGTTCACCAATGGGGTGAATTTTACATGTTCATTAGTAAGATTTGATTCTGGCTGATCTACTTTCTACATCTGCTCCCACTCTTCAGAACATTTGTGCATAAAATTCTGCTGGCTGGGCTGGAATGCTGATGGAAACATGTATTTTCTTCTCTTCTTTTTTTTTTTTTTATACTATCACTAACCTATTTTTCACTTTTGCTAAAGTAGGCAACCCAGAATTTTTGTTATGCAAATTCTACAAACAATGTCACACCACCGGTATGTAAAAATTGATTTCTCAGTATTAAATATTTACAAGCCATTTACACCCCAAAAATCATTCTGCAATATTATTCTACTAATCATTTAAAAGAAATACATTTGAGGTAACTGTAGTATGCCATTAAACATTCTCAAGAAAAAATTACTTTCACTGAATACATTATCAAGTATTTATTCAGAATGACTAAGTAAGTTTCACCACTTTTTTTCCTACCATATTCAAAAAGCTGATTATGTCTGGCCAGTGGGAACTATTCTATCAATAGTATTTCCAGAATGCCTAAAGCATGTCCACTGTTTTTTTGTTTCTCTTCCCAGTCATCATTGCTACTTTCAGCATTTGGCCTATTGGCTCACATGAACTCTATCTACTTTTTTTAAATCTCTTAACTGCTGTTCTGAGATTTATTTTGATTCTCTCAAACCTTCTACATAGAGGTCAAAAGAAGAATCAGAGGTCTGACACACAGCATTTTGTTAGCAAATTACCTTGCTGAAGGAAAACAATGCAGTCTTGTCAACCTCATTATTCCCTTGAAGCATGTCCACGAACTTTTTTTTTTTTTAATAACTTCCTGATTGGCAGAGTCATGAAGTGCTCCAGTAATTGTACAGCTTCACAGCTTTTTTTTTGTACAATGTTAATCCTTGAAGTTATGCTAGCTACAACATTTGCTATTAAAAGTTCCACAAATATATAGCCTAGGAATTATTACAACCATGCGTATTTAGAAAACGTCAGCAATCATTCAGGTGGTTTTGCATGAATTTAATTCTTCCATTAACAACAATAACAATATATTAAAAGAAAATTAACATGAAGTCTTCATCAAAAACATACCTATCATAAACCAACCAAACAAAACGGTACTTTTTTAAAGAAGATGCCAAAAAAAAGAAAGATCTCTCACAGACATTTTACAGTTTCAGTGCAACCACGTTTGGGAGTACCCGGCAGCAGTAACTTTCCTCTGCTGCATTTAATTTCAGAGTTTACACGTGCTAGTTCACAAGATGTATACCAATTTAGTTATACCTATATCCCACGGCATTTTAACTTTCAAGATCTCCATGGGATTAAAAAAAAGGAGGGGAAACAGAAAAAGAAAATAGGAAGAGAGATGGCTACTACAGGCAGTCTTTTTCCACCACCACCACTCTCTACTTTGAGTACACAAAGCTATCAGGGTGGCTTACTCCCATTCATGAAGCAGCATGGGTTTAACAGCTGGGAGTGGAGAAGGACAACAGATTTCAGCAGGACATGTTAGGATGCTAATCAGCAGAAGACAAGACAACTGGGAGCAATACAGAGTTACCTGACAAACGGCCACAGAGTTATGTATAGATGAAACAATTCACCGTTTCATAAATTTAGCAGCTGAGTTTTCACACCAGGCTGCATTTTTTGTCATGTAACCTAAAAAATCTACACCTGCACAAGATCATCAGTTTCTAGTTTCCACTGAGCTACCAGATGAAAATACTTGTTCCACAGCAAGTAGTAATGACACACTGCCCTTACTGCAGTCTCTTCTGGAGAAGCAGAATGACAACTGGAATACCTCAAACTTGGAAGAATCCTTCGCAGAAAGCGTTTCTAGTTGAGGAAGGACAAAAGGACAAAATCTATATCCGTAATCAACCTTTGAGCTTGAAGGCAGAATGAGAGTGAAGTTTAAACCTGGAATAAGATCTAGTTTTTCATTTCAGACATTTAAAATGGATGAATACCAGTTTGAAAACCTGGTATCAACTACTTTCACACAGAAGCAAATTATAAGCCAACTGGCAAAGACAAAGCCAGAATTGCTTCAGGATGTATTATCTGCAACTGGCTGTTAATGAAATTTCCTCCTCCATGTCCCTACTTTTACATACTGTTATACTGCACAACTGATTTCATCTATCTACCATATAATGTATTTACAAAATGTTGACACCAAATCTGGCCCAGATGAAGGAATCTGGACCAAATCTTATTTTGATCTAATTTCTGCTTTTAGTCAGCAATGAATATGGACATTATAATTTTTTCACTAAAATGTTTTACTTGCCAATGTCTGAGTTCAAGGAGACGTACATAAGTTGAGTATGATTTAACAGCTAATAAGGCAGCAATTTCTTTTACAGGCACAAGAAAATTAATCAACTTTCATACAATATGCTCCTGTCATTTATGTTAATTCTAAGTTATTTCTGCAAAAACACCATTTTATTTGCTTAAGTAGAATGATTACTGACACTGTTACAGACATTATAAAATTTTAGTTAAGCAGACTGTGATGTCTTCCAAAGTCCATAATGTGTATACACTAGCAGACCTTTTCCAGTAAAATGTTCCACAGTAGCAGCTATTATTCACCTGGTGGGATTTGCTAGCATGGGTCAACAATATTCTAATTTGACATATAACGTAGCCTGTTCTGAAATACTGGATAGCAACTACCACAAGACGACACTGAAAAATAAAAAAAAATAAAATTTAAAAAAAAGAATCTCCTTCTAGTGATTGGAAATTACTTTTAAACATCTGACAGGGAAGAGAAAAATAAGAATGGATTTGTTACTGAAACAGAGCTCTCCTCTTCCAGCTCAAGATATTACCACACTTCTTGCCACAGATGACTTCTCACTGGGCTCTTAAGAATTCTTCCGAAGAACAAATATTGGTTTTTATTATATACTTTAGTTTTGGGTACTCAGTAAAAGACCTTATGAGGTCTTAAGTCAGACAGACAAACAGTGGCTGTAAATAACTTACGTGAGAAATCAGAAAGATGTTTTTAACCATTGGAAGGAGAAAGCTTTGTAATATCCTTGCAACTGGAAGACAAAAATCAAGCTAGTTTTAACAACTAGCACAACTGATTTATTTTCATTCAGACAGAGCTCTTATATGCACAGCTGACTAATAGCTAGGGAGAGGCAAGCTAGAAATGGAAAGAACTTTTTCAGCCAATGTTTCCAAATTCTTCTACCCATTCATTTTGGAACAAAAAGGATATGTATGTATGTGCTCCATAAACAATTCATCAATACACAACAAATAAATGCAGTGTGTATATTTCAAGTGTGTTATAATTTTGAAGTAATTTATATCACTTTAATTTAAAAATATCTTCTTAGAGATATTCATGATTAAGTATCAGCTGCAGTTACTTTGTGCAAAGTGGAAGAACGCATCTGTTACTGAAAAACAGACCTTGAGCATGCTGACACAGTTGGAATCACAGTGAATAGGAAGCAGGAAAGAAAGCAGAAGTTCTGCCTAGGACAGTATAATAAAGTCCCTTGAGCATGGTCCCCAAAGCAAGAAGTTATCACTCAAAATAACCTACTTAACAGTTCTGTCCTTTGCTTGTATGTAAAGCTTCCTAGTATAAACTGCATAAGCTTTTCTGGTGATTAACACATGTATTCTTTTTGTTCTTAAACTTGGCCTAATGTTAACTTGGAATAATCTGGTGCACATTAGCCACATGACTCTTTCAGTCATCACACATTTACTAGTTACAGATGGCCTTGTAAACTGTTAGTGTTCATCTCCCACTGGCTACTAAGTTTGTATGACATGATGCAGCAATTCATCTAGGATATACAGAGGCTCTGTCACAGAAGAGGAAGTTCTGCACCTGCTTGTCTTCAAATCCTAATTGCAGTCAGATATCATTATAGTATCCTTAAATTCAACTATTAGATTGCATATTCTATATTTCTAATTCTGCTTCTCTAATAATCTCAGGAGAAAGGTAAAAGAAACTACTGTGCACAAAGCCCGCAACCAGGTTGTTGGTGTAACCTGTAATCAGGTTGTTGGATAACAATCAGCTCAGTCAGTAGATAAACAGTAGGTAAATGCAGAATTTTCATGTAAAAAAAGCCAGTTTAAAAAAAAAAGTTGTCCTAAAACAAGTACTCTATCTTCTCCATTCCACAAACCAAACTTGACAGCCAGAATCAAATATGTAACATCCTTCAGCACAAGATCCTTAGCTAACAAGAGCCTCAGTGACATCCAAAGTCAATACACAAGTTGCAGGTCACAAACCCAAATTCTTATATAATAGCAGACACCAAAATGTTTGACAGAACATTTTCTTCTCTCTCAGTATGAATGAAAGGTTGATTTCAGAGTTTATACTGACATTCATGCATGCAGCCCAAGAAAAAAAGAAAAAAAAAAAAAAGAAAAAGAAGAAAAATCACTCTACGTATTTCTCCATCCATTCATCTCTATTTCTCTGTAACAGAGACATACATTTTGTTTAAAAATTTAAGAGTTCGACGGTTGCCCTATACAACAGGGTCACAGATCACCACCACACCAGGCACTGGACAGTCTAGCACATTGTGATGGGTTAACCCTGGCTGGACGTCAGGTGCCCACCAGAGCTGTTCTATCACTCCCCCTCCTTCTCAACTGGACAGGGGAGAGAAAATATAACAAAGAGCTTGTGGGTCGAGATAAGGATAGGAGAGATCACTCACCAATTACCGTCACGGGCAAAACAGACTCAGTTTGGGGAAAAATTAACTTGATTTATTACAAATCAACCGGAGTAGGGTAATGAGAAATAAAACCAAATCTCAGAACACCTTCCCTCCACCCCTCCCTTCTTCCCAGGCACAACTTCACTCCCGGATTCTCTACCACCCCCCCCAGCGGCACAGGGGGACGGGGAATAGGGGTTTACGGTCAGTTCATCACACGTTATTTTCTGCCGCTTCATCCTCCTCAGGGGGAGGACTCATCACACTCTTCCCCTGCTCCAGCGTGGGGTCCCACCCACGGGAGACAGTCCTCCACGAACTTCTCCAACGTGGGTCCTTCCCACGGGCTGCAGTTCTTCACGAACTGCTCCAGCATGGGTCCTTTCCACGGTGTGCAGTCCTTCAGGCACAGACTGCTCCAGCGTGAGCCCCCCACGGCGTCACAAGTCCTGCCAGAAAACCTGCTCCGTGGGCTCCTCTCTCCACAGATCCGCAGGTCCTGCCAGGAGCCTGCTCCAGCGCGGGGTTCCCACGGGGTCACAGCCTCCTTCGGGAACCCACCTGCTCCGGCGTGGGGTCCTCCACGGGCTGCAGGTGGATATCTGCTCCACCGTGGACCTCCATGGACTGCAGGGGGACAGCCTGCCTCACCATGGTCTTCACCACGGGCTGCAGGGGAATCTCTGCTCCGGCGCCTGGAGCATCTCCTCCCCCTCCTTCTTCACTGACCTTGGTGTCCGCAGGGTTGTTTCTCTTACATGTTCTCACTCCTCTCTCCGGCTGCCGAATACCGCCATCCCAACTTTTTTTCCTTCTTAAAAATGTTATCACAGAGGCGTTACCACTATCGCTGATTGGCTCGGCCTTGGCCGGTGGCGGGTCTGTCTTAGAGCCGGCTGGTATGGGCTCTGTCGAACACAGGGGAAGCTTCCAGCAGCTTCTTACAGAAGCCACCCCTGTAACCCCACCCGCTACCAAAACCTTGCCACACAAAACCAATACACACATCTAAACAGCATGGGTCTAAGGTTGCTCACAATATAACTCTGGCCACAGAAATGACTGTCTTAATCTCAATGTCTTATCTGAACAGCTACAGCAACATGTTAATACAGCTTTACTACTTTCACAGGCAGGTCAGCCACACTAAATCACAGCATCTTGAAACATGTACCTGTAACCACAGGAGATGCTGCTTAGCCTCTTCTGTAGATGGAAGGCTTTGTTGAAAGCTTTGTAAGGTTTTGCTTTACCCAAGAATACTACTTTCTACACCATTATTAAGGCAAAGATTCCACACAGCATCACTAAAACATTTCTCAAGGAAAAGATCACATCAAAACCTGGACTTGACGAGATCTAACTGGCAGCAGCAAAGTCATTTAATATCATCTGACATGTGAATTCCTATGCATAAGACGTGTTAACGAGAAAAAGATCAGTTCTTGAACTAGTTAAAAATAAATTATTCTAAAACTCGAAATGTTTTGCAAGATATGATCCCTCCCCACCACCCAAAAAAAATCACCAGGAAGAAGTAAAAATGTTCTGCTTTCAAAATGCAAAAACACTGATTTTTAAAAAAATACTGTTTTGAAACAACATTAAAGTACATGACAAGCAAAGTTTCTTAGCCAAACTGAACTTATACTTCATTCATAAAAATTTCAAAATTGTAGTTTTTCATTTCAAAGCAGAATAAAAAAATTACTCAATGCAAATCAAGTACAGCATCAAAAGTAATTTGAGATCTAGTTTCCATAACAATGAAACTATTTTCTTACATAAGCTTTGAATGTAAGAGTTGAGGAATATCACGAAAGCTGGATTTGGAAGCATAAAAAATTTCAGCATATGAATAAATTCCATTTCTTAATAGTGACAAAATAATTCAGTAATATTAGACACCCAAAGTTCTTCACAAAAGATGCCTATTTTATGAAATACAAACCGAACACAAAGCACTTCTTTCCATTCACTCACAATTCCTATTTGGGTTGTGTTGCGCAGTATTTGATCATAAAAGTCTTGTTGATTCAGTATGAAGGCAAGAGATAACATTATGGCACAAGATCTGCTTTTGCAATGAATCTGAATGAACTGGACAATGCCAAACATACATTTTGCAAATACTGTTGCCATTATTATAAAATTTGAAACATAATTGAATATATAAAATGTATTAACATTTTAAAACACCAGATGACCTATCCTGACATTACCAAACCACAATATATTACAGTCCTCAAGCTGAATTCAAACAATGGTTGGAATCAATAGTCAACAAAAAGCAGTTCATCGCTCCTCACTTTAGGAGGTATTCCTGAATTTAAGTCAACAGTTACTTTATGCAGTTTATGTATTTACTTCAAGTAACTTTTTTTTTTTTTTTAATTTCTTGATGCTTTCTGGCTCTTTTCCATGTAAATCAATTACATACACTATAGATCTATTTTAAAAAATAAACAAGTATTCAGTTACAATTGGCCTCCTCTTTTCTAGCTTAGTATTGCTATTGAGGTCATCCATGCAACTGACAGCTCTTAAATTACTGCTACATAAGGATTACAAAGTACGAATAGCACTGCTTCCTTTTCCTGCATGATACGATATTAAAGTGTGGCATCTTTAGGAATACATTACAGATACTAAAACACTGATCTTTCTCTCACCTAGCAAAAAGTATAAATTAGCTATTCATATGAACTATACTTGATTAATTCTCCAAGCTACACGAGAAAGAAAAGGGGGAAAAAAATCCACCTCAGTTACGACAAAGGTTTGTAATTTTAATCCCACCGAACTGACTCACTAGAGGGCATGATTTAGCCAGAAATATGTTCTAGTCGGCAGGGCAAGGGGTGGGGGGATGGAGGAATAAAAAAAGCTCTGCTCTCGTAATGCAACAAAAATGGCTAGCAAAACGTTTAAATTTATTTTTATTAGCATTATCCTTTTCATCATGCCTAAAACAAGATTACCAAGATGCTTTTTAGAGACATGTCTGTCTTTCTCTTCAATACCCTGAGCTGGAAGAGGTTGGATGAGGAAAGATACTTGCTAAACTAAGGTTTAATGAAGGCGTGGCAAAGAAAAATCTCCCTAAAAGCCATGGTACGCAAAAGTGTTCCTGGGAAAAGAACAGACTTGTCGGGAGGGATTTCTTGGAAGAGCCATCATAAATTATTTTGGTTTTGCATTGCATTTGCAAGCTGCAGTGTCTAGTTTTCATAATGACACTTGATAGCCTTTCAAACAAAAGCATCCCCACAAGTGTCTAAAATTAGAAGTAAACTTTGATACATCATTGCTTGTCTGCCTCCTGCATGAACCTCTACATAAAGATGGAAATGATAACCACTACAACTTGGAAGAACACAATACCTTCCCTGAAGCCAAATACTACAGCAGCACTGCATTAAAAAAAGAGATAGTACTACCCGCAATTCCCTCACCTTATTTAGTTCTGTTCAAGTTGACTTGTAATACGGAGTAAGACACACATCCAGTGTTTTGATGGCTTAAAAACATTACAGATTACTACAGTATACTGTAGTAATATTAGCAGTATCTCCTCTGAGGTACTGCTGCAAATTCTGTGATGGGCAGATCAACAGGACAGACTGAATTGCTCCACAGGATTAAGCTTATCTTCATTCTACTGCAACTACCTGCTCAGTACAAACTGGTATCATTATTTTAAAAGCATTTCTGGTTTTCAGTAGGCAGATATTAACAACAGTGAAGAAAATAACACAGTTGGTCTGACTGATATTCGGAAATGCTCAATGTTAAGGATGTTACCAGGCAAGTAGATCATATTTTCTCTATAAAGTAGTTTAACCTCTGACTTAACAGCTTTAAGGCAATTGTGCTACCTAATCAGCCAACTGTATCTCCTGGTCTCCTTCCTGCAGTTGCTGAAATCATTAAGTCAGGGAATTGGTGAGGAAGCCATAGAAACTCACACTTGCAGCAGGGAATAAAAGTCTTTAATGGTAATAACTCATACTAAAAATGACAATTTATGGCTTTTTACAGCATGTAATATAATTTATGGGATGTTACACATTGATGTGTATGCCTAATGAGTGTTGTAGAAAGCCATAAATCATGAGCATTTCCAACTTCCCATTAAGACCTCATTTATTACACTATTTCACAAGTATATCCTCATGATAACCACACCCTTGTCTTGTTTTATTAAAAGACAGGTAAAAGATAGAAAAGGTAGATATAACAGCAGTCTGACGCAGTATTAAAACCAAAACCACACTCCAACTAATATAGCAGAAAAAAAAAAAAAGGCAAGTCTTCACTGAGAAACACACTGGCTTCCCTGATCATCTTTATTTTATTAACAATTGGGGGAATACACAAATAAACATATTACCACATTCATCCTCTGAAATGCAACATCTCATTTAAAGAGGTAATACAAAAGGGAAAAGAAAACAGGAAGCCTGTCTCTAGAGCAACACAGCTTTCTCCATTGGTGACTACTGCCATACTGAATCTAGTATTATGGGTTTGTATAACTGTAGTATTCATAAAGTCAGAATCCAAAGCTGAAGAATCCAAATAGTTCAGTAGCCAGCCTCAAATAAGTACATCACCCTAAAAAAGTCTTAACATTGAGAAACAAAAAATGCAGAGTATTCTGTTTAAAAAAAACAAAACAAACAAAAAAAAACCCCAAAACCCCAAACAAAACAACACTGAGCATTAAAAAAAAATAAGAAAAAAAATCAGGACAAGCACAGTATGTCTGAATATTGTGTTAGGGTTTGCTTGGTTTTTTTGCTTTAGGCATTAGTTTCTAAGTCTCCGGTATGCATTAGTATAACTCAGACCAAAATCAACTGACATTTTGTAACAGTTTCAGATCAGATGATCCCAGATGAGATGTTGCAAGACATGCCTGGAATTTTATTAAGGAATGTTCTTAAAAAAAATAATTTCTCAGGGACAGAATAAAACTTCTGGTTGAACTGAAAGCAAAAGACATACACTCAGAAGTGTTAACAACCTCAAAGGGGTGGGAAAAAGTCCAACTTTTTGTTCATGGCTACTTTAATCATATGCAAAAAGAGGGTATTTTCCAGCAGAACAGCCTGGAACTTTAACTCCTACATATACATGCCATAGGCATTTATATACCAATTGGGAACATGAAGTGCATTTTCCTGCTCTGTAAGAAACGGTCACATCTGGAGAGGGTAACCTAGCTACAGAGCTAGCAACTTTAAGCAGTGCTAAGGGTTGTTTTATCAATGAAGAAATTCAAGTGCTTCCATTGCTTTCTGATGCTCAAACAAAACAGCTTCCCTCTCCTCAAATTTGTAAATTGTAACACTTGAAAATATAAGCTGTCATACACGTAATTGAGCATGCACTGAAAACCCAGGTATTATGGTTAGCAGGTTTTTAAACAAAGCCTTCTCATTTTGCAGCAGAAACCTTGCAACTCTAACTTGGAAGTCAAAAATTCTGCAGATTCGCTACAGAGCCTGTCTTCAGG